>NC_141089.1:23779153-24266653 GCF_041138505.1 Cibotium barometz
TTGTTGAGGTCGAAGGCCAGGCCTTAATTGCACTTGTGGTAGTGGCGCCAATCTGGGAAGGTTTCCAAGAGAGTGATGATGAGGTTAAAAAACAGGATGGTGGCCACCATTATAGGATCCGGCACCTGGTTGTATCTATCGATTCGTATCTATCGATTAAGGCATACATGCATTTGAGAATTGCATCCTCAGCGTGCAAGGGTTCTGGGGCGTCGGAGGAGAAAACCAAGGGAAGTTGTAGTGAAGCTTTGGGTTCTTTGCTTGCTCCTAATGAAAAAGGTTCTAGGCCCAGCAAGGGGGAGGATGGGCAGATATGTTGGATCAATATAGAGTTGGTGCAGTGCCTTTGCAGTACTATTCCCAGATGAAGGGCTTGAGGAGGAAGGGTCATCTTGCCAGGCTCGATTGCTCGCCCAGAGTTCGAACATGATGGGGCAAGTAGCCAGCAGGGGGGCATGTGGTAGCCTCCGTGTTGACGAGGGGGGGTGCTTTTGCTTCCACTGGCAATGTTTGGCTTTGAGGTAGGGCTGTAGGACATGGATTTCCATGCAGTCAGTCACCCTGGCGATGGGGGCCTCCTAGAGTTGTCGATCAAGTAGGATGTTTATTGCCTGCTCGAACTCCATGTGATCTAATGGATTACGTTAGTTGAGGGGGTTCAGGGGGGATCCACCTCTTCTTGCTCTTGTGGTGGGGGGATTTCCCCGTCCTCCAAGGGTGTGGGGGAAGGGGGATGTCAAGGGCGGTTGTGATGAAGTTGGAGGGGTGGCCGATGACAAGGCAAGGGTGGTGAGGGTTGCGATAAATAAAGGGGGAGGCCTTGTCGATGTCGAGGGTATGTCTTTGAGGGGTATGGGAAGGCCTAAGTGGAGATTTAGAGTGGTAGGTGAGGGAGGAGGAGTGGGGAGGTGAGGGGGTGTAGAGAATTATGAGGGGAAGAGAGAAAGTGTCGTGGTGCTGGGTGGGGGTTGTGGGTGCTTGTGCTAGGGTGAGATGGGCTCAGAGGAGGGGGTTGATGTGGGGGAGATGAGAGTGGGGGTGGCGGGGGTTGGGGTTGGGTGCTTGTGCTAGGGTGAGATGGGCTCGGAGGAGTGGATTGATGCGGGGGAGATGAGGGTGGGGGTTGTTGATGGGGGTGGTTGCCCGGGGGCTCCTCTGTCGATGTCGTCATTGTCATTGTCGTCTTCTTGTTCGGAGGTGTTATGAGGGCTTTTGGAGTTGAAGGAGGTCCGAGCTTCGGCGGCTTCTTTGGGGGTGTGCTCCATGGGGAAGGCCACGTGGGGGTCATCAAACTGCAACCCCATGGCATGTATTACCTCTAGTTGAAGATGGCACCACTGGTAAAGAATGAGGAGACCCTCAGCTGTATTTGGTGGGAGCAACAACGACGGAGGGATTTGTATGTAGCGTATACAATATCCCAGCTAGTTTGGTATAGGTATCAAAGGGCGTTGGTGGTGAAGGAGGGGGAGGAGTATGGGTAGCCCGGCCAGCTTCTCTTGATGCATGTTGCAAACTGGCAATTGAATATGAAGATAATATGCTAGAATTTCTGCAACCAAAAGATGTCAGAACATCTTCAGCAACTATGACTTTGTGTATCTCGAGTCACCGAGAAATTCAAACTCGGAGCAAGCAAGTCGGAAACATGACTATGGACGAGCTCAGTAATGCTATACTAGAGAAATTGAAGGTAAAGAAGGCATTAGGCAAAATATGGACTCTCATTTTTTCCCCCTAAGGAGGGTTAACTCCCCTATGTGAGGCCGCTAGGGACTCACTCTAGCAAGGAAGAAGGGAGCTATGGAAAGCTCTACCTCCACTCAATGCCAATGTGCATGCAAGAGGGATCTTGAGAGGGAGACAAGAGAGGGGAGAAAAGAAGAGAAGATTAGACTAGCACCATCCACTCCATGCATACACCACAATCAAGCAAGCATTCTTAAACACAAGCTTACATTCCTAAACACAAGCTTACAACCATAAACACAAGAGAATGATAGAGGGAGAGAAGGCAAGACTCAATTGTGACAAATGGCATTGTCCTTTTTCATATTTCATAAATCATTTATATACATGAGCTCACTTTTTACAATGGCCGGCCACCTATTTACAATTGGGGGCCCAAATTGCCTTCTTAGCTCTATGTACATCTAGCTCATTCCTATGATCGATCTTACACAAGTTGTAAGCTTGGTCATCCCATATATCTTTTCTTAATAGGGGCTTAGTGCGGTTACATAATGATGGATTACAATAAGCGTAACCACACTTGAAAAATGATGCTAACCAGTGTGGTTAACATATCCCCCTCCCTAATTTAGATTCTTCCTTGGGGATGGCAAGGGATCTAGTGGTAATAGATCCATTAAGTGCGGATGACAATGTGGGATGTGGGGGGGCTCGATGGAGGACTTTGTAACTTGTCCAAAAGGTGGTCTCCATCATATCTTCAAACATATGTAGACATCAGGCAGGCATCCATTGGATGCGCTTGTAGTAGCTAAAAAGTTGCTTCAGAGTGGGGCCTTTGTTGAGGTCGAAGGCCAGGCCTTAATTGCACTTGTGGTAGTGGTGCCAATCTGGGAAGGTTTCCAAGAGAGTGATGATGAGGTTAAAAAACAGGATGGTGGCCACCATTACAGGATCCGGCACCTGGTCGTATCTATCGATTCGTATCTATCGATTAAGGCATGCATGCATTTGAGAATGGCATCCTCAGCGTGCAAGGGTTTTGGGGCGTCGGAGGAGCAAACCAAGGGAAGTTGTAGTGAAGCTTTGGGTTCTTTTCTTGCTCCTAATGAAAAAGGTTCTAGGCCCAGCAAGGGGGAGGATGGGCAAATATGTTGGATACATATAGAGTTGGTGCGGTGCCTTTACAGTACTATTCCCAGATGAAGGGCTTGAGGAGGAAGGGTCATCTTGCCAGGCTCGATTGCTCGCCCAGAGTTCGAACATGATGGGGCAAGTAGCCAGCAGGGGGGCATGTGGTAGCCTCCGTGTTGACAAGGGGGGGTGCTTTTGCTTCCACTGGCAATGTTTGGCTTTGAGGTAGGGCTGTAGGACATGGATTTCCATGCAGTCAATCACCCTGGCGATGGGGACCTCCTAGAGTTGTCGATCGAGTAGGATGTTTATTGCCTGCTCGAACTCCATGTGATCTAATGGATTACGTTAGTTGAGGGGGTTCAGGGGGGATCTACCTCTTCTTGCTCTCATGGTGGTGGGGGGATTTCCCCTTCCTCCAAGGGTGTGGGGGAAGGGGGATGTCAAGGGCGGGGTTGTGATGAAGTTGGAGGGGTGGCTGATGACAAGGCAAGGGTGGTGAGGGTTGCAATAAATAAAGGGGGAGGCTGATGACAAGGCAAGGGTGGTGAGGGTTGCGATAAATAAAGGGGGAGGCCTTGTCGATGTCGAGGGTATGTCTTTGAGGGGTATGGAAAGGCCTAAGTGGAGATTTAGAGTGGTAGGTGAGGGAGGAGGAGTGGGGAGGTGAGGGGGTGTAGAGAATTGTGAGGGGAAGAGAGAAAGTGTCGTGGTGCTGGGTGGGGATTGTGGGTGCTTGTGCTAGGGTGAGATGGGCTCAGAGGAGGGGGTTGATGTGGGGGAGATGAGAGTGGGGGTGGGGGTGGGGGTGGTGGGGGTTGGGGTTGGGGTTGGGTGCTTGTGCTAGGGTGAGATGGGCTCGGAGGAGTGGATTGATGCGGGGGAGATGAGGGTGGGGGTTGTTGATGGGGGTGGTTGCCCGGGGCTCCTCTGTCGATGTCGTCATTGTCATTGTCGTCTTCTTGTTCGGAGGTGTTATCAGGGCTTTTGGATTTGAAGGAGGTCCGAGCTTCGGCGGCTTCTTTGGGGGTGTGCTCCATGGGGAAGGCCACGAACTGCATGATCCCCATGGCATGTATTATCTCTAGTTGAAGATGGCACCGCTGGTAAAGAATGAGGAGACTCTCAGCTGTATTTGGTGGGAGCAACAGCGACGAAGGGATTTGTATGTAGCGTATACAATATCCGAGCTAGTTTGGTGTAGGTATCAAAAGGACGTTGGTGGTGAAGGGGGAGGAGTATGGGTAGCCGGCCAACTACTCTTGATGCATGTTGCAAACTGGCAATTGAATATGAAGATAATTTGCTAGAATTTCTGCAACCAAAAGATGTCAGAACATCTTCAGCAACTATGACTTTGTGTGTCTCGAGTCACCGAGAAATTCAAACTCGGAGCAAGCAAGTCGGAAACATGACTATGGACGAGCTCAGTAATGCTATACTAGAGAAATTGAAGGTAAAGGAGGCATTAGGCGAAATATGGACTCTCATTTTTGACCCTTAAGGATTTCCACACCTCCTCTCTCTAGAAAAATGGCCTCATGGTGAAATTTTTGCAAATCAACTCAGAAGTGAGCGGAGTTTGGAAATTTGGAATCTATTCTTCGATAGCTTTCCAATGATATATAGCATGATGGGCAATTTTGCATATTAAGAAAGTACCTTGTTTCGTGACGAGTGGTGATCAATGCAAGGATGCAACACAAAGATGCAAGCAGGAAAACAAGAGACTTGACATTCTTATTTAGGGCTCTTGTAAAAAGTTCCAAGTTGTAGGTGAGTAAGGGAGTGGGCTTGAGAATAATCCCACATGGGAAGTTTTCGGAGTTTTAGGAGTTTTAGTATAAAAAGTGGCTCATTTGAGAGCTTATGGACACATTGGGCTAAACTCATGTTTGAGCTCTCTTGAGACTAGCTCTCCCTCTTGTTCATAGAGGTGCAAGCTCTTCTCTCTTCCCATCTACACTATTGTATGAGCAATGCTCTTCTAGTTCAATGCAATGAGATGATGTTTTTCTCTCTTCTCATTTCTATTCTCTAGTGTGCATGCTTCTTTGTTGATGCTTGTGGATTCTCTATTAGGCTTTGTGTGGTAGTGGATTCAAGCTTAAGCTTCTCCATAGCTTGTAGCTTATCCATGGGCAAGGCATTGCTTGAGTAGTGAATGAGAATGTATGTTTATTTCAAGTTCCATTAAGCTTCAAGGTTTGTGTGCATGCTAGGGAAGTAAGTGCTTGAGAATGAAGTATGCTTTGAGCTTGTGTATGCATTAGCTTAGCTTTCTTCTTGTATTGGATGCATGAATGAGTGGGATGATGAGTGAATGAGCTGTGGCAAGATTGAGCTTGTGTGTAAAGTCTATGTCAAGGTAGTGGTGTTCATAGCATTTTCTCCATTCGTGGATAAGCTTTCGTGCACCGGTACGGGTTGAATCCCTAGCTCCGAAAGGGATGCAAATCCCATTGGATTGAGCTACACACAGATCATACTACTCATGCTACAAGTGAGAGAGTCTTCCGTCTCTCCATTGGCACCGCTGCCAGGGAGAAGACTCAAAACCGCGGTTGAGAAGCTTGCATTACTACCACTATTTCTGTTTGTTTTTAGGTTTAGGGTTAGCATGAGTGTGGAATCTCGGAGCTAGTGATTAGAAGAGAAAAAAGGTAGATTACAAAGACAAAGGAGGGGCCGGATAAGGTCGCAAATTTTATTTTTTATTTTTTGTTATATATTTTTTTTAAAACACACAAAGAAACCATGCATTGTGACGGTGAAACCATGCATTGTGACGGTGAAACCATGCATTGAAGCCCGCGAAGGTGAGTGAGGAGGCGAAGGTCTGCCTCACCCGAAGAAGAGGAGGCGAAGGGGCGTGAAGGTGGTGAGGTGCCCTAAAGAGAAGGTGAGGCCTCACCCGCAGAGCAGACGAAAGAAGGGAAGAAGGAGGTGAGGTGGCCGAAAAAAAGAAGGCGAAGGCCAGAGAGGCCGGTGCAAAGGTGAAGGCCGGCAGCTGCGAAGGCTGCAGTGGTTAGGTGGCTGCAACAAGAAGGCAAGAAGGCAAAAGAAGGTTGAGGCGGCGAAGTGGCATGTGTCGCCGCCGTCAGCAGCAGCACCGGTGAGGAGGCGTGAAGAAGGTGAGTCGACCTCGCTTGTGGTAGACTGACCGCGAGGAGGTAAGGTGGCCGACAGAGAAAGAAGGCGAGGCAGAGGAGGGCGCTTGGTCGGTGGCGCAGCAGAGGTAAGCAAGCGGAAGCCGGCAGCAACAGCAGCTGAGAGCAAGGAGAGGAAAGGCGGAGGTGTGGAAGCCAAGGGCGGCAGGCCGCTGAACGCGCCAGAAAGCGAAGGCTGCAGAGAAGGAGTTGAGGATAAGGTGGCGGCGTCGAAGGAAGAGAAGCGACGGAGGTTATGGGCGGCGAAGGTAACTGCAGCTATTGTGGAGGCTGGCAGCAGAGGAGCGAGGAGGTGAAAGCAGCCGCAGCTGACGAAGAGAAGCGAAGGCGAAGCAGAAGGCGCCGGCGCACGATTCGCGAGGATAAGGCTGGATAAGGTTAGTATTTTTTTTTATTTTTTTGTTAATTTTCATGTTCTTTGTATTTTTTTTAAAAAAATAATAAAAATAAAAAGAAAAAAACAATAAAACAATAAAAATAAATAAAAAGAAAAAAAAGGAAAGAAAAGAAAAGAAAAGAAAAGAAAAAAAAATAAATTCTATAAATTATGTGTTTTATTTGCTGCCCAAGATCGACAAAAGCATTATGCTGACACCAAGAGGTCTTAAAGGATCTTCAAGGAAGGAGACATTCTACATATTTTGCATTTTTTTAAATTTTTCTAATTTTTTGCATAACTAGTGTAATTTGCATAATTAGTATTTTTAGCATAATTCTTTTTTTTAATGTAATTATTAAAAATAAATAAATAAAAAAAAATTAAACTAAAAAAATAATTTAAAAAAATATAGATAGTTACACACATATTCATGTTAGTTGCATTTAGTGATTAGGTAGGGTTTATATATATATATATAAAATAAAAAAAATAAAAAAAAATCAAAATTGGACACTGCAACGTGCTAAAAATAGCATATGAACCTACGCTCGGGAATAATACTAGGGGGACGTAACACTAGTACACCATCTAGGGTACTCAAGGGAGCGGTACTCAATCGGTTGTTGGCAACTTGGAGAGCATTCTCGAGACATCTTCGGAGTCTCAAACAGAGAGCCTCTCAAGAACCAAGAGTGATATTTCAATGGACATAAACGAGTCATTTGGCATGAATAGACCATCCACACCCATTGGTATGGCAGATTCTGCTAATCCATTTGAAATCCCAGATGGGGAGTTGATTGACAACATGAGACTCCATTTCTTGTATACAAACGCGCATGGTGGTGAGATCTACAAAGATCCAATGAGCCGGTTTGTTGTTAAAATTGCAGACATTCATTCTGCATTTGAACCAGCACCATGGGTAAACTACCAAGACGATATGTACATGGGTAGAAATGGAGTACGCTACGAGGTCACCAAAAATCCTGAACAAGTGGATGCTTTGGGTGTACGTCAACCTAGCGCACAAGCAAAGCAGAAAAAGGAGCTTCCATCGGACCCAAATGTGCCAGGAACATCGCGTAGACCTGGTACGCCCAATTCTTTACTTGAAGAATTGTTTTTCGACAGGAATTGGGAGGATAGAAAAACGGGAAAAGAAAAAGAGACCAAGAAAAACCCATGGGACATAGTAAAAGAAATTTGGAAGTAGTTAAAATCTATCAGGACGACCCAATTAAAGAGGTGTATAGGGATGTGGAAGAAACCTACTATGCAACCACTAAGCACCCGAGCTTAGAGCTTCCAGTCACGCATACAATAACTGTAGAGCATCTAGAAGGTTTCAGTAAGCGTGTTCATGATAGATGGGGGAACGACTTTAGAATCCTTGAATGGCCAGAGGTTAGGGAAATGACATGGAAAGGAAGGCCCCTTTTCACTGAGGTGTCTACCTTAGACACGGCATGTCCAGATGAATCTGCCTTTTGAGGAGAAACACTAGTACCACCATGGGCTAGAACCCCAAGTGTGGCTCGACTAGCACCTTCCATGCGAACAACTGCTAAAGGACCAGTCTTTCCAACGATTGATCCTACGAGGAGACCCGGGGCTATTAGAGAATCTAGGGGAGAAGAAAGACCACGAGCAAGTGGATATGTACCTCCAAGAGAACCCCATAGATCAAGTGAACTGACATTTGAAGAGCCTAGATTTAGAGGCCGAGACTCATATAGGAGACAGGATGATGAATATTCTAGAAAAGTGAGACCATCTGCGCTACAAAAGCTTGTCAAGAAGTATGACAGATCCGGTGACCCATATGACCATATAGCAGCTTTTAAGCAAGCTATACATGCGGAGCAAGTCACGACGGATACGCATACGCAAATCGAAGGATTTGGCTTGACGCTAGATAGTAAGTCTTTATCATGGTTTCAGACTTTAGAGCCTGAGCAAAGCGATCTTTCGATGGGCTCGAAAAGAGTATTATAGCTGCGTTTTCAAAAATGGGAATTAAGCACAATGCGGTAGCTCAAATTTACGCTTTTAAGCAAAAAGATCAAGAATCTGTATGAGATTGCGTAAATAAGCTAAAGCAGTACATCAATCGATGCCCTGACGATGAGAAGCCAAGCTAAGGAAGATTAATTTCTATCTTCTTGGAAGGCTTACGAAACAAGACGCTTCAGGCTCACTTGTACGCAAAGAAGCATGCCATCTTCAATGAGTGTTGCATGGATGCCATGGATTACGATGACAACTTTGACATGACTGGCATGGGAAACCAAGATAGTCATCCAGATGATAAACGTAGCTCTGGGAAGGGCTCTGACTCTAGTGTGCCATTAGTTAATCCAGATCAGATTGCCGAGATAGTATTGAAAAAGATGGGGCAATACTACAGACCTTCCTATACCGACCCCAACCATCATACATGCATACTGTACCTACAGGCCCTTACGTCTGTGGAGGATGTGGAGGTAGCCATAAAACCGAGCAGTGCCCAACCTTCTCACCATTGGTTGGCAACAATCAACCAACAAAGAAGTGGTGCCAGCTTTGTAAATGGAACTACACACATGTGACTTCGGACTGCAATCACATTGCAAGGATACAAAGGGAACAAGCAGCCAACTCTGCACCTAGATAGCAAGTTGTGAACCATGAGAGAACCTTAGTTGCTCAAGAGCAAGCACGGCCGGTGCTAGGAGCTCAACCTCCTCCACCTGACACAGCTTCCTTTAGATATGTGGAATATGAGAATCCTGAATTAGGAATGGAGATGGTTAGCTCAAGTAGGAGCTCCCGGGCTCGGAAACAAACTGAAAATCAGCAGCAAAAGGTGTCCTGGAGGTAGGCGACCTGAAGAAGACCTCCCGGGGCAGCACTGTTTGAAGGGCGACCTCAAGAAGAAGTCCCGGGGCAGCTGAAATTGAAGGGCGACTTGAAGAAGAGCTCCCGGGGCAGCAATGTTGAAGTTCTCTGACCAATCTTCACTGCATCTGACTGAAAAACGAGCTGGAAACAGAAGTGGGCTGAATGTAGGATCGAGAGCAACACGAGGACACGAGAGAACTTGCCACAAGACGGAAGGCAAGGCTGAATCTCGGTTCAAGTGACTGATGCTCTGATACCACTTGAAGGAACACAAATGGAGACAGGAGTGAACACAAGTGAACGGATGTGCTCACACAAGAAAGCTCCAATAGATGTTCAATAGATAAGAATACAAAGTACTTGGTATGTATAGTCACCAAGTAGAACATAAAAATAAACTAAGTACTCGACTAGCCTACAAGGTCATATCTTTGTATATGTCTACAATTTCTTCCCTGCACCATTATCCATATTGCATAACAACAATTTTCTTCATGACAATAAATGCCTATGTGGATCAAAATTTACACCCATTGGCTATATGATGTCTGCGTCTAAAATTGTTATGCCAAAAAAATATTTAAATTTTCTACTCTTTTAACATGCTTAGGTTTACTTAGAGCCTCCATAGTTACCATCTTCTACATATATATGAATAGAAGTATGAATAGACGTCTACCTCTACACACCTATAAGGTGACCTCTTTAAACTCTCACCATTGGTTGTATATCATGCCCACTACCTACTTATAAATAATAGAGCAAATAATTGTGTAATGCAAATTATAACGGTAAGTATATACTAAAGGCTTTTCTATTTGGATCTAGAAATAGTCTCAAAGATGTTTGTAGGATTTTTTCATAAATTATGGAACTTATAATATTATGTATTCTAATATTCTTTGAGTGCTTGTCAAATAATGTGCATATTTATGCATAGTGGTAGAATTTGTCCCAAGATGAATTCCATTAAAAAAAGTGTCTTACATTCATGAATTTCATAAAATAATTTTTTATTTAAAAAATATTGATATTTCTTTAAGTTATGTAGACTTCTATGCCATTTTGTAAGTCAAGTTTATTTTTATGTCACAAACAATAGCAGCTTATAAATCTACGAAGGTCACTCGTATTCGCAATCTTGAAAAAAATATCAAAATTACTATAATTTATAAATGTACACATGGAATTCTAGATGTGTTTTCAAAAAATCTGTTTTTAAGCCATTTTTGAGATTTCACACATTTTGGGACGGAATCTTTTTAGGTAGCCCTCATTAGTTACATCTTTTGCTCGTACTAGTGTTTAGCCATGCCTATGCATGGTCGTGGCTACATGAAAGTCTACTAATAGACAGGGCTATGCATAGCCTACACATGGCCATGCCTAAGCACAAGTTCCATATGTATTTCCTACCCACCACCGGTAGCCTCCTCTGATCATTATTACATGGAATGGGTGCTTTGCATCTAATCAATGAAAATTTTTGCTCAATGATTGGATGCAAAGTACCCATGAGCTATGAATGATGCTATGTGCAAGAGTCCAAGAACACCATGGGTGCTTTGCATCTAATCAACAAGTGTTTTTTCTTGTCAATTGGACAAAAAGCGCTTATGGTATGCATGAGCGCTATGCATGAGCGCTATGCGAGTAGTAGCATCCATGCATACCATGGGTGCTTTGTGTCTAATTTGCAAGTGTTTGTCCTTGCCTAGTGGAGGAAAAGCACCCATGCCATGAAATGTGTAGACATCTGCATAGGCTGATGCATGGCCATGCCTATGCAAAGGCTATGCATATCCTAGGAATACTAGAAATGCCTATGGATAGCCTATGCGTAGTCTACAAATAGTTGTGGGCTACACATAAGCCTACTCATAGACATGGCTATGTATAGCCACCACATGGCCATGCCGAAGCATAATTTGCATATGTATTTCCAACCTAACATCCCTCTCGGAGGGAAAACTTTCACATGCAAAACTATGCATGGGCCATTGGGCCATTAACTTAAGCATAAAAACAAACTAGTCAAACAAATGTGAGGCTTATTTTAAAAAATTGGTTTGTATCTTGTTGTTTAAGTTGGAAGAGGTGGTTTTTTTACTGCTTTTCTACATACGAAAACACAAATGCCACACAAACAAGTAAATGGGTTACAAATAAGATCAAATGCTAGTTGTCCTGCTTTCTTTTGCAAGGTTAGGCAAGGCATATGCAAGACTTTGTAGTCATATGCTTGCATATGCTTAGGCAATCATGTGGCAAGCCTACGCAAGCATATGCATATGGCAATCCTCGGCATATACATATGGAAAGCTTATGTCAAGCATATGCTTAGGCATATTCATATGGCAAGCCTAGGCATATGCATTTGCTTGCTTATGGAGAGACTTGGTTAATTCGTATGAAAAGACTGCAATAATAATACGCTTGCATATGCTTAGGCATATGCATATGTCAAGTATAGTCATATGAATAAGCTCGCATATGAAAGCCATATGCAAACCTAGGCAAGCATATGCCATACATATGTAAGCCATATTTAAGGCTCTCCATATGCTTACCTAGGCTTTCCCATATGGCTTGCATATTCATGACAAGCATATGGCATGAAAATGCAAACCATATGCAAGATTATGCTTGCATAGGCTTTCAAGCATGGAATTATGCTTGCATATGGAAGTATACACTTACATATTCTTAGGCAAGCATATGGCAAGCCTAGGCATATGCATATGGAAAGCCTATGGCAGACATATGCACACATATGCATATGGCCAGCCACCTAGGCATATGCATAGGCTTGCATATGGAAGCATATGCAAGTCATATGCCTAGTCAAGCCTAGAATTGCATATGAAAGCCATATGCAAGGCTCTCCATATGCTTTCCTTGCCTTGCATATTCTTGCATGGCAATCCTAGGTAAGCATATGGCCATAAGATGCAATCCATATGCAAGATCATGCAAGCATATACTTTTGCAAGCATATGGATATAGGAGGCCTAGGCATATGGCTATGGAGTGCCTATGGCAAGCATATGTATGGGTATTATTAAGTAAGCATATGGCTATGGAGTGCCTATGTGGCAAGCATATGTATGTGTATTCTTAGGTACATATATGGAAAGTCTAGATATATGCATAGGCTTGCATATGGAATCCATATGCAAGCCTAAGAATATGTGTATGCTTAGCATATGTCAAGTCTAGATATATGCATAGGTTGTAAACCATATGCAATCATTTTCAAGGCATGTATATATGAGGTATATACCTAGGCAAGCATATGACAAGCCTATGGCAAGAATATGTAGGCCTAGTAAAGCATATGATAAGCATATGCAAGCCATATGCAAGGCCCACCATATAGTTGTCTAGGCCTTCCCATGGCTTGCATAAGATTTCCTACGATTTCAAGGCTCACCATATATTTGCCTAGGCTTTCACGTAGCTTGCATAAGATTTCCTAAAGCATATGATAAGCATATGCAAGCCATATATGCAAGGCTCACCATATAGTTGCGTAGGCTTTCCCATGGCTTGCATAAGATTTCCTAATGATATGAAATTCACCCATAATAAGGAGGAGATGATACTACATACCTTGCAAGCGCTCATAATGGTTCAGCATGGTACAAGCTTGAGTAGTCTTCTTCTTCCACCACTCTTAACCTAAGCAAAAACCATAAAAATGAGTGTTTTTTTCAAAACCCTACATTATTTATAAAAGAAGGATAAGCATGTACTAATTAATCTAAACTATTAGATTAGTCTAAATTAAATAATATACTCTCCAAACTCTACTTGCTCCCCACACATCCTTGTGAAAATCCTAATATTGACCATTAGGGTTGTGCATATGGGGGAGAGAGGGTGTAAGAGACCATGCTTATCAAACCCTAATATTGACCATTGGAATTTCATGCATAAGAGATAAGAGAGCATAATAAAGAGGAAGAGAGATTAATCTCAATGGCATAAGAGGTTAATGAGAAGACACTATTGAGAGGGTGCGAAAGTGAGAGGGAGAACCTTGGCATGTGTGTGTGTGTGTGTGTGTGTGTGTGTGCGTGCGCGCTAGAAAATGGGAGAAGAGAGGCAAGACAGAAGTGAGAGGGCATGCTACTCGCTATAGTAGGGTAGAGTGCAAGGAATGGGGGGAATGTTTTGGGCGATACCCCCAAATCACGGGCATCAGTATTTTTAACAAAAAAATAGTTTCACTAGTAATTTCATTGGTAACTTTGCCAGTTACCAACACTCCTACCATCGATCATCATTTCATTGGTGCAACATGTTGAGATTTGTAGTGACATATGAATAACTAGAGAGAAAAATGGAGACTCATCGCGCACATTGATGTACAAGCCCAACAGCGTACCTCCTCATATAAACGGGGACCATTTCAAGCAATGAATGTGAAGCAAGCTCTCAAACCTCTTTATGAGTACAAGTCTCAATCTTGTAACCTAATTGTGCTTGAGTCTTAAGCTTAGTTAGCATAATCTTTTGATCATCATTATGTTGTTAATTAGGTTGCACCCACCATAAGATTAGTGCGCCTTAGTCATAGTAAGTAGGATTAATCTAGCCACAAATGGTGAGGGTTCATCTTTTATGACATGGTATCAGAGCCACCCCTCTCCATTAGCCTTAGCTCACATTAGTCTAATCACTTTATTAATCATCTAATTATTCACTAATCTCAACCTTATCCAACTCTTCCATTTGTGGTCCAAATTTTAAATGCTCACCATTTCTCATCCTCTTATTCATTAGCCAAGATCATTCACAAGGTTGCTGTTCAACCCTAGACTAAACCACAGCCAAGAGGGTTTGGCCTTCTTTGCGCTAATTTTCTCAAAATCTGTGCTACTAGCGTGACTATTTTTTGCATCGTTTCTCCATCTATGTAGCAAATTGGGCCAAGCCCTTCTAGCCCAAGATGGACCATGGTATAAGCTTTAACTTAACGAAAGGGCTTCTCAAATGGTGTAGTATATTGGCTGGGACAAGAAAAATAATAATCGCCTGAAATCTATGAATTTTGCCCATTTTTTGAAGGTTTGAACTAGTACATAAACCCCCTTCAATATCCACTTTCAGAAGCTCAATTGGAAGCTCCAAGATTCAGCTATCTTAATCACTATAACTAAGCACTAATCACTATAACTAAGCACTAATCACTATCATTAGTGATGTGTTAGCAAAAGTTAGGCTAAATAAAGTCTAAATTTAAACAATTGTGGTGTAAATTCGCTGTGGGAAGTTATTTTTTACATCAAAATTCATTGCATTGTCTTGCATTACTCGATTGCAGAGATTTTTTCATTGCCTTTGTTGTACTGCAACTAGACACTGGCCGTGAATCATTATCATGTGCAAATACCTTCATGATCTTCTCACTACAAATTTGTATGAGATTAGACACTACTAACAAAGCAAAATAAAAGCTTGTTAGTAAGACCTTCTCAGTATGGAGCATGTTGAAGCTGTTTCAAGATTTAATGGGTTTTATACATGGCAAAGCAAGACCATGTACTTGCTTATGCATAAGGGGCTTTGGTACTTCATTGAGGATGAACAAGTGGAGGTTGAACCAATTCAAAACAATAAAGCATTGGGTCTTATCGCTCAAAATCTTGATGATGATGTGGTTAGTCACATTGCTGCTGGCATCAAGGATGCTAAGTTGGCATGGCAGGAACTCAACAAGATTTTTGGCACCGACTCAAAGAGCTCAAAGATAAATCTCCTCATGCATTTTTACAAGCTTGACAAGAAGGAGACCGAGACCATGACACAACACATTAGTAAATTCAAAGGTATTAAGTAATAACTTAGTGCATTAAAGAAAGTCATTGACAAAGATAAATCTATTGCCATATTGTTAAAAAGTGTTGACAAAGAACCTTATGAATCACTTGTCGCTACACTTAAAAATGTGGCCAACACTAAAATTCAAGATGTAGAATCATCTACTCTAGCTACTTGAACAAGAATCAAATTCAAGGACAAAGAACCATTCAAATCACATTCAAGTGGACAAGCATTGTATACAAAGGGTGGGAGATTTCAAAGGACAAATCAATCAACATCTCAACTTTTCCAAGATGTAATCACTATGGCAAGCTTGGCCACATCTTTGCAAATTGTCGTTTCAAAAAATAAACCAAAAGAATTTGTAGTGCATGTGGAAGGATTGGGCACTTGGAAAAACATTGCTACTCCAAACAAAATCAAGAAAACAACTATGTGGAAGATGGTCACTTTGTGGCAGAAAATGATTCCTCTAGCTACAAAAATCTTCTCTAAAAACATTGTATGTCCCACCCTTTGGCAATGATGATGTAGCCAAGGCAGAAGAAATAGCAAAAATTTGTAACCCTACTCTTAGAAGAGACCTCTAGATCTCAAAGATAGGCCAAGTCTCGATCAAGGGGGGGACTTCACTCTTAGAGATGACCTTTAGGCCTCAAAGATAGGTTAAGTCACCCCATCAAGGGGGGGTGTTGAGATTTGAGGTGACATGTGAGCTAGAGAGAAGAGTTGAGAGTTATCCCACATTGATGTACATGCCCAAGAGTTTACCTCCTCATATAAAAGGGGACCACTTTAAGCAATGAAACATGAAGCAAGCTCTCAAGCCTCTTTCTTAGTACAAGTCTCAATCTTGTAACCTAAGTGTGCTTTGAGTCTTAAGCTTAGTTTAGGATAATCTTTTCATCATCATTTTGTTGTTAATTCGGTTGCACCCACCATAAGATTAGTGTTCCTTAATCATAGTAATTAGGGTTAAGGTAGCCACCAATGTTGAGGATTCTTTTTTTTTTTTGACAAACACTGGTAAGCTTTGTTGGTACACTCCTCTCCTCTTGTAGTGCAATTAGCATGTATGACTTTAGTTCATGATGCGGCCTATGTCTACCAAGATCATGACCCTAATACATTATTTATTTTCTTAATTAGTAATGTTAATTTCAAGATTTGAATATAAGCTCTTCTTTCTAAATATGATCATGTTGATCTCCAACCTCCTCAAAAACGAAGATGCACTGTTGGTTGGTCTCTCTTGGGCACCTATATTACCTCCCAACATAAACCAACACACATTAGCATGATAATCGATCTCTCTTGGGTACCTTTATTACATCCCAACACAAACCAATATACATTGTCTCTCGGGTGTCTATGGAAATTCTACTCTCGAGAGTGCCTCTGAAATTTTGTTGTAGTACACGGCTATACACATGGATACAAGTGAATATATAGTCTGTGTGTATAGCCTCCTGTTGTAATAGGACACTCTTGCTACATTCACGTAGTATAGCTACCACTTTCTCACTATATCCTCTGACTAATGGCGCATTGTGCAAGTATGCTCTCATCCTCTTGCAGTGTGTGATTAGTGATCGGTGATTATTAATACTTTGATATAAGTGTTGGGAGTTGGTGGACCGAGATATGGGTGGGGTGGGAGCACTCCTAAGGTTTGAAGGCGATAATAATGGGTTTCAAAGCCCATTTTAACCTTCCAAAGAAGCTACCTTTGGAATGTCAACAAAAAGTGACCTCAAGTATATAAGTAAGTCTGGGTTTTAAAAAGAAAAAAAAAAGTAAGCTTGAGTAAGTATGGGTTTCACAATTGTGGGTTTTAAGGAGTTTGAGTAAGTATGGGTATCACAATTGGGGGTTGGAAAGAAAGGCCATTGTAACCTTGATAGGAAGCGCACCTTGGGAGATTTCAAAAGAAAGCCAGCCGCCTCAAGTAAGTTTTTCCTTAGTGATGGGACCGGCGTTTCACTTGAAAGCCAACGTAAGGTGCCCGGCGACGTTGAGTCATTGAAGCGAAGTCATGAGGCTAACGAGTCATGTACTCCATTAATAGTTGAAAATTACTGCCTCTCACTGCGACTGGCCGAGAAGAGTTCTCCACACACACGGTTTTCCTTCTCTTGACTTATATGGCTAAGCTGTAGATGATGATGACGCTTTTCTTTCACTTGACTGAGAAACGAAACGCTGTGGATGACCTCGTCTTGCCAAATTTTTCTCCTCGTCGGTGCTCCGAGGAAAAAGACAATCAAAGCTTCCACCTTCATTCATCTCATGAAGATCCCGGCTTCTATTTATATTCTATCTCTACCACCCGAAATACATAATTGCATTCTCTCTTACATAATTATAACTATTTGCACTTGGAAGCCTGCCTTTCTTAAGAATTATGGTTCACTGTTGGGAGGAGTATATGAGGAGGGTCCATAATGCGGTGCCGCTGGACCCTTGGTCTAGCGATGTGCAGCCGCTTGATATCTTCATTGAGAGGGGGAGCAGCTGGTTACCTTGGCACAACTCCATTAAGCCGGCGATGATGGCCAGGCCAGTAGGCTCCATGCTGAGTGTTGGCGTGAAGAACGGCAAAGGCTGGAAGGAGAACGTGGAGAAGCCCATAAGAGCGGGCTTGGCGATGCTAGAGAATGATATTGCATTGCAGTCCGCTAATAATGGCCGTACTAAGGACAGTAGTGCAGCCTTGGAATATAATATGATGTTGTTCAAGGCGGAGAGCATGGCCGATATCCAATCCTCCATTAAGTCTTCCACTTCGTTGCTGGCCTCCATAACCGCAGGCGGATCTTTGAGCAGTGCACAGTTTGACGTGAAGGGCTCCAAGACTGTCAACTGCACTGTCACTGGTGTGAAGTCCTACCGTGTTATGTTGGACACTCTAATGCAGATGGTGACGAGCGACCCCGGCGCCGATCAGCCTCCATATTGGAGGCCGGATACATCACAGCCTCAGCTGCGATGGTCTTCCAAAAGGTGAAATAATGATGGCTCGTACACAGCTCACTACAGTACTACTAAATTGGGGGGGATTGAATCTGATAAAAAATATGCTTTCAAACTTTGCGAACCTTAAGTACATATGAATTAATTTTTTGCTTTTCACACGGAATGAATTACTTCATTGCTGCGTGCGGCGCTGTTATAAGTAGCAGCCGCTGATCGACTAAGCTGATCAGTGTCGATGCTTTTATTCATTTGTGGGTGCTGTTGAAATTATTACTGCAGGGGGCAGACCCTTTGGGTTGTTACGGAGATCATATACGCAAAGAATATCAAGATCGAAGCCGACAAACAGGCCCAAGTAGAGGGCAAAGCGAAACTCACAGCAGCCAAGGTTGAGGCCGCGGACGTTGGGGGCGGTGTGGGCTCGGAGAGAGATGGGGTGTGGACGGTGAAAGCAGCCAACGACAAATCAGCGTTTCCCTTCGCGTTCAGGGTGGAGAAGTTGGAGTATGATGCCACTGGAACTCTTAGGACCAGCTCCTCCAAACCCACGTTACTTAGGAGAAACAACTCTTTGAGCAAGAAGATCAAACGATTTGCTTCCGTGTGCATGGATGAGCTTCGACGCTCATCCTCGGTCTCCCAAACCCTGCCTAATTAGGATTAGTCTCATTGGCTTCAACTCATATATAAATTCACTCTTGCGAGAGGCGTATTTGCGCATTATGCTCATAGAAGAGCACCCGGTAGACCTTTGATCATCAATTAATATTCATTAATAATTAATAATATTGGAAAGGTGTGACTGATCAAGCCCACTGGCTTCTGTACCTTCAATTAAACAACACAATCGATGAATTTATCTTCCATCTCGACTGTGCGCACGAGCAATCGCTTCACTTAAACAACACAATCGATGACTTTATACTTTGCGCATCATCTCCAT
The DNA here is from genome assembly GCF_041138505.1 of Cibotium barometz. Classification (NCBI taxonomy): domain Eukaryota; kingdom Viridiplantae; phylum Streptophyta; class Polypodiopsida; order Cyatheales; family Cibotiaceae; genus Cibotium; species Cibotium barometz. The sequence continues at coordinate 23,798,160 of NC_141089.1, forward strand.
ACCTCTAGCTCTATCTGTACGTATCGTGTAAATACTACATGGTATGAGAGCAAAGATGGCTTTGCAGCCTTGATCCTGGGAGAAGTAGCAGCTTGTCATCGAAATGGCTTCCAAAACTGCTACATCGTTTGTGCATGCTTTCAATGCTTTGAAGACAATGAACACAAATGAGCAAGAGAATTAAAGATGCACGTGTGACGGGAAAAAAAACAAATTTTATAACCAAAAACAAATCTTAATTAATATTAAATTATCAAAAATATATAAATTAATTTAATTAAAATTAAATTATCAAAAATATATAAATTAACAAAAAATATACTGACTAAATAAAAATAAAACACAAAAAAATTAGACAATAAAATCAATAAGAAAAGTTAAGAAGGGGGAATGTGAGAATAGACCCTTATAAATCTTTAATTAATAAGAAGTAATAATCCCACATCGGGTTGACATTCTCCCCTTCGTGACGTTGATCAAGTAGATTGCATCCTCGTGATCAAGTAGAAGACTTTGCTATGGGAAAAATTAAGAAGCTTATTATTAATGTTCTTCATACAGTGAACACTCAACATGAAGGCTTGCTAGTAAATAAAGAAGTTAGTGTTTAGTAGGAGCACCTAATTGGGTCAGGGGGGGCCCTCACCAAATGACTGCATTTTTATTCTTATGAACTCTTTGTGAGATCCTTTTTTTTAATTATTTTATTTTTCTCATTTTCTTCATTGAAAATCACAAGTAGGGTTAAAGTGTTTTATTGTCAAGGATAGTGCGGTTCTAAGGCTTATTAGCAAGGAGGAGAAGAGTTAGGGATTTCAAAGGAATGTAAACATAATCATCAAAATGTGAACGTGAATCTCAATTCCTCATTTAATATGTTGAGACATTGTAAGATAATAGCACCTTCTTTGGCTGATTGTTTCCTTATTGTTGTCAAACGAACTTGAGGAAGATATGTCCGGCCTACATTCTTTGTCCCATGTGCTTTTTTTTAGTGCATTTAAGTGCCCTTACACTTACATACATATATATAATGAAGTGCATTTACGTGATCTTACACTTACATATAGGGGTGGAAGCATGTTAACTTGTTACACTTTAGGTGTTAGTTAGCATGAATTTGCTAGCAAAAAGTGTTAGCACTATAAATTGATATAAAGTTTTATGTATTGATATAAATTAATAAAAAAGGTCTTTTATTTCCATTTAATAATTTGATATACTCATATGGCCATACGTTGAAGGTGAAAGAACTCCCTTTCATGATTTTGTGCAGTTAGGTCCTGTGGGGCCCTTGGGAATTTCTGAGAGTAGGCAAACATGGGAAGAGGAAGTGAGAAGCAAGACTTGCAGAGCAAACAACCCTCAGTCGGTAACAACAGCGCGGAACACAAAGCGAAACACAAAATCTCAAGAAGTCGGTGTTTCGCCCCCTCCAACAAAGAAATCTACCATGGCTGCATCAAGTAAGTCTCTCTCCCTCTCTCCTTCTCTGCATGTTGCACAATGCAAGCTGCGTGCATTGCATACACTCTTGTTGCTTATGCCAATTTCTAGACCAGAACATGAGAGGGTTTGTGTGTTCGCATCACCGGCTTGGCTTGTTGCACGTCCTCTTTACTCTCCACCCTTGCCATTTCCTTGAAATCAACCATCCCACCCTATTGTGCCACCTGATGATAGAGCCAAGATGGAAAGTAGAGCTTCTTTGTCTCTGATAATGAAGTCTCTAGGTTCCTCACCTTCGAATATTTCTAGCAGTAACTGTGATAGGGGGTGTGTGTAAAAAAACAACTTTGTATGTTGCACCATGCATGTTGCATGCTTTGCATACAAGCTTGTTGTTGCCTATGCCATTTTCCCCCTTGTAATAGGTGTCATATATTTGTTGCATGCTCTCTGAGAAGATGGAAGGCTCCATGTGTTGATTACCCTAAACAAAAGAAGTTATGTGTGACGAAGCAAGAGTTTCATGACGAATATGGTTTGAGTATGGAGAGAATCGATCCCCGTACACTTAGGGATGAGAAAATCTCTGAACATCAATGGTTGTCCATCTTCAAGGAGGCCAGAGACTACACCAAGCATTGAGTCAAATGTAATGAGATTCGAGAAGAGGCATTCCAGGAAATGATGGTATTCCACCATAAGGTATATCAGTGACCCCCCACTAATCAGGAGATCACCCTATCATTTGCACAAGGCTATGTGGTTCATAAATGTCCACCGGGAAAAAAGGGTGAGGGAAGATCAACAATTACTGTAGCATGGGCCAGCTTTGCCGAGGACCATGTTAAGGACCTGGAAGACAAAGGCTTCTTGGAGCGCCAAATTGGAAAATGGAGGGCAATGAATCCGGGTTGGGAAACCTTTGGTAAACCATACCTTCAAGAGCAAAAGCCCTTTGCTCTAGAGGTACTATGTCTTCAAATGAAGGCGATGACATATCTCAAGATTCAGGACCATCCAGTGTCACGAGAGGTGCTAAATTGGAATGCCCTATTGACTTTGAGAATGCCAGTAAGGCCTTGGGATTGGTTAGTTCACTCAATGATATGGTCATGCATGCAAAATCTGACCTACAGGGTATTTCTGCTTGCTTGGAGCAGGCAAGGGTTTAGAAGAAGAGCAGCAAGGCCACGTCGGATGCCATCGACAATATTTGGCAAACTCTATTATCTGCCCAAGATCAATTATTAGCCCTACCTGAATGTACGAATGAGGTTGATGAAGCACGCATAAAGTTGGAAGCTACCATAGCTTCCTCGAAAGCTACACTTCAGCTTCTAGGTGTTTTGGTTGAAAAAGCCACTAGTCCTGACTTGCTAGACAAGGCCATTACATTAGAGGTATGCGTGTAGGCATTGCGTTTCACCTAAAGTATTATATTTTGATTTTTCTTATCTCTCTTCAGACACCTAATTGATGTATTTCTTATCATGTCTTCATGTAGATTGACCATGCAGAAAAGACTCGGACTATCTGACGCCTTGAAGGCCAATGCATGCTCGTAAAAGAGATATCCAATCACCTACTAAATGGAAATAATGTTTCCATTGTGCCACCCCTACCTCAAGCAAATGTTCAGACTACTACCTCTCTCTGTTTATAGTTGGATAATACGTGTTGGGTGCGGGTCTTCACTTCAGGCAGAGGACTTCATGGCGATGGTGGTTTTGCCATGCAAACACCCTTATCATCTATTGTGCTTTGCAACAACTTGCCTGATGGATGGTTGTTGTAGGGATTCTAATTTCCTACTTTGTAACAACCCATCCCATCATTAGCCAAGTCCATGGTTGTGAGTGATTATGATCATGGAATACCTGCCTGCATAGGTAAATTCCTTGTTTGCAATATATTGACTCCTTTGTTGGCTTTTTTAGCAGTAAAATACTACTACTTAGCAATGAAACACTACTACTATTGCTATTTAGCACTATCATACTACTATCTAGCAGTATGATAGTGATACTTAGCCTAGATTTCTAGTTAAGAGTTGAAGAGTGCTAGTCATCAGTATGGTAGTGCTAGTTTGCACTATGTTCTTACTAGTTATCAATGACATAGTGTTAGTTAGAAATTACATAGTGTTAATTAGTAATCGATGCTAGCTAGTTAGCAATGAGTGCTAGTTATAGCACTGACATAGTGCTAGTTAGCAATGACATAGTGCTAGCTAGCAATGAGTGCTTGCTAATAATATCACAATGATAGTTAGCAGCATGAAAGTGGTAGTTAACAGAATGGTAGTCCTAGTTAGCAAACAATGTGAATAGTAGTATATAGTAGCACCATGAAAGTGCTAGTTAGCAGAATGATAGTACTAGTTATCAAACCATTTTAGTTAGTAAACTATTTGTGCTACTTTGCAACATAACACTTCTAGTTAGCAATGGATAATGATAGTGCTAGTTAGTAGTATCATAGTGCTAGCTATGAGTGACTGCTTGATCACAATATCACAATGATAGTTATCATCTTGAAAGTGCTGGTTAGCAGAATGGTAGTCCTTGTTAGCAAAACAATTATTGGTAGAAGTATGTAGTTAGCACCATGAAAGTGCTAGTTAGCAGAATGATAGTCCTAGTTATCAAATAGTTTAAACTATTTGTGCTAGTTAGCAACACAATACTGCTAGTTAGCAATGAAACATAGGTGGATAATGATAGTGCTAGTTAGTAGTATCATAGTGCTTTTTATCAATGAATGCTTGATAATAATATCACAATGATAGTTATCACAACATGAAAGTGGTAGTTAGCAGAATCATAGTGTCATAGTGCTTTTTATCAATGAATGCTTGATAATAATATCACAATGATAGTTATCAGCATGAAAGTGGTAGTTAGCAGAATGGTAGTCCTTGGTAGATTATTGGTTAGTAGTATGAAGTTAGCACCATGAAAGTGCTAGTATATTAGCTCTACTTTTCACTGATCTAATGTAACCTTTGCTTTTTTCTTTATATTAATGATGTGATGTACTCTTTTTCTATGCAGGAAAGTCTATTGTAGAAAAGTCTCATGCAAAACAGCTCATAAAGTTGATTGTGTGCAAATGAAGGAGAAGGAGGGCACCAACAATGCCAAAGATGATGACAAGATACACATGGACTAGAGGATGTGGAGATGAAGGAAGCACATGCCTTTGAGGCTATGGAATCTTGAAGAGTCCAATTTTGAAAAGGATCCTATGCAGTTTGATGATGCTATGAATGTAGAGGGAAAGGTCATTGTAGATGATACCATTGCTGAAGCCAATAATGACTTAAATAACGTGGCAAGCAACCCTGATGAGGACATTACATTGCACAAGATATTTCGTACGCATTATAGAAAATGTAAGGCCGCTAATGTCACTAAGGTGGCTAGAAAGCGTAAGAGTTGATTCTTTCTATCCACATCTTTTACCTTCACCTCCCAAAACACTCGTGCTCATCTCTATGCATACAAGATCTTTTCTTTTTTTTCTTACTCCCCTGCTTATTATCTACCTCCACATTTTTGAATACCTTCACAAAAATATTATGTTCTTGATTATCCACCATCTCTGCCAGACAACATGGTAATTTCTTTACTCCGCAACTATTGCAGTCGCCTATGAGACACTTTCAACGGTGAAAGATTGCTTCAGCTTATTTTGGGCATAGGATGGACTCCCAAAGTGTTGTGACACTTTTGTATGTGTAAGTAGATGGAATGCATGCACTACTTGGGTCTAAATTATTGCAAACATTGCACTTGCACTGACATGAAGATTTATGGAGAGAGCGCGTTTGGTTGAAGGAATCCTTGAAATAGCACAGTTGCACATGATAGATACAACACGTATTCAAATCCTTCAATTTTATTACAAAAAAGGGCTTCAAGCACTCAAAAGATCGAAGCTGAATTTTGCAGTACATATGTTATGCTTTGAATCGTTGAAATAACTCCACCTCCATAAAACCAAAAAAGAAAATCATTAGCAACTTAATAGTAATGTTAATAGTGACTAATTAGATAGTGCTATTTAGTAGCATGTGTTAGCAGTGATTGTTTCTACTACAACCCACACCGTTGCTTACTCTAGTACTAGTTAGTAGTACTAGTTACCAGTGTATGTTAGCAATTTAATTAACAGTGCTACTAGGCAGTTTATATTAATAGTGCTAGTTAGCAGTTATGTTAGCAATGCTAATAGATATCAATACTATTAGCAGAATGACAATACTATCATCACAGTGCTAGTAGTTACTAGTGCTAAGTAATACTGCTAGTAGTTAGCAGTGTGTCCTAGAAGTGGTGTGTTAGTAGTGTTTGCCAACAGTGCTAGTAGTAAGCAGTTTCTATTAATAGTGCTAGTCAGTAGTTACAATGCTATTAGCAGTGTTGCTAGATAGCAATACTTTTAGCATAGAGCTAGTAGTTACTAGTGCTAAGTAATACTGCTAGTAGTTAGCAATGCTAGTTAGTAGTGTGTCCTAGAAGTGGTGTGTGTTAGTAGTGTTTGCCAACAATGCTAATTAGCAGTCTCTTAGTAGTGCTACTTTCTAGAAATGTGTGCTAGCAATTATAGTTAGAAATATTAACTTGCAAGCCAATGCTTGGTGTAGCAGTATAATAATGCTAGTTATAAGTAAAGTAGTATTAATAGTGCTAGTTATCAACATGATAGTGTTAGGTTATGCTAGTTAAGACTAGCACAATGGTATAGTGCAAAATAGTAGTGTATAGTTAATATTTTAACAATGCTACATAAGTTAGCGGTACAAGAGTGCTAGTTCTCAATATAACACAGCCAGCTAGTGCTAGTTATTAGTATAGTAATGTTAGCTAGCTCTAGACCATTAGTAGATATTGCTTCTTAACTACAAAATTGTGCTAGGCACTAGTGTGCACAATGGTACCAATGGTACTTGTAGCACTACAAGCACATTGCTAAATCAAACTAGTAGATGAGCAACACCTTACCAATGTTATTAGCAGTGCTATGAAGCATATAAAATTTGAAGTAACTAGCATGACTAGCAACATACCAATGCTACATGTGTAACTAATCAGCAAAAAATTATTAATGACAAGCATGACCAACAATATCCCAATGCTATTTTTAATGCTAATAGTGTGGGTAATGCAACATTCAAGTGCATACAAGAATACTGTTTGAGTCAATACCTGTGTCTTGTCTAGAAAGTGTATTGGATGCTTGATAAATGTCTTTCTCCCAATCCTCTTTTGGCACACATCCCTCTTATTCGAGAACACTCGTGTCTCATTTTTTGGGAAATGCGGCTAGTACATTGTTGCTTCCAACAAGTATCCAATGAGAACATTCTAGTAGTATCATCAAGAGATTCACTATGTAAACGAGATCTGTTGTGAATACAAGGTGCTCCTTCGAACCTTAATGACCCTTGAGATCTTGGAAACTTGTAGATCGCGAGATGTAGACCCATTAGATTTCATCAACATAGACAACGTGCTTCTCCTGAGAAATAGCTCCTCCTTAGATTTTGGTTGTTTAACACTAGCCAATGTGTTGCAAACATTAGCCACAATGGCTGCTTGGACTTCAGCCTCCTCTCGTGATGATTTGTCTTACAGTGCCAAGATCATTGGATGTTGAACCATCTGATTGAATATGTCCCACTTGGCCTCGCGTTCCATTCCTGCTGTTTGGTCCATGAAGCATTTCACTATTTCACTGCATATCCTACGTTTTCGTTGCTCATCAACAACTGCACCACTATTCACTTCTTTAGCCTGTCTCTTTAGTTTGTTTTGTGCCCGTTGCTCTCTTTTAAAAAAAAAAGCTTCATATTGTCTAATTACTGCATGGGAAATTTCCTCTAACAATCCAACCGTGTTGTTGATCATGATTTGCAATGTGAGAAGCTTGCAAAGAAGAGGGCAAGAGAGAGGGAGAAAAGTAGAGAAATGCACTATCTAGAAATTGAAAAAAAAAGAAGAGAAGCATAGAGAGAGAGAGAGAGAGAGAGAGAGAGAGAGAGAGAGAGAGAGAGAGAGAGAGATGCTATGACAAGAAAACACAGACAAAGACACACAAGCTAGAGTTGCACGAGTACAAATATAGCATGCAAGAGCTTCAATGAGAGAGAGAGAGAGAGAGAGAGAGAGAGAGAGAGAGAGAGAGAGAGAAAGATTGAGAGAGAGAGACCACATTTCCAAGAAAAGAGAGAGAGGGAGAGGGGCATGTTGAATGGCCCACTTCACCCCACATAACCACCGTAACAGCCCAAAAGAAAAAAAAACAATTCTTCATATAACCATTTAAAAAGAGGAGGTAATGTTGTCAAACAAAAAGAGGAGGTAATGCTAAGAAATTGTACTAGTTAGCAATGTCCATGGACATGTTATTTTGTAACAGGTTAATATGCTTCCACCCATAGATATACAATTTATTTAAGTGTCATACAAGCGTATATACACTGAAATGCATTTAAGGGCTCTTGCACTTGCATTTAAATGTTTTTACATTTACATACATACATACAATGAAGTGAATTCAATATAAGTGGTCTTACAAGCATATATACAATGAAGTGCCCTTTCAAGCGTATATAGACAAGCATACATATAATGAAGTGTGTGACAGTGAGTCATTGAGACTCTTGATGTAGTTGCTCTTAAAGTCAAAACCATTGGAGAGGCTAATGAAATAATTCAATCGTCTTGGCAACATTATTCTTAAGAGTGGGTTCTATTGTGAATTTGAGGGGTCCCATTTTGTTAGTGAGGTTTTGGGTTGTCGAATAGAGTAGAAAGTAGTGGCAAAGGTAAAGACAATCGATTACACTTTTCAAGCGATTTAAGTGACTTTTTCATGGGCAAGAAAATCAAGATATCTTCATGGTGTGAAAATCAATAGATTTTCAAGGTGATATCATGTGGTCACTTGGGCATAACTTGTGAAGGTTCCTTGATGATTTCAGTAATCCCTTTAAAAGATCCTTTGTGTGGTGTGAAAAACTCAAGTAAGCTTATTTAGGCTTCGTTGTACGTGCATGATGAAGCTACATAGCCTCCTTGGTGTAGGATGGTGATTTTTTAAATGACCCTTTATGGCATGAAAAATGAGTTAAATTTTTCATGGTGTCAAGGTCAAGATTATTTTGGCTTTTCGGCACCCAGGATGAAGTGAGATAGCCATGTAGATGCAATTTTGATGCTTAATGTGTAACACCTTGTGAGGTGAAAAACTAGAGTTTAGTTTTCACAACATGAAAAACTAGCATTTTTCATTGTAAACTAGCTCCCTTCTTTTGGTGAACCAATTCCCTTCTTTTGGTGAAATTCACATGATCCCATGTTAATACAACACATTAGCTTTATCGCTATTTCTATGATTTTCATGGCCATGAAAAAGTAGTTATGTTTTTACGTTCTAAAAGCTCCACCTACAAGGAGAGAAATCTGAACTAGCATCTAAACTAGTAGCGATTTTTGATAGATTTTTGAACTTGTCGATCGCTGGTGCAATAGTTGGTAGCATCACTAATATATGATTATACGTGCAAATTTACTACCGCATGTACCAACCATACTCAATATGTCCCCAGTCTGCTGCCCCGGGTTGTGTGTGTGTGTGAAAGAGACTCTCCCAAAAAGAATAAGTCACAAGTTTTGCATTATATTCAGAATTGTATATACATCAAGGCGTTGTGAGATGCAAAGTTAAAATGAATGGCCAAGTAAGGAAGGTTGACCACAAGATCAATAATGGCATACAAAGTAAATGAGAAGACACAAAATCACAAGGGCCAAAACATTACACAAGGGGAAAAACATAGAGTGGTTGATGGCTCGTCTTCCCATAGTTACTCCTCATCATCCTGGCCATCATCTTCATTGTCTTGTCTAATATCATCACTCTACATGTCAATAAAACAATTGAATGACGTACTTCATTGCTGCTCACGGTGCTGTTATAAGTAGGAGCAATTGATCTAAGCTCTGTGTCGATGTTTTCAATATATATATAAATGATGGGTGCTTTTATTCATTTGTGGTTTGTTGAAATTATTGGCACAGACCCTTTGGGTTGTTAAGGACATCATATACGCAAACAAAATCGAGATCGAAGCTGACAAATAGGCCCAAGTAGAGGGCAAAGCGAAACTCATAGCAACATCCACCGCCAAAGTTTGGACCGCGGATGTTGGGGGCGGTGTGGGATTGGAGGGAGATGGGGTGCGGATGGTAACAGCCGCCAATGACAAATCGGTGTTTCCCTTCGCTGGAGAAGTTGGAGTATGATGCCACTGGAAACCTTAGGACCAGCTCCTCCAAACCCACGTTAATTACGAGAAACAAGATCAAAAACATTGACTCTGTCTGGGTCTCCCAAACCCTGCCTTAGGATCAGTCATTGGCTACAACTCATATAAATTCAATCTTGTGATACAAATCAAGAGTGTATTTACACATGCACGTCATAAACACGTTTGTAAACAAGAAATAAAATGTATGAAAGTGGAAATTGGGAATCGGAAGGTGTTTCCAAACATGGTTTTGATTGAGATGTTACACAAGTGAATGCTTAATTAGGTTACCTTTGTTTGATTCTCAAACTCAATTGATTTTCGAAGTTTTGGGAAATTTTCACACAAGGCATAACAATTTTATCAAATGATTATGCTGATGGAAGAGCACCTAAATTTTATCAAATGATTATGCTGATGGAAGAGCACCTAAATGTGTGAGAATAGACCCTGGATCATCAATTAATATTCTTTCAAGAGCACCCGGGTGTGAGAATAGACCCTTGATCATTAATTAATTTTCTTTAATAATTAATAATAATGGAAAGGTGTGACTCAACCGCATGGATTCTATGTAACGAGCAATCGCCTACAATTAAACAAAACAATCGATGAATTTTTCTTCCATCTCAATTTCCACTACAAGAGAATCATTGTTTTTCGACGCTTATAAGTTTCCACGCCTGGTCACATCGTTGATATGTGGGGCGAAATAGACGTCGAAATATGTGTGGAAAAGGCGTCGAAATATACATGGAAACAGGTGTCGAAATAACAGTTGAATTTTTTTTATAAAAAAAATGAATATATATATATAATATTTGCTAGCTTCTATCCTGGGGTGTGTGTGTTTTAGCCTTCTCTTTCTACCTCTTTGCAAGCATATGTGTCTATGAGAGAGAGAGAGAGAGAGAGAGAGAGAGAGAGAGAAAGCTAGAGAGAGAGATCAGAGAGAAAGAGAGATAAAGAGAGAGAGAGAGAGGGAGAGGGGGGGGCGAGGGAGAGAGGAGGATATAGAAAAAAAGCTAGCTCCTCCTCCTCATCACTAAGGTGCAATTAAGAAAGTGCTCTGTTTTTTACAATGAAATTAAAGTTTATCATCAACTTGCTCGTCCTCAGTGAGATCCATGGCTCCAAATAAATCTATTTCTAGAAATACTCCATCATCGTTGTCAATTGGTGGAACCAATTTTCTTGTAGTAGTAGAAGGTAATTCATCCATGTCATCATCCTCTTCTAGCTCTAGCATGAGAGCTGTCGATGTATCATGATCATACTTAGCTTTAATCTCTTCTTCTTCTAGATTATCTCTAGTGTTTATTTCTCATTCAAGATGTATTTGCTCAATGAGTACACCTTCAGATCCTAATCCCGTGTGAGCCTCACTTACTTCCTCAACTAGTATGTCTTCTTTTTGTTCTTCTTGTTGTTCAATAGGTGCTAGTGGTGTATGCTCAACCATCACATGATCTGGGGAGGGTTCCTCTCAGCATCTGGCAAACAGTCAACTGCTATTTTCACCTCTTCAAATATTTGTTTTCCACGTGGATTTATTTGGATCACAAATAACCATTTATGATCTGTCGGGTCTTCCACAAAGATGACTTGCTCAAAGTGCTCTGGTAGCACAAACGTGTCCCTTTGGTCAGTCCATATCTTTGTGCAGTCTACTTGAAGAAATCCACACTTGTCTTTGCGTGCAGTTACTTGCACCCCTTGAGTTACCAACTTGAACCATTTCACATCAAAAATGAACATATCAAACTTTTTGAATCTAACCTTGATAATATCTTGGATTGTTCCACAATAATCTAGCATGCCTACTTCAGTATTTCCATCACTTGCACTTGAAGGACTTTCTTGCATGAAATTAACCTTCACACCACAATCAAATGTTGTTCTCTTTTTATCTATTCCTCCTACTTAAAAGTGACATCCGTGTGACCAAATTGTCCCAAACTTACGATACTGCAAGCACAATAAATAAGTACTTTTATTGTATAAATTCACGAAAGCACAACATAAAAGACAATGCGTAGATATCTCTAACTCACATACATGGAAATCACAACCATATGCAAGCTCCTCCTCCTCATCACTTATTAATTCACCATTGCGTTTAGCTTGTAGTATGGTTTGCTGGAGCCATTTATTAGAAGGAAAGTCTGGAAGGAAAGTCTGGAAGAAGTGCAAATTCTGTTCGGTACAGTAGTGTGCGAGTTGTTTGACTCCTTCTAAAACTTAAACGAGGTTGGTCCCTTTCAACCTTCACCAAGTTATATCTCTCGATCCATTTCTCCATAGCATGTGAGTTTAAGATGTAAAATTTATTGATCTTCTCACGCAATGCTACATCCATTGTTCTCACAAGGCCTTTCCCTTGTGGCTCTTCCCCAACTAGTCGATCATCTTCTTCTTGTGTCCATAATCTTGGCATATCGGGATTAGACGTACTAAGAAATTTAGTTATATATACAAGTGATTCTTGAACAAGCCATCCCGCTGCCATACTACCTTCAGGATGAGCTCTTTGACGAACAAATCCTTTAAGTGTCTTTATAAATCTCCCCAAGAAAAACATCCATTGATTATGGACAACCCCAGTCACCACATCAACTTCATCAACCACATGAACTAGCAAGTGCAATTGAATGGTTAAAATACTTGTTGGAAAGTATTTCTCAGCCATTGTAATAGCCTCGATGGAGTTTAACTGTGTTGCTTCCAATGTGTCTCTACTAATCTCTTTCCTTGATATCCAACGCACCACTGCACCAATTTTGAAAATTGTTACTCTAATGTCATCGTTGAGGCAATCCTTGATGGCTATAGGAAGCACGAATTGCAAGAATTTATGCCAATCATGACTCTTCAAGCCACTAAGCTCATCGTCCTTTTTGTAAATGTTCCTTCAAGCAATGCATGCATCCTGTAGGGGTAGGAAACTCACTAATGCACTTCTTTACATGATGTTGCTCTTCCTTTGTCATGACCCAAGGTGCTTTTGGTAGCTTCACCTTTCCATCTCCTCTATTTTGGGCCCATAAGTGGTGCATGCATTGAACCTCTTGTAGATCATAAGTTCTCTCCAAATCCTGTTAGGATCCCTTTCCCTATACACATCCATGTTTTTCACCTTGTACTTTCTAGGAACTATAAAGACAATAAAAGATGTCGCTAGCCATGGTGGAAGATTATAGTTAACTAGACAAACAGGCCATGTACTCCATGATGAACTTCATAGACCAAATGGATTCACTCCATCCATTGCTAGTCCGGGTCAAATATGGTGAGCCACCTCCTGAAAGGCTACCCACTTCTCTTCAATGTGCTTCCATGCAGGGGAATCTGCGGGCACATGCATAACACCATCCATGGACCTAGTGTTACGGTGCCAAGTCATCAATCCTACAATGGATTTGCACTTGAACATTATTTTAATCCGAGGGATGATGGGAAAGTGTCGTAAAATGTTTGCTCGTACCCTTTCTCCTTACACATCTTGTCTATACCTCAATGTACCACAATGCGGACATTGTATTGTGTTGTTATATTCTTGTCGATAAAGAATACAATCATTTGGACAAGCATGGTGTGTGTTGTAGTCCATGCCAATCGAGTGCAACATTGCTTTTGCTTGACTACAATCCACTGGCACCTCATTATCTTCTGGCAATATTTGATGTTTCAATAAGCTGTTACACAAAATATTTAGGATAAGAAAATGCATATAAAGGTACATAACTCACTAATTGCATATGATATCATCACTTACGCTTGATAGACCATCTAAAAATCGATTGCAAGTTCAATATGGATAGGCAAACACGTAAAATAGACACATGTGCTCCACGATATAGTGAAAGATGAGCAAGCCTGCATAGTCATGTGTTTTCTTCTACCCCTTTGTGTTCCAAACCTCGATCTTCTGTTCCATCGTGTAAGGCATTTATCATGTCATCCATATCATGTTCTAGTATTTGCTCCGAATCTGCCTCAAGTTCCTCGGGTTGTTGGATCACCTCGTTTGTGGCTACTCTTGATGGTGTCCATCGTTCAGGCCAAATATCCACTAGTTCATCATTGTTGAAGTGCGCATTGCCACTAATTAGATGTTCCAATCGCTCCATCAAAAATATTCTCCATTTTTTTGTATGATCATTGCAAATTCCTCCACGTCGAGCCACTTGGTATTTGCAGCGAGTACATGGGCAAAGTGTCTTCTCTAAATCAACAAAATTTGAGGGTGTGGCGTCGTCCATGGTTTCCATATTGATTTGCAATGGAAACGAATGCTTATTTTTAGAGTGGAATCCTCCCTTAAGTATTTGTGGAGGGTGGTAATTGGTGATAGGTAGTTTGAAATGTTCTGGATGCGCAAGATGTGGAAAGATTTTGAATTTGAATGAAAAGTAGTGATCGTCGAAATAAGCATCAAAAAGGTCATCGAAAGAACGTCGAAAAGAGCGTGGGAAATTTATTTTTTTGATGCTTATTTCTACGCTATTTTCCACAGTGACTTTTTGACGCTTTTTTCCACCCTGATTTCGATGCTTTTTTCCATGGTTATTTCGACGCATATATCAACGGTGCAGGTTTTTACAGTAAAACAAAACCTCTCTTTTTTTTGCGTTTTTGTTTCGCGCGTGTGTTTTGCTTCCTCACTCATCAGGTATGCCTCCTTTGCCCTCACTCCCCTCTCCTCTTGGTTACATGTACATGTGCTGTAAAATATTTTTGTGTGTAATTAGGGGTAATTTTCTTGTTTTTTTGCTTCTTCTTTGTTTTGCAGGTTCTTTCTCTCTCCCAAGCTCTTCTCCACCTGCTTACCTTCCAAGCAGGTTTGCCTCCTTCTTTGCCCTCCCTCCCTTCCCCTCTCCTCTTGGTTGTGAGATGTGTGTGTTTGTGTGTGTGTGTTGAAGGATAATGAATGTTTTTGTTTTTTCTTTTGTTCTTTGTTTTACAGGTTCTCTCTCTCTCTCCCAAGCTGTTCTCCACCTCCAACCTTCCAAGCATGTATGCCTCCTTTCTGAGCCCTCCCTCCTCTCTCCTCTTGGTTGCGAGATGTGTGTGTATGTGTTGAGGGATAATGAATGTTTTTATTTTTTTTGTTTTTCTTTGTTTTGCAGGTTCTCTCTCTCTCCTAAGCTCTGCTCCACCTCTTACCACTCAAGCAGGTTTGCCTCCTTCTTTTCCCTCCCTTCCCTCTCCTCTTGGTTGCATGTGCGTGTGTTGTGTGTTGTGAGATGATGTGTTCTCTTATTCATGTGTATGCTCTTATTAAAGTGCCCATGTGGGCTTTGTTATGTGTGTGTAGAAACATGCTCGCACTCCATATGAGACACCAGCTTACTCTCCATCCTTCTCTCTATATGCCATGTTGCTTGACCAGTTTATGGGTTTTTTAGCACAAGCCACGCCCGAGCAAAGAGCGATGGCACAATAATATTTTGGGAGAGGGGCGGGCACTTCAGCCGCACCATCGGGCACCACCATCGCTAACCCTAATTCACCTATAGAACCCCCACAAAGAGCCGCTAGAACCCCTCCCTCATGTCGCTCATCCACTCGCAGAGGACAACACTCGAGTAGTGGAGGTGGAGGTGGTTGTTGTCCAAGTGGAGGCACGGATGGGTCTATGCCCCCACGTGAGCATCCTTCCCCATCTAGCGCCAGAAGCACTCCACGCTCGTGATCATCGACGTTTCGACACACAGCCCACACCCGCCGATGGGAAAAAATATTACACAATTATCAATGGCAATGTGATTTTGGATAATGTCGGGCAAGAGATGAAGAGCCGCATCCGTGAGCTTTGCCACATTGTCTTTGCAAATGATTTTATGACTTTATGGAAAAATTGGATAAAGATAAGAAAGATAGAGTCATTAATCAAATCAAGGATGAGTACAAGCCGTCTGCCGTCTCGGTAGTGATGTCATCTCCATAAGGTGGATAAAGGACCACATGGTGGATGTCATGAAACATTGGCGGGGAGATATGACTAGGAGAGTGAAGGTAGCGGGTAAGAAGCCTTGGTACATGAGCACCGAGGATTGGAATGAGGAGAAGCAAAAGCATGCAAGAAATCCCCAATGCTACAAGCAACAAGAGGATGCGTGAAAGCCCAAATGGAGAGCGTAGGAAGCTCTCACCTTCGAAGTGGCCGTTGGGATGCATTCCATGTCTACTTTGTAAGTATCAATGCTTATCTTGTTATTTTGGTACTTTTAGAATCAAGTGGTTGGTCGACCGGCAACGGGAGAAGAGGAGGACATTGCTTGCCACCATAACAGGTACTTCCTTTTGGAGAAGCTTGAGCGAGAAGGTGCCAACCTCAATTGGGGGCGAATTACAGATAGGTAAGTGTGGTAAGCCTTAACCTTACGTTGTTTTGTATACCAAAAAAAAGCGTCTTATATGGTTTTCGTGCAAGGACCAATGCCTGACCCCTGAGTGAGGGCTCTGCAGCATAGAGTGGCCTTTCCCATGTATTTTCTCTTGTACATACATATTTTGGTCAGCTCACATCTTTGTTTGAGCTTGTATGCAACTACTTTATGCAATTTTGGTCATCGAGTATATAGCTTGTAGAGCTTGTATGCAATTTTATGCAATAATGCAATTTTGGCTTATCTTGTCAGAGCTTGATATGTAAATTTCACATCTTGCAATTGGGGGTGCATTGTAGATAGGTAAGTGCAGCAAGCCTTAACCTTATTATTTGTATACTTGCTTTGCTATGTCATGTTAGATTGTTGTTTTGTATATAAAAAAAAAACGTCATATGGTTTTCGCAGGGACCAATGCCTGACCTTGAGTGAGGGCTCTGCAGCATAGAGTGGCCTTTCCCATGTATTTTCTCCTGTACATACATATTTTGGTCAGCTCACATCTTTATTTAAACTTGTATGCAACTACTTTATGCAATTTTGGTCATCGAGTATATAGCTCGAGTATATAGCTTGTAGAGCTTGTATGCAATTTTATGCAATGCAATTTTGGCTTATCTTGTCAAAGCTTGATATGTAAATTTCACATCTTGCAATATAATTTGGCCATTGTTTGCAATTGTGTGATTTGTGTACCTACTTTGTAATGTCGAAAACGTTATGGCACTCCCACTTTTTCAACAAATTCGCTTTGTTCTTCACATCAGAGTACAGTTGCCTTTGGTACTCTATAAGTTTGGCATAATGGTGCATCCAGCTAGAAGGCAGCTGGATGCACCATTATGCCAAAAAAAAAAAATACCTGCATGCGTCGAAAAAACTATCGAAAGTTTCCTTTATCCATCAAAAGTTTCCTGCATCCGTCGAAAAAACCGTCGAAAGTTCTTGCAAGCAAAAAATCGTCGAAAGTTTCTTCAATCCGTTGAAAAAACCGTTGAAAGTTCCCACTTCCATTGAAAAAACCGTTCCTGTATTCGTCAAAAAAACCGTCGAAAGTTTTCTGCATCCGTCGAAAAAACCATCGAAAGTTTCTTGCATCCGTCGAAATAACAACCAAAATATCAGTCGAAATCAGCGTCGAAAAAGCCATTGAAAAAAGAGTGGAAAACATCATTATTTCGACGGTTGTTTTGACGCTTGTATCAGCACTTATTTCGATGTTTCCATTTCGATACTTTTTTCGATGCATATTTTCGACGTTTCGGGGATTTTAATCTTAGTTCTAAAGCATTCAAAAAAGCGTGGATAATGGCCCTGCCTCTTGTAGTTTTCGCACATCATCTCCATAGCCCTATATGTATGTATTATGTAAATGAGTTTGTTGGGTGCTTCCTAGAAATCCTACATGGTATGTATTATGTAAATGAGTTTGTTGGGTGCTTCCTAGAAATCCTACATGGTATGAGAGCAAAGATAGCTTTGCAGCCTTGATGCTGGGAGAAGTAACAACTCGTCGTCGAAATGGCTTCCAAATCTATTGTAACATCGTTTGTGCATGCTTTTAATGCTTTGAAGAAAATGAACATGAAAGACCAAGAGAATTAACTGAGATGCACATGAAGAGACTTGAAGGAGGGAGACTTGTAATATGATGGGAAAAAAAATATGAAGAGAGGCTTGTAATATGATAGGGAAAAAAACAAATAGCACAAAAATCCTAATTCAAATTAAATTATCAAAAAAATAATTAAGAAAACATAAACTAATTAAAAAAATAAAAAACAAAAAATCAAACAATAAAATGAATAAAGGAAAAAAGTTTTCCTTTCCAAATAGAAGAGCGAATGTGAGAATAGACCCTTAATATTTAATCTCGACTCTAGGCATTATCTCTCTCTCTCTCTCTCTCTCTCTCTCTCTCTCTCTCTCTCTCTCTCTCTCTCTCTCTCTTATCATAGATCCTAGAATAATAGAATAGGTTGTCAACCCAAAGCATAAAATATCTGAAGTAAGCTATGCCACCATAATATCTGAAAATGTGATGCCTCCTACACCCACCCTCTTGTACTTCTCTAGATCCTTATCCAAGTATGTCATCCTAGGCATCAAATGTAATTCCTTCTCACAAGAAAAAATTGTATCCTTCTTTGTATTCAAGAACTCATTTGCATCACCACCCAAGCATCAAAGTAGGAAATAGATTCTCTCGCAAAGGCATCACAAGTCTCAAGCATTCCAAGTATGTTACTCTAGGCATCAAATGTAATTCCTTCTCACAAGAAAAAATTGTATCTCTTTTTGTATTCAAGAACTCATTCGCATAACCACCAAGTAGGTCCACATGAAAGTAGGCAATAGATTATCCCACAAAGGCATCACAAGTCTCAATCATTGCATAAAAAACTGAAAAATATGTCATAACCTTGTAGAAGATCATCTGGAAACATGAAGGAGTCCCAATCATCTCGCATTACACTACTATTTTCTCCAGTATATAGGATTGGACACAAGACATCCCCCTTGTTTTCATGCACATCCATTAGAAACCAAACTAGAGCCCTTGATACTATCAAATTGACTCGCATGTAAGGAAAACACATCCAAAGCATAAACATAGGCATTTGCTACTTTGAAAAGAGTTTCTGGTAACCAAACATAACACCAAAGGTACCAAACCCCATAGCTAGAAAGAATAAAAATCCCTTCAACAATAGGTAGATCCAAACATAGCAACCATATCACCCATTTGTAAGCAAGAGCACTTAAAAATTTGTTAAGCAAACACCTAGGAACCTATGTAACCATATGCACAGCATTTGGAAGATTCTGACAATCCTCATCAACCACCTTGTCAGCTAAAAAAAAGATGATTCCACCAATTTTACATGTCGAAACTCCTCAATGTCACCAAACACAGAAACAAAACCAACAACCAAACAATGCACCTTTAGCTGCTTCTGATGTGACTAGCCAAAAGCTCACCAGTAAAAACTCAAAAAACTAAAATAGGGACCACTGAACATGGGCTAACAATCACATCTCTCCCCATCAAACTGACATCTCTCCCCATCAAACTGACATTATTGTCTAGAGAATTCACATCTTTAATAGCATTTAGAACCACAGAGCTATCCTCCTACAACTTTTAAGAAATTGCATCACCACACATTTATTATTACCACAAGATCCATCTCCTGTTTATCTTCAACGGTTGCACATATATTATTGGATGTCTGACTATCACCACCCTCATCTACATCATGGACTCGCTCTTGACTCACATTGAGAGATAAACCATCATCATAGTAGCATACCTCTTGAATCTCCTCCCAACACACCTTGTCATCATCCTCATCAATAGATGATTCGTTAGACACACTGCTACTTCCTTCACCTCAGGGATAGGTTCACAAGCTACATACCTATCTTTGTCACATAGGACATAGTTCACTTGCACATTGGTACCAAGAGAATCAACACAAACATGAACACTATCATCCAGGCCACCTATCTCCTTGGTCAGCTCTCCAAGATCATAGTAGTCTCCTCAAGAATCTCATCACCTAAAAAGGAACCATCTACCATCTCTATCTCTGAAGACGAACTCGAATCACAACTTTCCAAGGAAAGAATTTATGGAAGAGCACAATAAAGCCCTGCAAGATTTAACTCCACTTCCTCAATGCTATGTAGCTATCATGATGCCCAAAAAGGAAGCACATTTTGTTGAATTTGTAGAAGCAAATCTTGAACATATACTACCAACAAATAGGAGTAGTCCAAATCACCAGAAAATGATACCAATTGATCTGAAATCAACATAACTCTATCTCCATAATCTTCAAGGGTCTCTTGGTCTTCTTGTTTCACATCTTTTAACTACACCCATAATATTTATCACCTTTGTCAAAAGCCAAACTCATCCACTAGTGCTCGTTGGAGAAGTTTCCAATCATCTCAAATGCTATCATCTTGCCTTTGATATTAATCCCTTGCATAATCTCGTAGGGACAATGACTTGTATAACCTTGTCATGGTCTCGTGAATTGATCCTCCTTCACCAAAAGTATTGTGTAGCACAAAAGATCCACTCACCGATATTCTCTTCATCTTGACCATGAAAAGAGAATCAATTTGGAGAGATGATGCCATATGTAAAGTTTCTTTTAATAAATATTCAGCATCAAGTTTTGTAAACTAAATATTGCAGATGAAGAACTCCTCTGTAGAGGCACCAAATGAAGGTCGCAAAGGTAAACCGGCCTCTATAGCACCCTGTACTCCCTCATTGAAAGACATTAACTCGAGTAAGAATAGAGCACTCCATCTACTCTCATCATAGTGCGTTCAAAATCCATAGCTCAAACACATCAAGCAAAACTTGAGAACACTCAATGAAGCTCAACTCCTCTCCCCTTCCCACTTGGTGAGGTAAGATGGTGGTTTATATAGGTTTTTAGGACCAAGAAACTTAAACTTTACTCCTCTCCTTTTACTCCCTTCTCCTCTACTTTCTATCCTTTATTTTTGCCACACGTCTTCTTTTCATGCAACTAAAAATGAACTTTTTTGAGAAAAAGGGGTGGACATGTTTGGATATTTTTGGAGAATAGCCTTGCTTTTTACATGCATGCGTAGAGGCGGGTGAAATATGTGCTTGCACATAGTCAAGGCAGATAGCCGATGATGTAAGTGTGAAAAAAGTTTAGGGCCAAATGCCAATGGGAAAGGCCTTGAGGCCTCTTAATAAAAAATCATGAAGGCACACTCAACAAGAATCGAACCTAGACTAACGCTAGAAGAGATACAAAAAAACCACCACGCTAAGGTTCACTTGGTTTCCTCCTTAAGAGAACCACACAACTTTATATTCTTTCGCTACCAATCTTGTAGAACTCCTCCAAGGGGTCATTTTCATCCTTCTATCACTTTCTCCTATTGGTTGGGCCAAGAGTGGTCAAGAGTCCTTCTATCCCTACCTTCTATATATAGGTCTCACTAGAGCCCCCAAAAAAAATCATTTGGACTAATTTGAGAGGGACTCCCAAGGTTTGGGGCCTTGAGATGGTAGACTAGAAAGAAGGAAAAATTGCATCAATACATAAAGCTTGATGCAAAAGCCATGTGAAGTAAGCTTTGTGCATAAGTCTCTTACACAAAACATAAGTCTTATGCATTAAGCCTATGATTTTACACAAAGCATACGCCGTACGCATTAAGATTTATGCATACGGCTTCATCCATATGGCTATGCAAAAGCCTTGTGTATAAAGCTTAAGCTTAAATGTTATCCAAAAGCCTTATACATAAATATTATGCATTAGATTTATGTATAAAGCTTATGCATAAGACATATGTATTAAGCTTATGCTTAACCTTTATGCATAAGATTTCACATAAAGCTTAATGCATAAGCCATATGTATTAAGCTTATGCTTCAACGTTACACATAAGATTTCACTAAAGCTTAATGCATAAGCCATATGTATTAAGCTTATGCTTCAACGTTACACATAAGATTTCACTAAAGCTTAATGAATAAGCCATAAGTATTAAGCTTATGCTTAAACATTATGCTTAAGATTTTACATAAAGCTTAATGCTATTGGTTAACACATTTCTACGACAACAATGTCTGCACACTTATGTGATGGGTGCCAACACTATATTGTAAATCCCGTCATTTGATGAGGGAAATTCCCTAAAGATGCTCCCAAGTAGAAAGACAGACAAGAGGATCTTGGTCAGTTGGCCAATCCATAGAGAAAAGCCTTGTCACTATGTTTTGGGCACCCTAGGTCATTTACTCCCGGGCGGCCTAGAGGAAAAAGGCTTGGAACTATAAAAGCCAATTTCTCTTTTTTGTAACTCATTCTCCCATTCGTGCAATAGAAGTGGAGTGTTAACTCTCCCTCTGTCTTGAAACTCTAATCTACCATGTGTGGTATGCTTAGGGAGGTTTGGAAGTGATTAGTGCTAATCACTTGTTCTCTTTGGCATCCCACTTTTTCCTCTCTCCCTCTTTCTTGAGTGATTAGCCTACCAATGTGACCGTGTTCCACGAGATCCCACACTATCTTTACGACATAGGTTATATCACCGATTGGATTAGAGCAACCGCCTTAGGGTGACAACGAGTGCGGAGGATAGCAGTGACAAGCGCCTACGATGGTGGAGCTCTCGAGCCTAGCTCGAGCTCGACAGATAGGCAACTTCCCATGATATGTTAGGGTAGGGTTTCATTTACATGTTTGGCTCCATTTTTGGGGAGCGCCAATCCGCTACTTATAAAAGCCATCTTTGATTCAAATCCGACGGAGTCTCCATAGCTTGGTGCAGGTAAGATCTTTGTCATGCGATTTTTTGATGTTTTGCACGATTTTTTTAATGTTTTTGTTGTGATTCATGTATATCATTGTGTTTAGAATAGGATTACTACTTGTTTTAGTGAAAAAACTTGAGATTTGGGTGATTAGAGAGCTTAATCAAGATTATTTTTATTTAAATCTAGACTAGTTTTTTAAATTTTTAGCGTTATCTTGTTTCTTTTACTTAATATCTTAGCATAGGTAGGTTAGAATTGTTAAATAGAACCCTAATCCATCAAAAGACCCAAAAAATCATAAACTATCTCTTAATTTTTACTAATTATCACTAATGAACTTAAAAAGAGAAAGAACTAAAAAATTAAGCCTAATTGCTTGTAATTAGACTAATTAGAATGGAATGAGTGTTCTAAACACTTGCCTTGATTTGATTCCATGTTTACTCCACTCCCATTAGCCCTTAATTATCAAGAAATAGCATTTATTAGGTCTCATTAGCCCTTAATTAGCAAGAAATAGCATTTATTAGGTCTCATTTGCCTAATTTTCTCTCTTTTGAGTGGGTTAATTAGAGACCTAATTAGAGGGATTAATTAAGAGGGTTGATCACATTTTTGTATTAGCCTAAACATTGCTAATCCACCTATCAAATCCACATCCCTAAACTCCTCACCATTTAGGAGTAATTAGAGGGCAAAGAAGAGGGTTAAAAGGTGATTAACAATGGGATTAAGAAGATTAATCATTAGTTAAGTTAGAGTGCCTCTAAATTAGTTGAAATCCACTAATATAGAGGCAACCTCTACCTTTAGCCTTTTCCCACCTACCTTGCATTAATGAGGGGATCTTAGTTGTCTTCCACTCACTTCCCTCCAAATTTCAAATTCAAATTCAAAATTTAAAATTCAAATTCAAACTTGCCAACGGCCGTTCACACCTAAGGCCATGGACGTATGCTTCTAAGTGTATGGCCGTACAAACCTGAAAAAAATTTACCATGGCTGTACCTTCATTCGCCACCCATGGCCGTACTAACCTTAGCCACTGTCATACCCACCTAATCGTACTGATGTATTTCCCAAAAAAAAGTTAAATTAAAAAAAAACATTACCACGGTCATACCTAGGTTAGCCACATGGCCGTACCCAACCTTATCCATGGGCATACCAACCTAAGCGTATAGACGTACCGTCCCTAAAAACAATTTAAAAAAATAATATTTCTTTTGCCTACGATCATACAAACCTTAGCCAATGACCGTACCAATCTAAGCGTACGATCGTACCGACCTAAGCTTACGGATGTACTGTCCTAAAAAAAAACTTAAAAAAATTACCACAATCGTACCAACCTTAGCCACACGAGCGTACCAACCTTAAGCGTATGGATGTATAGTCCCAATTTTTTTTAAAAAATTTCCACAGTCGTACCTTCCTTACCCGGTCGTACCAATATTCGCCATGGTTGTACTGACCTAAGTGTACCTTCCTTGATTTTTTTTTAAAGTTTTAAAATTTAAAATTTTCAAATGTTTAGAGGTGCTTATGGTCTACCTCCTTGACTTACTAGGGTAATTTTTACACACGTAAAATGCTTCAAAAGGCCATTTTTAACCTTAAGGATGCGTTCACATGGGAGGCAAAATAGAGCCAAAACTCCTATTTCGGGACTGTGCATGCACCGTTGAAGCTTTTCTAAGCTTCCCTGCACACCATGGACACCTTTTGATCATGGTTGCATGCCCCCAATGCCTCCATTCCATTCCGCAACACCCGACCCCCATTACACATTCACATGTGGTCGCCACGCTACACATGTTTGACCTTGAGGGTGAAACAATGTTTGAAGAGCTCTCATCTAGTGGAGCCCCTACATACATGCACTCCAAAGTGGATAGATGCCCTGAGCACACTCATGTACCTTCTTCTCTATCCACATATCTATTCCCACCGCCTACCCTTGCACCTCCTCCCCTTGTGCCACAACTTGACATTTCAAGCTCAGCATAAGCTCTAGGAACGAGAGTGTCACATCACTTGCACCAATAAACATCACATACAAGACCTAGGTGGGTGAAAATTTTCAAACTTTTGCCAAAATCCCATAAATTTGGAGACCCCATATTCCACTTCGAGGCCTTTAACGAAATCTATCCAAAGTCCATCTCCTTGGAATCAACCTTGAAGGTAAGGCAGTGCAATGGTTCCAATCCTTGGACACTTGGCACAAACCCGCTTTCAAAGTAGTGAGAGAGGCCTTCATTCCTGGCTTTGCACCCTATGGGACCAAATGAAGCCCCATCATCCAACTGTTTCAATTGGAACAAAAAACAGAGGAAACATTAGGTGAAATATGGACTCTCATTTTTGCCCCTTAAGGATTTCCACACCTTCTCTCTCTAGAAAAATGGGGTCATGGTGGTGAATTTTTTGCAAATCAACTCAAAAGCGAGCGGAGTTTGGACATTTGGAATCTACTCTTTGAGACCTTTCCAATGATATATAGCATAATAAGCAAATTTGAATATTCAAGAAGTCCCCAAATTGGTGATGATGTGGCATGTAACATGCCATGCCATCACCAATTTGGAGACTTCTTGAATAATCAAAATTTTCCATCATACTATATATCATTGGAAAGGTCTTGATGAGTAGATTCCAAATGTGCAATCACCACCAACTTTTGATTTTATTTGCAAAAATTCCACTATGAGCCCATTTCTCTAGAGAGAGGAGGTGTGAAAATCCTTAAGGGGCAAAAATGAGAGTCCATATTTCACCTAATGCCTTACGCGACTACATCACACACATTAAGTACCTTGATTTGCGTTTTACGAAGAGGAAAAAATTGAGACAAGTACTTAATGGACCATTTTCTCTTGGGCTTGCAAAATCCAAGATTACACGACCACATGTTGGTCAAGGGCCCCTCCAGCTTTAATTATACCCAAATAGGTGATCTTTCTCGATGATAACACGCAAGAAAGATATTCCAGGCAATTGGCCACTACGCTAATGAGAACCCAGAGCTCATTTGTAACATTACCTTCCTCTTCTCCCGAGCACCAAGCATCACTGGTGGCAGCACCCCAAACTAACTACTCACACAAAATGCTACCACGGGCTTCTCTAGTGCTAATCTTTCTATCTCAACGGTTGCCTCTCCAAGCAAACACTATTGCTCATGGAAAGATTCAAATTTGGTCCATTGCTAAACCTATGGAGCCCATGCCCTCCGCCATCCCTGAGGCACCCGTAACACATCATCTCCCTTTGCCCAGTGCCTCACATGGACCCTAAACCACTTGTGCACACTATAGGTGCACCCATAGGGAAACCACCTCTTCTATATTTCCTCTGCCAACAAGGACCCCATAGAGTGGCGGAATTCCCTCAAAAGAAACGCTTGCCAGTGATACGACAATGTGGAATCGACCATTACTTCAAAGATTTCCCTTTGCAATCAATTTCTCACTCCAAAATTGAAGGCATTCCATCCCTCAACGTGGGAAGATATCCACTGTCCCATTGAATGTTGTCACATGGCTGCAAGCCAAGCTAAAGAAGGCCACATCCCAAAAGAAACAATTCTCTAAGCACATTGGCCACCATGGAGAAGATTTGGTTAGCATCCGCACACTCGCCCCCAACAAAGACCACATCCTCCTCCTCCCCGGCGTGATGATCATGCCGAATTGCCACTCCCCCATGCAGTCCCCTAAAAACTCACCAAAATGCAAAAATGGTTGGGGCCACATATCCCAATGTCATCCTTAAGAAGCAACATCTTCAGGAGGCCATTAGGACATTTTGGAGGTCATCCGTAGGGCCTTGTAAGAAAATGGTCGATTCTTATATTCTCTCTCAAGAAAAAATCTTGAAATATTAAAATAAAGAGAATGTAAAAGTCATAAAAGTGTAGTCTCTGAGCCAAAGAGGTAAATTTTCTCCCAGACGATCGTCTTAAAGCTCGTTGGAACCTTCTTTGAAATGATACATTCGAAACTGCAAGAATAAAGTTAGTTCAGGAGGATATTATTGCAGGAGGGAAGACCGTTTTAGAGGGAATTAAAACCTTCATCTTCAATTTCAAAAGACAAATACAAGTCTTCTCTCACCATAGCCAGTCATATGCTTTCACTCTGCATCATATAGTATACTTACTCTTACTCCTTCCTAGAACACTCCAATGGAGAACAACCATGTACAACTCAATGTATTGAAGAGTCTAATCATGAAAGCATTAAGAGAAAGTACCATCTGCACATTGATCAAGACAGTGCATATGCACCCATTCAAAAATGCAGAATTGGACAACTATTGCTCTCATCATATGAGGTTGTTGGGGAAGCAACACATAGACCTTTGGTGTGATGGCTCCATCTATCCTATTGAACCCTGTACTGCTTCACATCCTCCCTTTTCAAATCCCACAACTCTCTTACATTTTGTAGGTGATGGCACCACATGCTTACTAGGATATTGCAAGTCAATTTCTTACATGCAAGAAAGAAAGATATTATTCACAACACTTAGCAAATGAGCTTCTTGGCTTGTCTGGTGAATGCAATACACAAAAAGCTAGATTGGAAGAACAAGAATGTCAAATCAATAAACTAAGAAGTGACCTCTGCAAATATAGAGAAAAAGACACAATCATTAGACGGCACATATGGAAAAGAAAGCTCAAAAACGTTGAGAACTTGAGGCTCGGTTCTAGAGGCCTGAAGAAGAGAATCCAAGCCATAAGGTAAGATTGCGCGGTAGAAGCAAGAGCTGCAAAAAACAATGGATACAAGTAAAGCCTTTTATTGAAAAAAAAAAGAAAGAAAAGGAAAGAAAAAAAACAGCAATGACAATTTCACACGTGAGCATACAAGTGAAGGGCTGATTAGAGTTTTAAAGAGTACTAAAATAGGTGAGTAAAGACT
Source organism: Cibotium barometz (assembly GCF_041138505.1). Lineage (NCBI taxonomy): Eukaryota > Viridiplantae > Streptophyta > Polypodiopsida > Cyatheales > Cibotiaceae > Cibotium > Cibotium barometz. The sequence continues at coordinate 23,825,574 of NC_141089.1, forward strand.
AGTCAAAGTGAGACTAAGTGGTAGATAGTGCTATGCAAAGGAAAGTGTGCTTGCACACCACAAGTTATGACCGCAGTCTCAATGTCCTACAAGTATTTATGTTATTCCTAAGTGGCAAACCTACTCCTAAATATGAGCAATGGTGATTGGACCTCTTTTTGTTTTTTTTTGTTTTTTTTTTAAATTACTTTTTGATGTGTGTGTAGAGGATGATAAAGGTTAAGGTTCCATCCCAATGAGACCCAAGAAATGTCCAAGAGACCTCCACCAAGAGAATCTAAAGGCCGCCAAGTATCTCAAAGGCGAGACAGACCCTTTTCTTTCTTTTTGTCATAAGGAGTATCCCATGAAGATGAGGGCATCGGTCTCGAGGGCCCCTAATGTATCCCAGAGTCCTACCAACATCTATCAAGGCAATAGAGTCCTTGAAGGTCTTTTTCTGAAGCTTTTAGACGTCAGTGTTCACCCCATGGAAACCAAGGCATCGCGGCCCCAAGCCCGGGGCCTCCACCTTATAGACGTGTAGGTGTAGCACGTGCGTTCAAAAGGATGGGTTTTAATATAAATCTCACTTACAGTTTTAAAAATAAAGGAGGGGTATTGCAATTGTGCCTGGGAAAAATAAAATAAGGAGTGTTTTTATTCACAAAACTTTAGAAGTAGGGTACTATTCTAGTGGTATGACATAATTTTGTTGGGGTCTAGGTAGAGGGTTCAAATCTAGTAGTGTTTTTTGGCCCCACACTTTACAGTTCTTTTTTTGCTCCACACTCTATTTAACGTTTTTTAAATTTGAAAGTGTTTTAAATTAGTTGCTATAAAAGAGAGAAGCAATAAAGAAACATCTCACGTAATGATGCTCTCTCTTTACTACTCCCTCCTTCCTTTTGGACGCCGCTTCCCCCTTTCTCTATCTTTGTGCAGCTTAATAAAGCTGGCTAACTAAGCTTAATAAAGCTCCTTAGTTTAGGTTTTTACATTATTGGCCAAGGTTAATAATCGGGGCCTGTGGTTTTATTGGTGTTGATTAAGCGTAAGGTCTAAGGTGCGATTTGTCTGTGATCTGTAGAGACATGCGCATACGCCGTTGCACCAAACACGCGGAGATGTGCAAGGTCAGGCGCACGCATTGCATTGACTGAGCGATGGTATACTCTGTTCTGAATATAGCAGGCTGTGGTATACTCTGTTCTGAATATAGCGACTAAGCTTCCTGCAAGAAATTTTTTGCTAGTTTTGCAACACTTAACATAGCACGAGCGGAGTCAAGCAGAGTGCGGTTCTTACGCTTGGCGAGGCCATTTGCAGAACTCTCTTTCTCTCTCTCTCTCTCTCTCTCTCAGTCCCTACCTCACTCTCACTGCTCAGAGTCCCGACTCCCCCGTGTGATCTTCATCCAAGGCAGTGAAGCTCTACATATCACTGTATCTGAACAGGTATCAGGCCCTGCAGCCCGATTGAAGACTAGTCTTGACTTGATTTCCGAGGCAAAGGCCCTCGCTTGACGCTTCGTCCCGGCATCTGCTTTCCATCTCTCGTTCCCACAGGTAACGGTCTCCTTGCTCAATCATCGTCTCATCATTTGCTTAAGAAATTATCGGCTTTCGGTGCTCAGTTCTGTGAGTACTTTGCTCAACTTCTCCATTAAACTTGGATTATGGGTTGCTGCAACTTGCGGAGCTGTTTGGCTGGACCAATACCCTCAGCAGTTTGATGTGTTTTATTACCGAATTTAACAGTTATAGTATGATTGAGTGGATGGTAATTAAACAGCCAGCTTTTATGTGTGGTCATGTGTAAGGTTGCTCCTGTATCTAACACCCAAGTATTTGCAACATCAAAATCAGGAAGATGCGATGCCATGAAGACAAGATTGTTTCCGTCATCAGATGCTGGTGAAGAGTCATGACTATAATCATCATATGGCGACGAATATTGGGACCCGCTTTCAGAACCAGAGGCATAATTTGCCTGCTGCTGCTGAGAGCTCTTATTCTTGCCGTTATGCCAGCATTCTGAAGTATGATGACCATGTTTGTTACAGATCTTGCAGTATGGGCTTGTGAATGAAATGCCAGGGCGTGATTGACGAAATCGAGAATTGTTTTGATGTGGCCTCCTCGGTTTATGGAAAGATTTCGATGATGTATTTTTTTAACGGAAGTTTGAGGAGAACTTGGATGTAGGCCGGGCATACATAGCCATAGCTGTAGATGAAGCTGCTTGTGAAGATGAAGCAGATCTGATTGTATGTTTGTGTATAATGGAAGGGATTAGAATAGGTATGGAGAGATGAGCTGCGGTTCGGGTGGTTATAAAGGGCTGCCATGAAGACGGGAGGGCAGCAAGCAGCAACATAGCCTGCATGTTTTCAGGAAGATTGACACCCGAGAGTGTAGTCTCATCCAGTTGAAGTCGCCACGCCTCTAGGAATTTAGGAACATTCTGATCTTCAGTCATAACTTTATTCACTAGAGTTTTTAGGTTCATGACCTGAGTGGCAACATCTTTATGTTCATGGCTGTCACCATTGAGCTATCAAATGGTCCTCTTATCTTCTTGTGTGAGCTTTGGGCTCTGGATGAGCATACTCCGTAGTGGTGCTCCATCGCTAGGACTGGCACGGCGTGATTTGTAGTGCCAAGGATGGGTGGATTGCACACGGTGTATGTTTCTGGATTACCACCGCTAGGACTGGCACGGCGTGATCCGTAGTGCAAGGGACGGGTGGATTGTACACTGTGTGTGTACTTGGAATTGACTTTCCGGTGGGCCTGCTTGTGCCCAAAAATGTCAAGTATTGTGCAAGTACATGAACGGAGATTATCCTTTAACAATGTTGCATTGTGCACTCATGTTTGCCTGCCTTTGAAATGTTTTTGCATGAACTGGTTTCATTTGCATGCCTGACATGTGTGTCTAGCTCAGGGGTCGGGGACGCCCTCCTGTGAGCCGTGGAATGCCTTGTCTTCTGACAGGTTTTGTGGCGTGTGAACAGGTGGGAAATCCTTATTTTAATAAGAGTTTTAAGTTATAAGCCTTATAACTTACAGGTTTCATACTTCATTAAAAGTAGGTGGACACTTTATAAGTGTGGGCACCCTCTTTTGGCCTAGGCACCCTTTTATAGCATGTGGGGTGGGGGTTGGCCACCTACCCCACCTACCACACCCAATCCTTTGCATGGGAAGAAGGCGCCTTACTTCCAGCCCTCTCCCTTGCATTCGTGAGGAGAAAAACATGACTGCTTGCTGGGATTTTGAGAAAACAGGCCGTACAGCAAAACTGGAGCACTCATTATTCTCATGAAACAGGTCGTACAGCTCCTATTCCAACTATTGTTTGAGGACTGAACCACACAGCAGGTACAACAGGTATATTGTCCTCATTTCTTGCTGATTCTGGTCGTACAGTAGGTACAGCAGGTACAGGAAGTACAATATCATCATTACCTATTGATTCTGGCTGTACAGCATCTTTGGAACCCTTTTCCCATGGACTGAATGGTACAGCTTCTCTCTTTTCACTTCCACGCGTGGATTCAGGTCTGGAAAGCTCTCTTTTTCTCTCACGTGTGTTGTAAGATCCCTGTTCCCACCGAGCAACGGATTCGGGTTACTGGCAGCGGAAGTAGCGCTTCTCGCGCGGGACAGGGGTCCCACACTCGGGGCCTCGCCCACGGATATCCGGATAAGAGACTAATCCGTCGGTTGTTCCAAAACCGAACCCGGAAAAACTTTCTTAACCGGAAGCACGGGCGATTCCACCAGGATAACTTTTTACTCTAACGTAGTCAAGATCATTTCTGATCGAGATGATCCGATTACATCTATAAGATACTTAGTCAGTTCAAGGAAGAAACTTGCACTTGGATCATTGGGATCAACGCTTTTTTCCCCATTCAAGAGGCACAGCCGTTGATTCCTATCCATAGAACAGTTTCTGTCCGGGATTTATTTTTTTTTCTATCGTAAAAACAAAAGTTTGAGTCTCGATTTACGGATCCATCAGTCCAGCCTAACCCCATCCAATCCCATGGGTTAGCCAACCGCCCAACCACTGTAGTGATGGGATCCAATTAAAAATTTGGTTAGGTTTTGTCCCGGGTACCAAGGAAAAGAGTTCCAAGGCCCCCTAGCCGGATGTTCATGCAAAATAAAACTAGTCACACCACTCACACACCCAATATGAAATTGCCTTTTTCAACCAGATTCAACCAGTTTAAAACAATCCTTTAATAAAACCATAGTATCATTGATCACCATCTTCCAATTTATCCAATTGATTCTTAATTTCCCATCATTCCTTCATCAGAGTATCTATGGCATCATTGGCAACTAGAACGCTCAGGAGCCGTTTCGATAGTTCCTAGCCCATAATACTTGGCAATATAATCACTTAACATGATAGACTCTCGTTGAAGATCAGCAAGATCAACCAACAGATCCATATAAGGAGCCATGGACTCATCCATTGAAGACCAGCAAGGTCAATCAACGAGATCCATGCTCGATTTCAGAAAACAACTCCAACTCTGTTCCAATATCTTCCTCGACGCACGCGTGGGTATCCTAGGCAACCCAGAGCCCGAGCACCGTATGGTCAGCACCCTCTAGGATCCTTCGCAGGTAACCTAGTGCTTCACGCATAGGCCGCTTCCTTGGCCCCTCATCCACCGTACCGGAAGCTCACCATTTTAATCGCACCGAGGCTGGTCAAGACCTCGGCCGACCTTGCTACGCGAGACGTCCTTCATTGACTCCCCGTCAGCAGTTGCAACTTTACCATCACGACTTTAATCACAAGACGGTCAAAATGCTCCCCCCAGCATTCTTGACATAAAACAATCATTTACAAACAGCATTTACAAACAGTATTTACAAACAGTTTACAACACAATTTCTATTTTAACTTTCATTTTTCCACATTATCCCTCATCAATCTACATTACTTATTCCATATTCCATTTATATGTATACTCATCCCATCACATCATTCCTATCTCATCACTTCAGATGCCCTCACATCGCATATCGTATATTCACATCCATACATCCACATCTATATGCGTACATTCACATCTACATGCATACATCTACATCTCTATGCATACATCCACATCCACATTCACATTCACCTCCATACATCTACATCTACATGCATACATCCACATCTCCATTCACATCTACATCTATACATCTACATCTACATGCATCCATCCACCTCCACATCCACATCTACATCTATACATCTACATCTACATGCATACATCCATATCTCCATTCCCATCTACATCTATACATCTACATCTACATGCATCCATCTACCTCCACATCCGCATCTACATCTATACATCTACATCTACATGTATACATCCACCTCCACATCCACATCCGTATCTATACATCTACATCTACATGTATACATCCACATCCACATCTATACATCTACATCTACATGCATACATCCACATCTCCATTCACATCTACATCTATACATCTACATCTACATGCATCCATCCACCTCCACATCCACATCTACATCTATACATCTACATCTACATGCAAACATCCACATCTCCATGCATAATAAAATTCTTTTAATTAATCTAGGATGATAGTTCCTAGAATATGGTAGGAAGTCCTCTTTTTATGCTTTGAATGAATTTAATTTATGCGTAATTTCTATAAAAATTTTGCCATAGTTCCACTACTATGACTGATAAATCTCAATTTTTTTTTCTAAGGGATAAAGCTTATCATTAAGGATATAATTAGAATGGTCTCTAATTGGATCATCAATCCATAATGGTCTCTAATTGAATCATTAAGAAAACAATTAGAATGGTCTCTAATTGGATCATCAATCCATAATGGATTGAATCATCAATGTGCATAAACTAAAAGCATAGCAAAAAGCCATTAATTTGGCCTCAAGCATAGCTTAATCTTGGATTAAGGAAAAGCTTTATGAAAAGCTTCATTTGGATTGAGAATGGGTCATGAGTATGACCATTTCTTGAGAGAGAGAGAGAGAAATTACATAAAAACCATTTGAATTTAAACATAAATGGAAATTAACTTCTATAGCATTTATTAAATTATGTAACTCTTCCCTACTATTCACCAATTAACTTCAATAGCATTTAAAAAACCATACCAATTAAGCTTCTCAAGCTTGAGAGGGGTTGAGAAGAGAGAATCATTGAGAAATTATAGAAAAGATCAAAATTCAATATACTTACCTTATGATTTGCTTGATTCTTTATTCACGGTAGAGGCCCCCAACCAATCAATTGGTTTAGTATGTTGATGGAGCCACCAATGGGGATTGAAGAAAGAGAGAAGTATCAAAAACTAGTGAATTATTAAAGAATTCACACCTCATGGCTTAGGTAGAGTAGAGTAACAATGCATAAGACACTCTATATTTTGGCTTAGGTGGAGTAGAGTAACAAAGCATAAGACACCATATATTTTGGCTTAGGTGGAGTAGAGTAACAAAGCATAAGACTCTATCTAATTTGGCTTAGGTGGAGTAGAGTGACAAAGCATAAGACACTATATATTTTGGCTTAGGTGGAGTAGAGTAACAAAGCATAAGACTCTATCTAATTTGGCTTAGGTGGAGTAGAGTGACAAAGCATAAGACACTATATATTTTGACTTAGGTGGAGTAGAGTAACAAAGCATAAGACACTATATATTTTTCAACAAGGGGAGGCTTCTATTTATAGGAAAATTTGAGCTCCTAACCAAACAAACTGATTCTAGAATTTTCCAAGTCAGTTTGGTTGAATTTGGACTAGATTTGGACCTAGTTTGGTTACTTTTTGATTCGGTTTGGTTCTATTTTGATTTGGTTTGGTTCAAGAGAGATGAGAGATAAAAATATCACATTATTTTTGAGTTTAAAACTCATTCAAGCATGTGAAATATGCACCTCCTTTAAAGAATTCCCCTTCCTTACATATGTGTCAAAATTTTATTGCTCATAGTTTTTTACTAATAAACCTTGTACATTTTCAACTCTTCATCTTATGTGAAATATGCACCTCCTTTAAAGAACTCCTCTTCCTTACATATGTGTCATAGTTTTTTTTACTAATAACCTTGTACATTTTCAACTCTTCATCTTATGTGAAATATGCACCTCCTTTAAAGAACTCCCCTTCCTTACATAGGTGTTTATTTACTAATAAACCTTGTACATTTTCAACTCTTCATCTTATGTGAGCATTTAAGGGACTCCCCTTCCTTACATATGTGTCATAATAAAATCATTATTCCCAAAATATCTCATATTTTTAATATTGCTCATAGTTTTTTATTAATAACCCTTGTACATTTTCAACTCTTCATCTTATGTGAAATATGCACCTCCTTTAAAGAACTCTCCTTCCTTACATATGAGTCATAATGGAATCATTTTAATATTGCTCATAGTTTTTTACTAATAAACCTTGTACATTTTCAACTCTTCACCTCATGTGAGCATTTACTCATTTTTGGGTATTTTCTTTTTACAATTTGGATTTATCTCCTCCCTACACATGGATTGATGCTATTGGCCCATAGAAACCTTAATTGGACCATAGTCTAAAGATTTCTGAAAATCTAGACCCTTAGGCTAAGGTTCTTTATACCTATTTCCAATTAATTCCAATTGCACATTGGAAAATTCTTTTTGAATTTTTGTTTCAGGGGAACTTATTTTAATAAGATGAGATATTTTTCTATCCAAAAATATTCAAAATCTGAATATTCTCTCTCTAGAATAATTTTCTTTCTCTAGGCTAAAACAATTAGAAACAAGGTCTTTATATTTCTGAAGAGGGATTGATTACAGGGAAAGATACTAGACATCAAAAAGGGGGTTGGGGGAGGAATCTTACATTCTACCCCACTTAAAAAACGCGAGATGTCCTCATCTCGCAACTTGGGATAATTTTGCAAGATGCACGAATATGAGACTTAGAGAAAAATTTTAATCAAGATTAACCACCAAGAAAAGTCTTAAAGAGAGCAAGGTTCAAAATAAGAACAAGATTTAAACTTTATTCATTCACGGAACTTATACAGTAAAGATAGAAGAACTCTTTACACTTCCATAGGCCCGTCCATCATATGGTCACAAAAGCAGTCCTCACAAGCTGCACAAGTATAGGGTAACTCATCTATGGGAATGATTCTGCTGGTTATTACCGCACCTATCTCAGTGGTATGAGGTGATCTAACAAAAGGACCTCTGAGAGGCAAGCCAAAAACGGGATAAAGGCATATCTTCTCATGAGGAAGAAAACACGCCAGTAAGAAGACCCGCTCAGAAAACCCAAGATGCCTTGATCTCATGACGCAGTAGTATCGGGGACCCAAACCCAAAGCTTCAATAACCATGGCCAAGCGGACATTGTTACGAAAGTGTTGCTGACCCCAGGGTGTTACCCTAGTTATGTTTTGATAGGTCCGCCATTTGGTCTGCGCTACAGAAGTTCCTAGGTGAGGAAAAAGTGAGCGCTCATACTGTTCTATAAAGTCTTTCTTCACAGACTCTCTTGCGTCTTGAAGGTGAGAAATCATCAGGGATAAAACTAATTCCTGTTGCCAAGCCATGAAGGAGATTAAGAAAGAAAGGAGATTGATGGGAGTAAGATTACTGTGAGCGGCAAGTAAAAATTACGACTTATATAAAGGAAGGAGCTAGCGTAACCTAGAAGCCAACGGTAACTTGCCACTGAAGTTTTACCGTCTTTCCATGATTTGAGTTTGACACATTTTTCTATAGAAGGCATTAAGAATTTTGAGATGAGGGAATAAAAGAAACTTGTAGGCTAAGTCACCTACTTTCATTGAATTCAGATATAAGGGTCACAATATCTGGGGGATAACTTCTTATACTCCCCAAGAGATAAAGAACTTCTTTTGGGCCGTACTCGAATGAAAACCAAAACCTTGGTATCCAAAACACTGATTCTCACTTCTGGACTCATTGTTCTAAAGCCTTAAAACAGGTGGGACTCCTGAGAAGTATTCTAGGAAAAGGGTCTTCCTTTTTTAAACAGAAACTTTCTTTTATTTTAGAGAGGGAATAATTATAAGATCAGAAAGGAAGATTCGTACTCCAGTATACCTCGAAGGTTGGGGAGGAATCTTACATTCTACCCCACTTAAAAAGTGCGAGATGTCCTCATCTCGCAAGGAGAGGACAGCTCTTATTCTTAAGATCCAATTTTATTCTGGGGTTCCTTATATTCTGGGTGGTCAACCCAACAGAACACTGGGATAAATATCCCTTATATAGAACTCATCATTAAATAACAATTCATTCAGATTATATCATTCATATCTTTAACATGATAATAGTCCATTAGACCGAAAAGTTTCCTTTCGGAACATTCCTCCACACGGAAATTTCAGCCAAGCAAGTTCTCAATTTGACATCCCTTAACTTGATCTACCGGTCAAGTATTAACAGTAGTAATCTGACCGCACAACCCACTAATCTCATAGTGATTTGCTGAATTCGTTATCATCATTCTAGTTATGAATATCATCACAGGGACTCGTCCCATTCCCCCTCATTGTGGTTTCATTATATTTCAACTAATTTTTAAAAATCAACATTTTTTTTTCAATCAGCATTTTCAATCAGAATCCCAATCAATTCATCAATTCTCAAACAGAATTAAAAATCATATCAATCACATTTGAAATCATCATCTGGATAGCATTAACGCTTATAATTTCAAGTCTTAGATTTACTCGTATATACTGTCAGTAAAGAGCTGCAGTATACTCTCGGTATATACGGGTAGTCACGGCCCTTGGAATTATAAGGTAAATACTATCATGTCTAGGCCTCAAGCAAGTCAGGGTTTCTATATAATTGCGGTACTTCCATCTGAAGAACCAATTACCAAATTATGAATTTCAGTTTGAATAACAAATTGTATGAATTATATCACACAATTATAACCTTTTTGTGTTTCTTGATAAATTTTTGACATATTTGTCTTCTCAGTTGATCTTTATTAACCAAATGCTCTGATACCAACTGTAAGATCCCTGTTCCCACCGAGCAACGGATTCGGGTTACTGGCAGCGGAAGTTGCGCTTCTCGCGCGGGACAGGGGTCCCACACTCGGGGCCTCGCCCACGGATATCCGGATAAGAGACTAATCCGTCGGTTGTTCCAAAACCGAACCCGAAAAAACTTTCTTAACCGGAAGCACGGGCGATTCCACCAGGATAACTTTTTACTCTAACGTAGTCAAGATCATTTCTGATCGAGATGATCCGATTACATCTATAAGATACTTAGTCAGTTCAAGGAAGAAACTTGCACTTGGATCATTGGGATCAACGCTTTTTTCCCCATTCAAGAGGCACAGCCGTTGATTCCTATCCATAGAACAGTTTCTGTCCGGGATTTATTTTTTTTTTCTATCGTAAAAACAAAAGTTTGAGTCTCGATTTACGGATCCATCAGTCCAGCCTAACCCCATCCAATCCCATGGGTTAGCCAACCGCCCAACCACTGTAGTGATGGGATCCAATTAAAAATTTGGTTAGGTTTTGTCCCGGGTACCAAGGAAAAGAGTTCCAAGGCCCCCTAGCCGGATGTTCATGCAAAATAAAACTAGTCACACCACTCACACACCCAATATGAAATTGCCTTTTTCAACCAGATTCAACCAGTTTAAAACAATCCTTTAATAAAACCATAGTATCATTGATCACCATCTTCCAATTTATCCAATTGATTCTTAATTTCCCATCATTCCTTCATCAGAGTATCTATGGCATCATTGGCAACTAGATTGCTCAGGAGCCGTTTCGATAGTTCCTAGCCCATAATACTTGGCAATATAATCACTTAACATGATGGACTCTCGTTGAAGATTAGCAAGATCAACCAACAGATCCATATAAGGAGCCATGGACTCATCCATTGAAGACCAGCAAGGTCAATCAACCAGATCCATGCTCGATTTCAGAAAACAACTCCAACTCTGTTCCAATATCTTCCTCGACGCACGCGTGGGTATCCTAGGCAACCCAGAGCCCGAGCACCGTATGGTCAGCACCCTCTAGGATCCTTCGCAGGTAACCTAGCGCTTCACGCATAGGCCGCTTCCTTGGCCCCTCATCCACCGTACCGGAAGCTCACCATTTTAATCGCACCGAGGCTGGTCAAGACCTCGGCCGACCTTGCTACGCGAGACGTCCTTCATTGACTCCCCGTCAGCAGTTGCAACTTTACCATCACGACTTTAATCACAAGACGGTCAAAATGCTCCCCCCAGCATTCTTGACATAAAACAATCATTTACAAACAGCATTTACAAACAGTATTTACAAACAGTTTACAACACAATTTCTATTTTAACTTTCATTTTTCCACATTATCCCTCATCAATCTACATTACTTATTCCATATTCCATTTATATGTATACTCATCCCATCACATCATTCCTATCTCATCACTTCAGATTACCTCACATCGCATATCGTATATTCACATCCATACATCCACATCTATATGCGTACATTCACATCTACATGCATACATCTACATCTCTATGCATACATCCACATCCACATTCACATTCACCTCCATACATCTACATCTACATGCATACATCCACATCTCCATTCACATCTACATCTATACATCTACATCTACATGCATCCATCCACCTCCACATCCACATCTACATCTATACATCTACATCTACATGCATACATCCATATCTCCATTCCCATCTACATCTATACATCTACATCTACATGCATCCATCTACCTCCACATCCGCATCTACATCTATACATCTACATCTACATGTATACATCCACCTCCACATCCACATCCGTATCTATACATCTACATCTACATGTATACATCCACATCCACATCTATACATCTACATCTACATGCATACATCCACATCTCCATTCACATCTACATCTATACATCTACATCTACATGCATCCATCCACCTCCACATCCACATCTACATCTATACATCTACATCTACATGCAAACATCCACATCTCCATGCATAATAAAATTCTTTTAATTAATCTAGGATGATAGTTCCTAGAATATGGTAGGAAGTCCTCTTTTTATGCTTTGAATGAATTTAATTTATGCGTAATTTCTATAAAAATTTTGCCATAGTTCCGCTACTATGACTGATAAATCTCAATTTTTTTTTTCTAAGGGATAAAGCTTATCATTAAGGATATAATTAGAATGGTCTCTAATTGGATCATCAATCCATAATGGTCTCTAATTGAATCATTAAGAAAACAATTAGAATGGTCTCTAATTGGATCATCAATCCATAATGGATTGAATCATCAATGTGCATAAACTAAAAGCATAGCAAAAAGCCATTAATTTGGCCTCAAGCATAGCTTAATCTTGGATTAAGGAAAAGCTTTATGAAAAGCTTCATTTGGATTGAGAATGGGTCATGAGTATGACCATTTCTTGAGAGAGAGAGAGAGAAATTATATAAAAACCATTTGAATTTAAACATAAATGAAAATTAACTTCTATAGCATTTATTAAATTATGTAACTCTTCCCTACTATTCACCAATTAACTTCAATAGCATTTAAAAAACCATACCAATTAAGCTTCTCAAGCTTGAGAGGGGTTGAGAAGAGAGAATCATTGAGAAATTATAGAAAAGATCAAAATTCAATATACTTACCTTATGATTTGCTTGATTCTTTATTCACGGTAGAGGCCCCCAACCAATCAATTGGTTTAGTATGTTGATGGAGCCACCAATGGGGATTGAAGAAAGAGAGAAGTATCAAAAACTAGTGAATTATTAAAGAATTCACAGCTCATGGCTTAGGTAGAGTAGAGTAACAATGCATAAGACACTCTATATTTTGGCTTAGGTGGAGTAGAGTAACAAAGCATAAGACACCATATATTTTGGCTTAGGTGGAGTAGAGTAACAAAGCATAAGACTCTATCTAATTTGGCTTAGGTGGAGTAGAGTGACAAAGCATAAGACACTATATATTTTGACTTAGGTGGAGTAGAGTAACAAAGCATAAGACACTATATATTTTAGCTTAGGTGGAGTAGAGTAACAAAGCATAAGACTCTATCTAATTTGGCTTAGGTGGAGTAGAGTGACAAAGCATAAGACACTATATATTTTGACTTAGGTGGAGTAGAGTAACAAAGCATAAGACACTATATATTTTTCAACAAGGGGAGGCTTCTATTTATAGGAAAATTTGAGCTCCTAACCAAACAAACTGATTCTAGAATTTTCCAAGTCAGTTTGGTTGAATTTGGACTAGATTTGGACCTAGTTTGGTTACTTTTTGATTCGGTTTGGTTCTATTTTGATTTGGTTTGGTTCAAGAGAGATGAGAGATAAAAATATCACATTATTTTTGAGTTTAAAACTCATTCAAGCATGTGAAATATGCACCTCCTTTAAAGAATTCCCCTTCCTTACATATGTGTCAAAATTTTATTGCTCATAGTTTTTTACTAATAAACCTTGTACATTTTCAACTCTTCATCTTATGTGAAATATGCACCTCCTTTAAAGAACTCCTCTTCCTTACATATGTGTCATAGTTTTTTTTACTAATAACCTTGTACATTTTCAACTCTTCATCTTATGTGAAATATGCACCTCCTTTAAAGAACTCCCCTTCCTTACATAGGTGTTTATTTACTAATAAACCTTGTACATTTTCAACTCTTCATCTTATGTGAGCATTTAAGGGACTCCCCTTCCTTACATATGTGTCATAATAAAATCATTATTCCCAAAATATCTCATATTTTTAATATTGCTCATAGTTTTTTATTAATAACCCTTGTACATTTTCAACTCTTCATCTTATGTGAAATATGCACCTCCTTTAAAGAACTCTCCTTCCTTACATATGAGTCATAATGGAATCATTTTAATATTGCTCATAGTTTTTTACTAATAAACCTTGTACATTTTCAACTCTTCACCTCATGTGAGCATTTACTCATTTTTGGGTATTTTCTTTTTACAATTTGGATTTATCTCCTCCCTACACATGGATTGATGCTATTGGCCCATAGAAACCTTAATTGGACCATAGTCTAAAGATTTCTGAAAATCTAGACCCTTAGGCTAAGGTTCTTTATACCTATTTCCAATTAATTCCAATTGCACATTGGAAAATTCTTTTTGAATTTTTGTTTCAGGGGAACTTATTTTAATAAGATGAGATATTTTTCTATCCAAAAATATTCAAAATCTGAATATTCTCTCTCTAGAATAATTTTCTCTCTCTAGGCTAAAACAATTAGAAACAAGGTCTTTATATTTCTGAAGAGGGATTGATTACAGGGAAAGATACTAGACATCAAAAAGGGGGTTGGGGGAGGAATCTTACATTCTACCCCACTTAAAAAACGCGAGATGTCCTCATCTCGCAACTTGGGATAATTTTGCAAGATGCACGAATATGAGACTTAGAGAAAAATTTTAATCAAGATTAACCACCAAGAAAAGTCTTAAAGAGAGCAAGGTTCAAAATAAGAACAAGATTTAAACTTTATTCATTCACGGAACTTATACAGTAAAGATAGAAGAACTCTTTACACTTCCATAAGCCCGTCCATCATATGGTCACAAAAGCAGTCCTCACAAGCTGCACAAGTATAGGGTAACTCATCTATGGGAATGATTCTGCTGGTTATTACCGCACCTATCTCAGTGGTATGAGGTGATCTAACAAAAGGACCTCTGAGAGGCAAGCCAAAAACGGGATAAAGGCATATCTTCTCATGAGGAAGAAAACACGCCAGTAAGAAGACCCGCTCAGAAAACCCAAGATGCCTTGATCTCATGACGCAGTAGTATCGGGGACCCAAACCCAAAGCTTCAATAACCATGGCCAAGCGGACATTGTTACGAAAGTGCTGCTGACCCCAGGGTGTTACTCTAGTTATGTTTTGATAGGTCCGCCATTTGGTCTGCGCTACAGAAGTTCCTAGGTGAGGAAAAAGTGAGCGCTCATACTGTTCTATAAAGTCTTTCTTCACAGACTCTCTTGCGTCTTGAAGGTGAGAAATCATCAGGGATAAAACTAATTCCTGTTGCCAAGCCATGAAGGAGATTAAGAAAGAAAGGAGATTGATGGGAGTAAGATTACTGTGAGCGGCAAGTAAAAATTACGACTTATATAAAGGAAGGAGCTAGCGTAACCTAGAAGCCAACGGTAACTTGCCACTGAAGTTTTACCGTCTTGCCATGATTTGAGTTTGACACATTTTTCTATAGAAGGCATTAAGAATTTTGAGATGAGGGAATAAAAGAAACTTGTAGGCTAAGTCACCTACTTTCATTGAATTCAGATATAAGGGTCACAATATCTGGGGGATAACTTCTTATACTCCCCAAGAGATAAAGAACTTCTTTTGGGCCGTACTCGAATGAAAACCAAAACCTTGGTATCCAAAACACTGATTCTCACTTCTGGACTCATTGTTCTAAAGCCTTAAAACAGGTGGGACTCCTGAGAAGTATTCTAGGAAAAGGGTCTTCCTTTTTTAAACAGAAACTTTCTTTTATTTTAGAGAGGGAATAATTATAAGATCAGAAAGGAAGATTCGTACTCCAGTATACCTCGAAGGTTGGGGAGGAATCTTACATTCTACCCCACTTAAAAAGTGCGAGATGTCCTCATCTCACAAGGAGAGGACAGCTCTTATTCTTAAGATCCAATTTTATTCTGGGGTTCCTTATATTCTGGGTGGTCAACCCAACAGAACACTGGGATAAATATCCCTTATATAGAACTCATCATTAAATAACAATTCATTCAGATTATATCATTCATATCTTTAACATGATAATAGTCCATTAGACCGAAAAGTTTCCTTTCGGAACATTCCTCCACACGGAAATTTCAGCCAAGCAAGTTCTCAATTTGACATCCCTTAACTTGATCTTCCGGTCAAGTATTAACAGTAGTAATCTGACCGCACAACCCACTAATCTCATAGTGATTTGCTGAATTCGTTATCATCATTCTAGTTATGAATATCATCACAGGGACTCGTCCCATTCCCCCTCATTGTGGTTTCATTATATTTCAACTAATTTTTAAAAATCAACATTTTTTTTTCAATCAGCATTTTCAATCAGAATCCCAATCAATTCATCAATTCTCAAACAGAATTAAAAATCATATCAATCACATTTGAAATCATCATCTGGATAGCATTAACGCTTATAATTTCAAGTCTTAGATTTACTCGTATATACTGTCAGTAAAGAGCTGCAGTATACTCTCGGTATATACGGGTAGTCACGGCCCTTGGAATTATAAGGTAAATACTATCATGTCTAGGCCTCAAGCAAGTCAGGGTTTCTATATAATTGCGGTACTTCCATCTGAAGAACCAATTACCAAATTATGAATTTCAGTTTGAATAACAAATTGTATGAATTATATCACACAATTATAACCTTTTTGTGTTTCTTGATAAATTTTTGACATATTTGTCTTCTCAGTTGATCTTTATTAACCAAATGCTCTGATACCAACTGTAAGATCCCTGTTCCCACCGAGCAACGGATTCGGGTTACTGGCAGCGGAAGTTGCGCTTCTCCCGCGGGATAGGGGTCCCACACTCGGGGCCTCGCCCACGGATATCCGGATAAGAGACTAATCCGTTTGTTGTTCCAAAACCGAACCCGGAAAAACTTTCTTAACCGGAAGCACGGGCGATTCCACCAGGATAACTTTTTACTCTAACGTAGTCAAGATCATTTCTGATCGAGATGATCCGATTACATCTATAAGATACTTAGTCAGTTCAAGGAAGAAACTTGCACTTGGATCATTGGGATCAATGCTTTTTTCCCCATTCAAGAGGCACAGCCGTTGATTCCTATCCATAGAACAGTTTCTGTCCGGGATTTATTTTTTTTTTCTATCGTAAAAACAAAAGTTTGAGTCTCGATTTACGGATCCATCAGTCCAGCCTAACCCCATCCAATCCCATGGGTTAGCCAACCGCCCAACCACTGTAGTGATGGGATCCAATTAAAAATTTGGTTAGGTTTTGTCCCGGGTACCAAGGAAAAGAGTTCCAAGGCCCCCTAGCCGGATGTTCATGCAAAATAAAACTAGTCACACCACTCACACACCCAATATGAAATTGCCTTTTTCAACCAGATTCAACCAGTTTAAAACAATCCTTTAATAAAACCATAGTATCATTGATCACCATCTTCCAATTTATCCAATTGATTCTTAATTTCCGATCATTCCTTCATCAGAGTATCTATGGCATCATTGGCAACTAGAACGCTCAGGAGCCGTTTCGATAGTTCCTAGCCCATAATACTTGGCAATATAATCACTTAACATGATGGACTCTCGTTGAAGATCAGCAAGATCAACCAACAGATCCATATAAGGAGCCATGGACTCATCCATTGAAGACCAGCAAGGTCAATCAACCAGATCCATGCTCGATTTCAGAAAACAACTCCAACTCTGTTCCAATATCTTCCTCGACGCACGCGTGGGTATCCTAGGCAACCCAGAGCCCGAGCACCGTATGGTCAGCACCCTCTAGGATCCTTCGCAGGTAACCTAGCGCTTCACGCATAGGCCGCTTCCTTGGCCCCTCATCCACCGTACCGGAAGCTCACCATTTTAATCGCACCGAGGCTGGTCAAGACCTCGGCCGACCTTGCTACGCGAGACGTCCTTCATTGACTCCCCGTCAGCAGTTGCAACTTTACCATCACGACTTTAATCACAAGACGGTCAAAATGCTCCCCCCAGCATTCTTGACATAAAACAATCATTTACAAACAGCATTTACAAACAGTATTTACAAACAGTTTACAACACAATTTCTATTTTAACTTTCATTTTTCCACATTATCCCTCATCAATCTACATTACTTATTCCATATTCCATTTATATGTATACTCATCCCATCACATCATTCCTATCTCATCACTTCAGATTCCCTCACATCGCATATCGTATATTCACATCCATACATCCACATCTATATGCGTACATTCACATCTACATGCATACATCTACATCTCTATGCATACATCCACATCCACATTCACATTCACCTCCATACATCTACATCTACATGTATACATCCACATCTCCATTCACATCTACATCTATACATCTACATCTACATGCATCCATCCACCTCCACATCCACATCTACATCTATACATCTACATCTACATGCATACATCCATATCTCCATTCCCATCTACATCTATACATCTACATCTACATGCATCCATCTACCTCCACATCCGCATCTACATCTATACATCTACATCTACATGTATACATCCACCTC
Source organism: Cibotium barometz (assembly GCF_041138505.1). Lineage (NCBI taxonomy): Eukaryota > Viridiplantae > Streptophyta > Polypodiopsida > Cyatheales > Cibotiaceae > Cibotium > Cibotium barometz. Next base: position 23,843,957 of record NC_141089.1, read on the forward strand.
CACATCCACATCCGTATCTATACATCTACATCTACATGTATACATCCACATCCACATCTATACATCTACATCTACATGCATACATCCACATCTCCATTCACATCTACATCTATACATCTATATCTACATGCATCCATCCACCTCCACATCCACATCTACATCTATACATCTACATCTACATGCAAACATCCACATCTCCATGCATAATAAAATTCTTTTAATTAATCTAGGATGATAGTTCCTAGAATATGGTAGGAAGTCCTCTTTTTATGCTTTGAATGAATTTAATTTATGCGTAATTTCTATAAAAATTTTGCCATAGTTCCGCTACTATGACTGATAAATCTCAATTTTTTTTTTCTAAGGGATAAAGCTTATCATTAAGGATATAATTAGAATGGTCTCTAATTGGATCATCAATCCATAATGGTCTCTAATTGAATCATTAAGAAAACAATTAGAATGGTCTCTAATTGGATCATCAATCCATAATGGATTGAATCATCAATGTGCATAAACTAAAAGCATAGCAAAAAGCCATTAATTTGGCCTCAAGCATAGCTTAATCTTGGATTAAGGAAAAGCTTTATGAAAAGCTTCATTTGGATTGAGAATGGGTCATGAGTATGACCATTTCTTGAGAGAGAGAGAGAGAAATTACATAAAAACCATTTGAATTTAAACATAAATGGAAATTAACTTCTATAGCATTTATTAAATTATGTAACTCTTCCCTACTATTCACCAATTAACTTCAATAGCATTTAAAAAACCATACCAATTAAGCTTCTCAAGCTTGAGAGGGGTTGAGAAGAGAGAATCATTGAGAAATTATAGAAAAGATCAAAATTCAATATACTTACCTTATGATTTGCTTGATTCTTTATTCACGGTAGAGGCCCCCAACCAATCAATTGGTTTAGTATGTTGATGGAGCCACCAATGGGGATTGAAGAAAGAGAGAAGTATCAAAAACTAGTGAATTATTAAAGAATTCACACCTCATGGCTTAGGTAGAGTAGAGTAACAATGCATAAGACACTCTATATTTTGGCTTAGGTGGAGTAGAGTAACAAAGCATAAGACACCATATATTTTGGCTTAGGTGGAGTAGAGTAACAAAGCATAAGACTCTATCTAATTTGGCTTAGGTGGAGTAGAGTGACAAAGCATAAGACACTATATATTTTGACTTAGGTGGAGTAGAGTAACAAAGCATAAGACACTATATATTTTGGCTTAGGTGGAGTAGAGTAACAAAGCATAAGACTCTATCTAATTTGGCTTAGGTGGAGTAGAGTGACAAAGCATAAGACACTATATATTTTGACTTAGGTGGAGTAGAGTAACAAAGCATAAGACACTATATTATTTTCAACAAGGGGAGGCTTCTATTTATAGGAAAATTTGAGCTCCTAACCAAACAAACTGATTCTAGAATTTTCCAAGTCAGTTTGGTTGAATTTGGACTAGATTTGGACCTAGTTTGGTTACTTTTTGATTCGGTTTGGTTCTATTTTGATTTGGTTTGGTTCAAGAGAGATGAGAGATAAAAATATCACATTATTTTTGAGTTTAAAACTCATTCAAGCATGTGAAATATGCACCTCTTTTAAAGAATTCCCCTTCCTTACATATGTGTCAAAATTTTATTGCTCATAGTTTTTTACTAATAAACCTTGTACATTTTCAACTCTTCATCTTATGTGAAATATGCACCTCCTTTAAAGAACTCCTCTTCCTTACATATGTGTCATAGTTTTTTTTACTAATAACCTTGTACATTTTCAACTCTTCATCTTATGTGAAATATGCACCTCCTTTAAAGAACTCCCCTTCCTTACATAGGTGTTTATTTACTAATAAACCTTGTACATTTTCAACTCTTCATCTTATGTGAGCATTTAAGGGACTCCCCTTCCTTACATATGTGTCATAATAAAATCATTATTCCCAAAATATCTCATATTTTTAATATTGCTCATAGTTTTTTATTAATAACCCTTGTACATTTTCAACTCTTCATCTTATGTGAAATATGCACCTCCTTTAAAGAACTCTCCTTCCTTACATATGAGTCATAATGGAATCATTTTAATATTGCTCATAGTTTTTTACTAATAAACCTTGTACATTTTCAACTCTTCACCTCATGTGAGCATTTACTCATTTTTGGGTATTTTCTTTTTACAATTTGGATTTATCTCCTCCCTACACATGGATTGATGCTATTGGCCCATAGAAACCTTAATTGGACCATAGTCTAAAGATTTCTGAAAATCTAGACCCTTAGGCTAAGGTTCTTTATACCTATTTTCAATTAATTCCAATTGCACATTGGAAAATTCTTTTTGAATTTTTGTTTCAGGGGAACTTATTTTAATAAGATGAGATATTTTTCTATCCAAAAATATTCAAAATCTGAATATTCTCTCTCTAGAATAATTTTCTCTCTCTAGGCTAAAACAATTAGAAACAAGGTCTTTATATTTCTGAAGAGGGATTGATTACAGGGAAAGATACTAGACATCAAAAAGGGGGTTGGGGGAGGAATCTTACATGTGTACTCAAAGCAGCTAGCAGGAGCCCTCTTCACTTCCCCGTGTGATTCAGGTCAGTACAAGCATTCACGTGTGATTCAGACCAGCAACAGGTCTCTTCACTCCCACGTGTGATTCAGGTCAGGCCAGTGGGGTTATCCACGTGGATTTAGGTCATACGCATTCCCTACAAGTGGCCCAGGTTGTTTCACTCTTCCTACTGGCTGTACGGTGGCTCCAGAAGATTTTCATCGTAAAGAACGAGGAATTCTCCTGCTCTCCTATGTCTGGACTCCTCTTCCATTCACCGAGTCAACTCCGTGAGAGTGCCCCATCGCTAGGACTGGCACGGCGTGATCCGTAGTGCCAGGGACGGGTGGGTTGCACGCGGAGTGTGACTCTGGAAGGTGCTATGGACGGGGCAGCCCTTGGTGACTGCACACTCGGCATCAACAAACATATGCAACAGTTTCTCCAAGAAAGGCTGTCTCTCCTGGTTTAGCTATATTTGTTGAGAACACTTCCATGAATAATGGTTGTCCTTTCCACGTGAGCTCCCGAATCTCCTTCCAATCTAAGGTTCGGTATTCATTGGCCCATTTATCAACAATTCGGTTTGACATGTGTCTTGCAAGCTTCTCGACTACCACCACAAGTGCTAGAGGAAGATCTAGCTCTGGCAATTTAGTTGTGGCATAATATCCCTCTAAAGAGTCCTTATAGACCTCTTGAAGTGGGTCATCCTGTAAGACCTTTGTCACTGGAATTTGTCGTACAAACTCCCATTGGTTCTCAGCCCCCTGATCCATTTTTTTCTTGCCTTTCCTATCCCTTTCCAAATTCAGATCTACAAGAAGTAAATCATCTATGGATGGCTTTGAGGACTGGGCATGGATGGTCTTGGCATGTCCGGCTCAATGAGCCAGTCATCTCTAGACTCCCTTGCTCTGGAAAGCTTTGATAAGTCTAAGAACTCGGTTTTAGAGAGCTCCCCTAATTTGTCTACATTCTTTGGATGGTAGGTGACTTCGTAGCCCATGTACATGTTACCCTGGTCATTGACTAGAGGTGCTCTATCAAGTTCTGAGAAAAAGTCTGCGATCTTAACAAGATACCGTTGTTGTGGATCCCTAAAGATCTCAGCTCCTTGAGCATTCGTGTAGACATATTGAAGTCTCACATTGAGTGTTAACCCCATAGTGTCGGCTTCAAATGGATTAAAAGATCTTGTGGGTGTCCTATTTGGGGCTAAGGGATGACTATTTGACGGCCCTAGATTGTCCATGGACAATGAGCTAGTTGTTCTGGAAAGGGTCTTAGATTGGGATTCGGAAAAGGTTTCAGCAATATCTGCCAAATTTCATACTGATTGGGTCCCACTTTCCTGCATAGGTACTCTAGAAGGGTCTCAGATTGGGATTCGGAAAAGGTTTCAGCAATATCTGCCAAATTTTCTACTGATTGGGTCCCACTTTCTTGCATAGGTACTCTAGAAGGTGCTTTAGGCTCCATGGCAGAGTCTATAAGACGTCCCGACCGCAAGTGCATAAGGTCAAATTTTTTTGGTTTTTTTGGTTTTTTTTGTTATGTTATGTTATGTTTTGTTTTGTTTTATATATATATATATATATATATTTAACCCTACCTAACCACTAAATGCAACTAAAATGAATATGTGTATAAATACCTATCTTATTTTTTTGATTTTTTTAAATGATTTTATTTTTTTACTTTTTTTTCCTAATTATACAAAAATATGAATTATGCTAAAAAATACTAATTATGCACAAAATTACAAAAATTTTAAAATAATTCAAGTTACTCTAATTATGCAAAAAATTATAGAAATTTAAAAAAAATAAAAAATTACAAAATATGCAAAGAATATGGACTCCTAAAAAAACACATAATTTAGAGAATTTTTTTCTATTTCTATTTCTTTTCTTTTGTCTTTTTTTTTTAAATTTCTTACTAATTACACAAAAATACTAATTATACACCAAATTACAGAAATTCTAAAAAAAATGTAAGTTACTCTAATTATGCACAAAAAGATTACAAAAGTTTTTAAAAAAATAAAAAATTACAGAATAGGTAAAGAATATGGATTCCTAAAAAAACACAAAAATTATTTTTTTTTGTTTTGTTTTGTTTTTCTTTTTAAAAAAATAAAATTATATATATATTTTTTTATTTTTTTATTGTTTTATTATTATTTTAATTATTATATATATATATATTTTTTAAAAATGCAAAGAAAGAAATAAAAAATGAAAATAAAAAAAATAAAAAAAATAAAAAATTACTAACCTTATCGTGCGCCGTTCCGGATTCCTCGCCACCGTCACGTTGTGAAGGGAGGCGGAGAGACACGGAACACCTCTATAGCAATGCCTTTCCACAGTTCGGAGTACACACCAACATCAAGAAAAAGGGGCACCAGTCAACTACTCAGTGAGCTGACACAACATTTAACATCTCAAGCATGAGACTTTGTCTCTACCCTCATTCAATTTTCGAAGCAACTGGGGGAAGCCTACATACATTTGATCAAGACATGCAAGGGGAGATGGGCACATCAACATCTGCCACCCTTTACTCAATTGATACATATGCATATAGGGGTGCACCCTTATTATGAAATAGGCTCACAGCCATAAGCCAAATGATCACCACAGAAAAATGGTGAGAGAACCACTTGACATAAACAAGGTTACATTCCATCAAGTATGAGCTTTATGCAAAACTTCAGTTTCCCAAGAAAAGACAACATCAGTAAGGAACTTCAATTCTCCCAACCTGGCAAGCAGTGTGTGGCTAGGAGACACAATCACTTTATGGTCTTCAGTCTGTCTGTTGAAGAAGCATACCACCATACATACATATTCTCTCAAACAAAACCAAAGGGCTGTCTTTCTCATACACATGAGCTTTCCACAAAATCAAAGAGTTGGTTATCATATACATGGGTTTTCCAATGCCACAAATTGGTGATTCCTCATATATATATGAGTTATTTCACAAAAAGAGAGTAAAAAAAACTGGCCAGCCGTCACTTACATTGCATGGATTGTCATCATGACGGAGAGCCGCATTCTTTATGCGTGGCACCTTCTCTTCATTCATACAAGTGGTATTGCAGCTTCTCCTCCCCTCCTACACACAACCATACAAAGTACATGCCAACTTCTCTTGTACACATGTCTGTGCTTCTCCCCTTACTCACACTGGCTACGAGGTTCTCTGAAACATTAAAGCTGCGAGCTCTCCCTACCACACTTATACATATGGGCTGTGCACCTTCTCTTATAGTATTAGAGCAATGAGCTCTACCTATCACACTTGCTGCGCAGCTCTCTGGGAGCTTTAGAACACGCAGCTTTCCTACACCCACTGAATACTACAGTTATGCTTTCTCCTCATCTACACACATGGGCAGCGCAGCTCCTTGAAAACATTAGAACTGCAAGTTCTCGTAGCTCTCTCTCTGGCTACGCAGGCTTTTCTCAAAACCTTAAAGCGGCGAGCTCTACTTATAATATGGGCTGCACTGCTCCCTTCCTACACACGTATAGAGAGTACTGCGCAGCTTCTCTTAGAGGCTGGAACAAGCTCTCCCACACACACTTATACATATGGCTGCGCTTCTCCCCTGAGAGCTACAGAACCACGCAGCTCTCCCACACATGGGCTACGTAGCTCTACGAGAGCATTAGAATGGCAAGCTCTCACTGTCCCCCACTGGAAATTCTGAGAGCCCTCCTACTCACCAATAGAGAGTGCAGCGCAGCTCTCTGAAAACATTAGAGCTGAGCTCTCCCACACACTCTACAAACACTACAGCTACGCTTTCTTCACGCACATGGGCTGTGCTTTTTTGCATTAGAGCTGCGGGTACCATCTCTACATTCCGGCTTCACTCCCCTCCTCCTCTTATATTCATATGGCTGCGCTGCCCGTTCAACCCAAAGAAATATTATATTATTTACAATACTTCCAAGGATGCCAGGTCGCCAGAGAGCTCTCCCCCACACCTCCACGCGGCGCCCTTTGAAATTTGAGGCTAGTTGAGGAATTTTTTAAACAATCCAAGGCCACCTTCTATTTTTAGCAAGCCTTGTATTAAATCCCATGGTGACTTTTGCATTCAAGGAAGACTTTGCACCTTCTTAATAATATCTTGTGGACCACAAATACCTTTGTTTCCATGAAATGCCAGGGACCGGTACTGTAGCTGACCTCCTCTAACGGGTCCCTGTCCAACTTTTTAAAAAAATAGTGCTTTGCATGCTCACATCATTTGTCAACATCCTTGTCCACATATGATAGTGCTAAAACCTGCCTTGTGAAACTGATTCTCATCTCACACTCCTTCCATTTCTTATTTATCAAGGTAAACCAATAACTAACTGTACACATTGCATATTTTTGTTAGATCTGTTCACATGTGGCCTTATACCCCCTTTGGCCCTTGGAGATGGACACCCTTTATTCATAAATGCCATGCATGAGTGTGTACATATGCCAAGAAAATATTACCAAAAAATACCTAACATAGTTTGCCCATCCCCTAGCCTGCTAGATCATTCATGGTCAGCAGAAAACAGTGTCGTGAGACTCAATGTATCTGATATTGCCATGTTCTCAAAGACACTATTTTTCACTTCTTCAATTCTTTCATCCTTGTCTACCATCATCAGTCGTGCATGATATAGCTTGAGATGCAAACCATTCACCCTTGATACATGTGGGGTCCCATCAAGGTCAGCCAATTGATATGTGCCATTAGCAAAGCAATTCATTACTCTGAAGGGCCCCTCCCATTTCACTTGGAACTTCTTTTGAAAGGTGTTATCCAGCTTACTATTATAGCGTAGCACCAAATCACCTTCCTCAATACCCTTCTTCTTAATCTTCTCATTTATCTTTGTCAATGCCCTATTTTGCATCTTCTCATAATGTTCCAAGGCACTCATCCTGTCCAGCTGAACCTCTTGTAACTGTAAGAGTCTCTCTTTAAATGTGTTGCTAGATGGCCCTAGCAGCTTTTCTAACATTTTAACTGCAGGCAACTCAACTTCCACAGGTAACAAAGCTTCTTTGCCATACACTAAGTGAAAAGGTGTAAAACCTGTGCTTGTCTTCACCGATGTACGATAAGCCCATAAAGCACTGAACAGCTCCAGATCCCAATTCTTGCCCTGATGTTCTGTCACCTTTGCAAGAATGTGTACAAGTTCACCATTGAATCTTTCATTCAAACCGTTGCACTGCGGGTAATAAGGAGTAGTAAAATTATGCTTAATCCGCATTTTGGCACACAAGTATTCTAGCAAGTCAGCTCTAAAACCAGGCCCTTGATCTGAAAGAAGCTCCAACAAGGGCACCCCAAACTTACAGCAGATGTCTTCATAAACAAACTTTGCAACATCTCTTGCAGTAATTTGCTTCACTGCTCTAGCTTCTGCCCACCTGGAAAGATAATCCACAGCTGTCAAAATATAACTCTTCCCCCTGCTGGTAATGGGTAAGGGTCCTACTGCATCAATTCCCCACTTTTCAAAAATGTCAAAGGCCAAGATTGTCTTGCGCAACTCTGGTTTTAAAACTCGTTTCCCAAATGCCTGGCACCTTTTGCATGAGCTACACCAGTGATGCACATCTTTTTGTATACTTGGCCATATGTAACCCTCCTGTAAGATTTTGTGCAATGTGATTTTAAATGCAAAGTGGCCACCGCATGCTCCTTCATGATTCTCCTCAAGCACTCTGTACAGCTCTTCCTTCCATGGTACACGCCTTAACACCAAGTCAGCCCCTTGCATGTATAAGGTGTCACCAATGAGCTTGTATTTGCAAGCTCTGCGTACAAACCCATATTTCTTTGCCTTCTCAATGTCCTTGGGAATGACTCCTGTCAACAAAAACTCTTCTTCCAGTGTCAGACTTTCACGACCCCGATAAAGTGGCAGAACTGCTTTTAACACATATAGCTCGCCAATCATTCCCTGTGCTGCTTCATGTGCTTCTGTATTAAGAGAACGCTCCACATGCCGAATGCCCCATGCTTCAAACTCCTTCAACAAGCTCTTGATCTTGAAACACTTGTTCCTCAATGCAGGGTTTTTGCTCTTCCATACTCCTAGTATTTGCTTTACCACCAGTAGATAATCACCTCTTATGCATAGTCTCTTTACACCATGCTTAATGCAAATGTTTAGCCCTGCTTCCAATGTAGAATACTCTGCTTCATTGTTAGTATGAGCATCAACTTTGAATCCCTTTTTACAGACCAGCTTACCTTGCTGGTCATAAAGAGCTATACCACCAGAAGCTGCATCATGGCTCTTCCTGTATGAACCATCAAAGAACAAAACATGAGCATTGCTTACTTCTGCCACATTTTCTACCTTTCTAACACTTTCCTCTTTGACAAGCAGAGGGTTTTCCTTATAAGTTAACAAGTCTGCCAAAGTAGCTCTGTTGCTTTCTTCCACCAAGAAAGAGAACTCGAACTCCTGTAATTCAATCACCCATTTTTTTCACTGCCTTAGACATGTTTACACCATTGATGAGCTGAGGCAAGAATGTGTAACTAGTTAGGAATACAAATGGCTTTGTCAAAAGATATTGGCGAAACCGTCGGCAAGCAAACACCACACTTACCATCACCAGCTCTATTTCTGACAGTCCCCTCTCTGCTACTGACTTTACCCTACTAGCACAATAGACAGGGTGCATATATTGGCTCCCCTTCCCTTTTTGCAGCAACATAGCACCAATAGCATCCTCTCCTACTGAAGGATTCACATAAAAAACCTGTTCCCAATTTGGAGCCTGCACCGCTGTCATCTCCCCTAAGACTTCTTTGACTCTCCGAAACTCCTCTTCACACTTGTCATCCCATTGCAAAGGATCGTGCTTTGCCACCTGTTGTAATGGATATAAAAGCTGTGAGGACAATGAAATGAATCTTGACATGTACTTTACCTTCTGAATGAATGTTGCCAACTGTTTTGTAGACTCTGGAGAAGGAAGAAGCATGATTGCCTTGACCTTGTCTGGATCAGCCTCAATGCCATTTTCTGACACCATATGACCCAACAATTTTACCCTTGGTTTTGCAAAGAAACACTTCTTGGGATTGAGTTGGCCACCACAATCATTATATCGTTCCAGCACCATCTCCAGCTTCTCACAGTGATCCATGCGTGTGCTGTAGACACAAAAATCATCAATGAAATCCTGTACACATTTTCCAATGAATGGCAGAAGTGCCCAATTTGCTCTCTTTTGATAGTGAGCTGGACCATTTGTTAGCCCAAATGGTAGTACTGTATAGCAAAAGCAGCCCCATGGCGTAATGAAAGTAGTTTTCTTCTGATCCTCTGGAGCAATCTTCAACTGGAAATAGCCTGAAAACCCATCACACACACTGTATCTTTCATGACCCGCCACTGAATCCAGAATTTGATCAATGAAAGGTAGTGGGTATGGATCCTTCTTTGTAGCTGCATTCAAAGGTTTGAAATCCACACAAACCCTCCATTTTTCGTCCTTTTTTGGAGTGACCACGACTGGGCTCACCCACTCTGTTGTCTCCACAGGGCATATAAAACCAGCCTTTAGTAGTTTGTCCACCTCTTCTCGCAAAGCCTTCATCTGTTCTCGACCCATTCTCCTTAATCTTTGACGTACTGGCTTGGCTCCTTCCTTTAGCTCTATGTGCAAATCTTCCCCTTTGAAGCCCCGAACTTCTTCATACAATGTGATGAATAAATCTGGATATGTTGACAACATCTTTAAATAGTTCTCCTTCTCCACGACTGAGAGATCTGTGCTAATCATCCTGGCCATCAATTCGTGTTTCTCGTGTGGCTTCACCTGGGGTTGCATTAGCTCTTCAATCACCTCATATGGGCCCTTAGACTCATCTTCAATTCCCTTCATGGATGTTACTATGCTGGTCTGTTCAAAGACCCTATCCACCATCAAAAATGCCACATTTACCTCTTCCTCACTACTAGTGGTGGTGCCACTGTCCCCATCTGACACAGTGGAAGACTCTTCACTACTTGAACTCTCCCCTTCTTCATAATCTTCATCTAGTGGCTTCCTGCTACTCATGTCAAATAATCTTTTGCCCCCTGTCTCCCCATATAAGCTGATTGTACCGTGTCTCCAATCTTGAACGGCCCGCACTGCGCGTAGCCATGGTCTTCCAAGGATGATAGGATAAGCCCCTAATCCTGCTGGCATTACATGAAAATCTACTACCGTTTTGACTGCATAGGCTTCGATTTCCAAGCTCTTCACTACCCCTAGACACTTGATCTTTTGATGGTTTGCCAGTCGTATGCGGAATCCTGAGACTCCTTCTACTGTCAGGCCCATCTTTTCTACACATGTTTGAGTGATTACACAAATTTGTGCACCACCATCCACGTATCCCTGCCCAAGATTCTTCCTCTTGTGCCAAACATCTACTATGGGACAAATGTCTGAAGACTCATCAATGGCCAACACTCTCACTGACCCTCTGTTGGGTTCCTTCCCCAGCGGGCTGACTAGTTTCTTCCATTGGCGCTTCAATTTCGGTATCATTTCCACTAGTTGTCCAAAGGTCACGTCTGCCTTTCTACTGCTTAGGTCCTGTTTCAAGTCATAGCTATCCTGCCCTTCCCCTGGTGGAAAATCTGAGACGTGAAATTTTCGGCGAGCTCTCCTTTTCCTTTTAGCTTTCACATCTTCACCCTCATGACTCTTCCCTTTCTTCCTACTAGGACCTGCTTCATTTCTTCCTTCTTTATCCTCTGTAGTTCTCTTCCCAATAGGCATTACTAATGTATCTTCCAACATTGCTGCCTTCTCCAAGGTGACCACACTTAACACTTTTGTCTTTCCCTTGTCCTCCTTGGTCAGTCCACTAGGTCTTGCCTCACCCTTAATCTCTATGCCATAATCATTTGACCGGTTTGGCAACTGTGCAGGCAATGGATACATGTCTCCACCCATTCTTGGTGGTTTATCACATTGTGGGCTGATGTGGCCAAGCTCTCCACAGTTATAGCATGTGGGCAACTGCCTCCAACCCCTGCCGTTATTCTGTCCACCAAAACCATTCTTTGGTTGTCCTTCACCTCCTGGCTGATTTGCAAGTCTCACACGACCTCGATTATTTCCCACATTACTTAACATATTTAGGCTAAGATTCTTCATCAAATCAACCACTTGCCTCAAGTCCTGCCTCAGTTCATCATCTTGTGCTGCAGTAGTGACCATTGCTGGCACAACTTGAGTAGCTACTGAAACCGCATCTGCCGGATGAGCCTCCTCTGGAACCCGACTTTGCATGGAATCCATTTGCTTCATCTCTGACACCATAGGTAGTGAGCTCACTCCCAATTGAGTTAGTCTATTCAACTTCCACTCTTTGTTCCTTGCCACCTCCAATGCATCCTCGTATGTTCTTGGCTTCTTCAGTTCTACCCTCCAACGTAGGTTTTCCTTGAGGCCAACCAAGAACCGGTCCTTCTTCATCATATCTGGTGGGGGCACTTGGGGCTGCAAGGCTTGACACAAGCTCTCCCATAATATGGAAAACTTCTTGATGTAATCATCAATAGGCTCCGCTTTTCTTTGTCTCAATTCCTGTATTTCATGCCAAACTTTGTCTGGATCTTTCACCTTCACAAACTGTGCTGTTAAAGCTTGTCGGACATTATCCCATGTCAATGGCATAGGTGGATCAGCCCTCTGCAACTCCTCCTCATAACCCTTACACCAGCTCCGTGCATCACCCTTCAAACAGATTTGCAAAAGGCGTAACATTTGAGCGGGTATCTGGATATGGTTGCTTATGCACGCAACTTCCATGTTTTCTAAGAACTCTTCCACACTCTCATCACTTTTTCCATGAAACTTTGGATAAGGGAAAGCCATTGTTACCCAAAAAAACCCTTTTGACACAGATGCAAAAACAAAACCTTCTACTAACTCAATTCTCAAAAGAAAACTTCAAAACACTTCAGGTTTAGAAGAGGATGAACACATGCACATCAAACGAATTTGCATAGTTAATCATTGGAATTACCACCGGCAAAGGAGACTCCAATATTTCCCTCAGTCTTTCTGGCCCAAACATATATGCCATACGCTGTTGAAAGAAAATTTTTCTGTCCACATGAACATTTATCTGAATTCTTTGGGTAAAATGGAAGGGAGTAAATTGAGGTCCATTGTGATTATCCATTGAGAGTGGCCATCCAACTCCCAAGAGGCACGACTGGCTAATTTCCCAATTCTACCAGAATTTTTAGGCAACACATCAACTGTGAAACAGCACCAATCCCAAGAATTTCAGCCTGCAAACCATACTTCAGTTGGCTGTCAAATCAAGGTAATATAGCACAATTTTAGAAGGCATCTGTCACACAACTGTCCTGGCATAGCAGTCATTCACTGAGATTAATCACATGCACATGTTTTCAGTCTTGTAAACTGAAGGTTCTTGGAATGCTCCTCAGTGGGGGCACCAAAAACTGTGAAGGGAGGCGGAGAGCCACGGAACACCTCTATAGCAATGCCTTTCCACAGTTCGGAGTACACACCAACATCAAGAAAAAGGGGCACCAGTCAACTACTCAGTGAGCTGACACAACATTTAACATCTCAAGCATGAGACTTTGTCTCTACCCTCATTCAATTTTCGAAGCAACTGGGGGAAACCTACATACATTTGATCAAGACATGCAAGGGGAGATGGGCACATCAACATCTGCCACCCTTTACTCAATTGATACATATGCATATAGGGGTGCACCCTTATTATGAAATAGGCTCACAGCCATAAGCCAAATGATCACCACAGAAAAATGGTGAGAGAACCACTTGACATAAACAAGGTTACATACCATCAAGTATGAGCTTTATGCAAAACTTCAGTTTCCCAAGAAAAGACAACATCAGTAAGGAACTTCAATTCTCCCAACCTGGCAAGCAGTGTGTGGCTAGGAGACACAATCACTTTATGGTCTTCAGTCTGTCTGTTGAAGAAGCATACCACCATACATACATATTCTCTCAAACAAAACCAAAGGGCTGTCTTTCTCATACACATGAGCTTTCCACAAAATCAAAGAGTTGGTTATCATATACATGGGTTTTCCAATGCCACAAATTGGTGATTCCTCATATATATATGAGTTATTTCACAAAAAGAGAGTAAAAAAAACTGGCCAGCCGTCACTTACATTGCATGGATTGTCATCATGACGGAGAGCCGCATTCTTTATGCGTGGCACCTTCTCTTCATTCATACAAGTGGTATTGCAGCTTCTCCTCCCCTCCTACACACAACCATACAAAGTACATGCCAGCTTCTCTTGTACACATGTCTGCGCTTCTCCCCTTACTCACACTGGCTACGAGGTTCTCTGAAACATTAAAGCTGCGAGCTCTCCCTACCACACTTATACATATGGGCTGCGCACTTTCTCTTATAGTATTAGAGCAATGAGCTCTACCTATCACACTTGCTGCGCAGCTCTCTGGGAGCTTCAGAACACGCAGCTTTCCTACACCCACTGAATACTACAGTTATGCTTTCTCCTCATCTACACACATGGGCAGCGCTGCTCCTTGAAAACATTAGAACTGAAGTTCTCGTATCTCTCTCTCTGGCTACGCAGGCTTTTCTCAGAACCTTAAAGCGGCGAGCTCTACTTATAATATGGGCTGCACTGCTCCCTTCCTACACACGTATAGAGAGTACTGCGCAGCTTCTCTTAGAGGCTGGAACAAGCTCTCCCACACACACTTATACATATGGCTGCGCTTCTCCCCTGAGAGCTACAGAACCACGCAGCTCTCCCACACATGGGCTACGTAGCTCTACGAGAGCATTAGAATGGCAAGCTCTCACTGTCCCCCACTGGAAATTCTGAGAGCCCTCCTACTCACCAATAGAGAGTGCAGCGCAGCTCTCTGAAAACATTAGAGCTGAGCTCTCCCACACACTCTACAAACACTACAGCTACGCTTTCTTCACGCACATGGGCTGCGCTTTTTTGCATTAGAGCTGCGGGTACCATCTCTACATTCCGGCTTCACTCCCCTCCTCCTCTTATATTCATATGGCTGCGCTGCCCGTTCAACCCAAAGAAATATTATATTATTTACAATACTTCCAAGGATGCCAGGTTGCCAGAGAGCTCTCCCCCACACCTCCACGCGGCGCCCTTTGAAATTTGAGGCTAGTTGAGGAATTTTTTAAACAATCCAAGGCCACCTTCTATTTTTAGCAAGCCTTGTATTAAATCCCATGGTGACTTTTGCATTCAAGGAAGACTTTGCACCTTCTTAATAATATCTTGTAGACCACAAATACCTTTGTTTCCATGAAATGCCAAGGACTGGTACTGTAGCTGACCTCCTCTAACGGGTCCCTGTCCAACTTTTTTAAAAAATAGTGCTTTGCATGATCACATCATTTGTCAACATCCTTGTCCACATATGATAGTGCTAAAACCTGCCTTGTGAAACTGATTCTCATCTCACACTCCTTCCATTTCTTATTTATCAAGGTAAACCAATAACTAACTGTAGACATTGCATATTTTTGTTAGATCCGTTCACATGTGGCCTTATACCCCCTTTGGCCCTTGGAGATGGACACCCTTTATTCGTAAATGCCATGCATGAGTGTGTACATATGCCAAGAAAATATTACCAAAAAATACCTAACAATGTGTTTCCTAGCGGTGCCTTCAATGCTCTTTCAGATACCTTGCAGCTCGCCTCCTTCAGATGCAGGCACCTTCTCCGCTCTGTGCTTCTCAGCTACAGGCGTGCCTGCGCTTCTTCACTTCGCCTACAGCCGGCCCTTTCTGCTCGTTTGCTGCAGCCAGCTTCTGCTGCTGGGCTTCGCACCTTCTCCTCCTATTTTCGCCTTCTCACTGCCGGCTACTCTACAGCTGCAGCCGACCTCCTTCTTTTGCTTCCAGTCAGCCGCGACAGCTGCAGCCTCTCACCGGCCAGTTGTCTCCATGCGCCACACCGGGCCCTCCTCGCCGGCTACCTTCTACGCCTTCTCCACGTCAGCCACTCCTTTGCGTCGTTTACAGTTACCTGCGTTGGCCAGAGCAGCGCCCCTTCGCACTACCTTTTGCTGCCTCCACGCAGTCGCCTTCTTGCGGCCGCTCTACAGCAATAGCAGCACAGCCGTCGCTTCCTCCTCAGCCAATGGACTCCTACACCTCGCTTGCCAGCCGGCGCTCGGCCAGCCTTCTTTTCCATGCCTTCCGCCTTCGTCTGCTATTCCACACAGACCTTCGCCAGCCGCCTCCTCCTCTTCGACGGCCTCCTCGCTCTGCTGCAGTCCGCTTCTGCTTGCCAGCCGATTCACTTTTTTTTTCTTTTTGCTGCGCCTTGCCTGACTTGCGGCCAGCCTTCGCTCTCTCAGTGCCGTGCTTAGCCCTCTACTTCGAGGCCGGTCAAGGTAAAACTCCTCTCGGAGCCCTTGCCTCGTAAGCCGTGCTACGAGCGGCTTGTTATCCGCTCCACTTCTGCAAACACACTTTGCAAACACACTTGTTCCTCGGTCTCTTCTGCTGTACTGTGTCGTGCTGACTGAGATCTCATCTTTTGAGTGGTTCATATTGCATGTCGAACGCACACGTGTAAAGGGACGGTTGGTTCATATTGCATGTCGAACGCACACTTGAAAAAAAATCTACAAAATCTTTGGTGTCATGAAAAAAACTCCTCATTAGGGCCAAAAACGTCTAAAAATGGGCTGTTTGTTAATCTAAAGATTAAGGAATGGTCCAATAGATATTTGCCACGTATACAAAAGTATGGCATTCTTGTCTCCTCTATCTTGGGTCTTGGAGAACTATTTTCACGGAGAACGGCGAAAAATCGCTATCTTTTGGCGGACACCGCTATTTTTGAGAGTTCTGGACGACTAAACATAAAAGTTTGGACCCACCGTACCAGACGTGAGCTCTATATTTTATTTCAAAAAAAATCAAAGAAGATACGAAATCTTTATTTCAAATTTTGAAAATAACGTCATTTATGACATGACAAGTCAGTCTCAAACGTCTACACATTCACATTCTCTCTCTCTCTCTCTCTTTGTAGAATTTTTGCGGCTTTTCTCTGTTTCTAAGTTCCCATGGCAAACTCTGCAAGTCGTCCATCTCATAGTATCACTTTTGTGTTTTTAATAATATCAGGAAGGACTTTGGAAACCTATTTCTTTTCAAATAAATGACTGGGCAACTATGCTTCCTTCTTGTAAAGGTGCACATAAAGTGAAAAGAATCAAGCGAGATGCAGTTAAAAATCACTGGAAAGGAAAAATTCTTGCCTTCAAAGTTCAACATGTGTACATGGCCAAAGATATGATGCTTAATCCAAATGAGCATCACATGTTACAATCTTATTGTAAGAAATATTATTTTCAAAGACAATATGAAAATATCTCATATTTTCTTTTGATGTAAGTGTTTATGGTTTTTCTTTCAGTTATCTTTCCATCGACAGCTGTGGAGTGACAACCTATTGAAAGTCTTAGTGGAACCTTCAATGCAATTCACAAAGGAATTGCAGATGTTTTGTATGCTGATAAACCACCATCGTTTTTCAAATCGATGGATTTGTTTGTCTATTTTGCAGAATATATGGTTCCATCAAGAGAAGGTGAGAAAGGACAACTTCGTGAAGTGCCTGTTTCTACCATCAACTCGCTAGATTGGAAATATCCAGACTCACTTACTTTATCGAGCTTCAAATTCAAAATCAAAGAAGACATTTTGAAAGCTATGTCTCCGGGTAGAATATCAAGAAGGATAAAGGTTCAATGGTTCTTACCTTTACATGTCTTTGTGGCATGTTTCAAAACCATGGATTTACAAGGATCAAAGACAATGTGGCTCAACAGAAGACTTTCTATGGCTGAACTCGACATTGTGCTTGGAGAAGGATGAAGAACCAAAGAAACTTACCACATTGGTGACAATATTAGTTGCAGAATAAGCCCCAATTCTCTGTCAATTTCATATCAATTATGTCGTCAATCATTAGTTTTAGGTTATGATTATAGAAGATGGATAAGCAAGCTAGGTTTCTGGGTATCCCTAGATTCAGAAGAGAACTGAGCCTAGAGAACTTATAGTTATAGCTAATTGGATGCTGAAAGATGTCAGAGAGTCACTTGAGTTTCTTGATGAAACATCCTCTGAATATAAATTTAAAGTAGATGGAATTGTTGTAAGCAAAAGGATGGAGAATGTAACATCTTGTATCACATGTCTTCCACCCAAAAGAGTTGTATTTGAGCCAAATGCAAGATCATGAAATTGTAATCACAATACTTTTCAAATAAAGATTTTGTTTTGATCTTGTTGTCTTACTCAATATGCTGGTACTTATGACATTTTTTACTGCAAAATCATCATCAAAGATTTTTCTCAGTTGAGGAGTACATCTATTTGACACAAACTGGCTGCTTCATTACAAAGTAAAAATAAACAATTTTTTACATAAATGAGGCTAGAAATGAACATTAATCAAAATCCATCTTCCTCTTTACATTTGAGGACCCAGGAGCTTCAGAGTCCCTCTTTCCTTTTTGTTTGCTGAATCCAGGTGAAAAGAAAGGCTCACTAGCCTTCTTTGTTGAACTTGGCCTTGGGGGGGTTGCTGGCTTAGGAGACTGGACAGGGGGCTGTGAAGAGTCTTCAGGGTGCTCTCTTGATAAAACCTTGGGGGCTTCTGAGAACTGTGGCTCTTCAAAAGGCTTGGGAGATTTTTTAGGTGATAATTTGGGAGACTTGGAAGATGATTTTGGAGGCATGGGTGTTGGCATAGGAGGCTTCGGTGATTGAGCATGCGATACAGAAGGCTTTTAGATTGAAAAAACAGACTTTTTTAAGTTGTAAAAATGATATCCAAAACGACGCGATAGATATGGCTCGGACTTTGACTGAGTGGCTGTATCGCGTCGTAAAGGAGGATTGCTTTTTGCGCTGTAGAATTCGCAGAGAAGGTGATTTTGATAGCCAGAACGAGACGTGAAGGCGGCCAATGTTCTGTTAACGGAGGAACTTGAGCCGAAATTGAGCGATTTTGGGCTAGCCCGCCTGATACGACACGATGAGATGGTGAGCACGTGTCGTATCAGGCAAAGCCGCATGTGTTCCCGTAGCAAAGATGAGCAGGACTGACAATGTCTCTGGAAACTTCAGAAGCTTGTAGTAGCCTTGCGGCCTATGTCTACCCATGCCTACACCCCTAGATGTCAATGTCCACCCGCCAGCTACACCGGCGCTCCTTACGTGTCCCCCATGCTTCGCAGTCAACAACCAGCACCGAAGTGCCATCGTGAGCGCCGGGCAGCCTTTAATAGGATGCATGTCACTAGTGACTATAGCCGCCGCGCCACTAAATTTGCCTCTAAACTTTATTGGTTTCGTCGGAATTTTGTCTTGTTTTGCCAATAACCATAGTCATTATAAATTACTAAACTCTTACATACTCTTACATACTTCTTGCTCTGTTTAATTCTCAGAGGTGAATATTGTATCCGAAACAACGCGATGGAGGAGCCTTAGACTTTGACTGAAAGGGCGTTATCGCGCCGTGAAGGAGATGAGCTTGCCGGTACGACGCGATAGTGGAGGGTCAGAGGATGTGGGAATAGCCCTATCGCGTCGTGAAGGAGAATTGGACTTTGATTGAAGGGGCGTTAGAGTGCCGTGAAGGAGATAAGCTAGCCGGAACGACGTGATAGTTGAGGGTCAGAGGATGTGGGAAGACAGTCATTTTTTGACCTCATCTTTTTTATACCCCAATGTAATCAGCGCGGCGGGATGAAATATTTTCTACCCAAGTTTCTTAACTGACAGGTACAATACGCGAGAGGAGGCCCTTGCATTTGTTACAAAGACCTCGTTTTGCTCCATTCAGGTGCTTCATTTCTTTCCCTCAGCTTATCCAACACGACGCGATAGGAGGCCCTCCGAGGTGTTCCAAAGCCCTTGTATCGCACCGTATTGGTAAATGCTTCTTGAACCTCTAAACAACCTAGAGGCTTGAATTAAGACGTTGAATTGGTTCTAAGGCAGGTTTTCCACTATGTTTTGGTGCTTCTATTCCATTTCTTTTGCAGATTGAACCGAAGATATGAGTACTAATCTTGAGGGAAGAGAACAAATTTTCGATGACCCAAGTGAAAGGTTGCTGGAGGCCGTTTTGGAGGTTGGTGGACACATGCAAGTCTACTCAGAGGCATTGAAAATTTTCAATCCCAAATTTGTCCTTGGTGAAATCTTGGATAAACTTAGAGAGTTTATTTCAGATGAATTAAAGGAATTTGAGGATGCAGTTCTTGGTCGGTGTTTGATTCTAGAAGGAAAAGATTACATTCATCTCACTGATTTCACTCAAAATTCTCTTGAAAAAAATAAAGTTTTAAGAAGGTTTGGCAGGTTTTCAAAGAAGTCCAATGTTCTAATCCCAGAATCCATATCCTGTCAACTCCATGTTAAAAGTTGCAACCTTGTTTCAAAGGACATTGATTTTCTTTTCTTTCTTTTTCTCAGAGATGAGAAAAGTGCTCAAGTTCCAGGTGAAGATGTTCCATCCAAGGATGAATTAAACTCGAATGTCTCCACTGTTTTGAACATAGAGAAATCTGAGACCTTGGAGATGCAAAAAATTTATTTTGCTTCAGAGGAAAAAGAAAGTGCAGGTTTGGATGTTGCAGAGTTTAAAGCAAGCACCCTCATCCCTGAACCCATTGAAGATGTGGAGGTGTCTGAGGCCTCCCTTACTATACCAAGCCTCCCCTCCTTTCTTATTAATGACAAAGATTTCATCCCTCTTCATCAGATTCAATTTCTTCTCAATATAAGGGAGGACTACTGTATTGCAGTTATAGCTGAGGCTTCTGAGGTTGCCTTGGACTTTATTGGCACAGAGGAAGAGTCCAAGGAGGAGTTTTTATCTCTTGATCTCCAGACTTCAAATGATTCTTTTGTTATTGCTCCTGATGCACTTGCTGTTTGCATGAAGAGAGTTGAGGAGGAAGCACCTTCTTTGAAGGATGAGGATTTTGAAAACAGGCTCCAGGAGCTTGGTATTCAATCTTTTGGGAGAGATATCAAGCTGAGAAATTTAGAAGAAGAGGTTGTAAAGAAGGAAAAAATTGGTTTATTCAACCTCGCACAGGAGAAGGTTGTTGTTGCAGATGATGAATTGCAGAAGGTTGTTTCATTAATTACCCTTGATATTTTTTCTGTCTTTTAAAGCTTTTTTTAATCAATTATTTTTTTTCTGCAGCTTGAACTTCTTGACAGTGATAATTTTCTTGGAAGAGCCAAAGGTTCACGAGGAAAGGCAACAGAAGGAACCTTTAAGAAAGATTCATCCTCTCTTTTGCACTATCTTCCTTTGTTGGACAAGGCAACCTTTTGTGCCTTTCATAGTCAATATTCTGAAGAGCCTGAGCTACCTTTATTTGCACTAAAGGTATTGTCAAGGTTTCTTGGTTACACACCCCTTCAAATAAATGCTAACAAGATATTGGTTCTTGAGAGAGCTGCTGCCCTTAGGATTTTTGGTTATGCTGAAGGCTTTAATGCCTCTAGAGCAGGTTACTTTCTTTGCTGTGCTAGCTATGCTGCTTGCAGACTAAGCAAGCCTTAAACTATAACCCAGTAAGCCATTAACCCCATCTCCAACAAATCTCATCAAATCATGAGGAGTATGAAAAGAAGGATACCTTCCAGTTTCAGGGTCTGGTGGATATAAACTTCCCTTCCGAAGTCGTTAAACTTCATTGAAATCTGTCAACGGCCTTTGAAAAGAACTTCGTGTAGTCGCATACTCTTTATTGAAACTTAATACTCTTTATTAAGTTTGATAAAAGATGGAACAGAGCAATAAGCATAAAAAGTTAGTAGAGAAAGCTCGTGAAGAACAGAGCCATATCCGAGAGTGACAAAAAAAGGGAGAGAATGGCAAAGAAACAGTGAGAGAGGGGCGGCAAAAATTCAAAAATAAGAATCGTGGTCATGTCGGCATTAACTATTCCGAGAATCGTGAAATTGTTTTTTTAATTTTAAAAGGTATGTACTTGAATGTGCTTTAAATAACTTGAATGTGCTTTTATTTAGGAAAATTGCTAAATTTGGAGTCGTTTTGACCGTCAACGGCTCCGCTAATTAGCAAATTAATCACTTCCTTACATAGCCCTTTTTGAGTCGTTTTTGGCCCTAATGTAAATCTTTGTATGCAAAAAAACAAAAACATATAACAAAAAAAATAAAATTTGCAACCTCTCTCCTCCTTTTTTTTTTCTTTCTCCCTTCTCTTTCCCTCTCTCCTCTCTTCCTTAAGCGGGCTTCACACTTGGGAGTCTATGGAGCTTGCATAAGCTATGGAAGAGCTTAGCAATGCACCTCTTTTATTTTTATTTATTTTTACTAATCACATGTTAGCGAAAAGCATGAAAGCATGAAATGGCAATAAAAACAATGAATGTAAGCATAATGACGGTACTTGAAAAGGAATAAAAGCAATAAAACATAAAAAACAATGCGGGAGAAACCTCAACCGCTCAATGGTTTTTTTCTTATCGTAACCTTATCCACTCACACCAAGATCGCACACTCGCACTTAACCTAATCACTCAATGGTTTTGCAACCAAAAGAGGAAATAGTGGTGGTTTCCACACACTCTCAACCAGATTTGAGTCTTCTCCCCGGCAGCGGCGCCAATGGAGAGACAGAAAACTCTCTCACTTGTAGCAAGAGTAGTATGATCCACATGTAGCTTAATCCAATGGGATTTGCATCCCTTTCGGAGCTAGGGATTCAACCCGTACCGGTGCACAAAAGCTTATCCATTTGATGGAGAGAATGCGAAGAATACTACTACCATTGACATAGACTTAACACACACACAAGCTCAATCTTGCCATGCTCACTCACTCATCGTCCCACTCATTCATACATTCAACACAAGAAGAAAGCTAAGCTATTGCATACACAAGATCAAAGCATTCTTCATTCTCAAATACTCATTTCCCTAGCATGCACACAAACCTTGAAGCTATCAATAAGAAACATGCACACTAGAGAATTGACATGAGAAGAGAGACAAATATCAACTCATTGCATTGAATTAACAAAAATAGAACTTACAACAATGTAGATGGGGAGAGAGAAGAGCTTGTACCTCTATGGGAAAAGAGGGAGAGCTAGTCTCAAGAGAGCTCAAACATGAGTTTGCCCAATGTGTCCATAAGCTCTCAAATGAGCCACTTTTTATACAAAAACTCTAAAACTCCCAAAAGTTCCCATGTGGGATTATTGTCAAACCCACTCCCACACTCATCTACAACTTGGAACTCTTTACAAGAGCCCTAAGTATCTTTTTGTTGCATCCTTGCATTGATCTTCACTCGTCACGCAACACCATTCACATGTCTTTTATGTTAGCAGTTAATATTATTTTATTTGCTGGGCTTCTTTGTGATTTACATGTTCTCTAAGTTAGTAATGAGTAGTGCTATATTTGTAGGGTTGTCATACATCCTGACAAAGAGAATATCAATCCCAATCTTAATCCAGCAAAACAACTAAAACCATTCGTGACATCAAGAATGGTAAGAGAAATGATAAAAGAGAAGAAGTTCAAGGTGGTTCAACGAGATATAGTGGATGAATTTGTAACCAACAATATAGTATTAATTGGCGGATATTCACTTCGCCATGGATTCAAGTGGAGTTAGTCGTAAGGGTTATAGTGCCACCTAGAAGTCAGTGTCATCCCTCCTTGAGGCCAATGGCATTAAAGCAAAAGCTAATTCCAACACCTACAAAAGTTTAGAGACATAGGGAGGAATTAAACACAGAACATCTTCACTATGTTGGTCACTCACACCACATTGTAGAAGAGTTTAAAGGAGAAGGTGGCATCGTATTCTACAATGAACACAAAAATATATTCATGGACTTGGAGCTCTTGCAAAAGAGAATGGAGGAGTTTTATGATATTACATTTGAGGAGATAGGAGGTGTACTTCAGTTTGTCATCAAGCTTGATGAGTGCAAGATTATTACAAGGAGAAAAATATGGAAAGGGTCACACTAACACTTCTGAATAGGGCTCTTTGTAATTGCAGTAGGGATGATCTAAAGTATTTTAGTGTGCAATCTGAGATGAACATCTGGTGGCTAGGTTCATTTGAGATTAAGAAAGAGGACCATGAATCCTTGTTTTGGGTATTTCATCAGACACATATCCCCAATCTCATCAAAGGACCAGATGAATACAACCAGGGTGCTCCATGTAAAGAAAAGGGAGAAATTTCAAGTCCAATGGCATCTTGCGGGTGACTTGAAGACTCTCAAGTGCTTATTTAGTTGCAACAAAGGGGCCAATGCAAAGTCTCCATGCCTTTACTGCATGGACTCCACAAGGGTGATGGACTCTAAGTGGTGGAGATGACAACCGAACAGATAAATTTTGGATGAGAACTTTAAACTAGTGTTTGAGATTCTTGTTTCCAATGTGCATATATGCATGCTTCATGCTTTGCATCGTATCATAGAGAAACTGGTATATCTCCACATTGGCTTTGCTTGGAAGATTAAGAATGTAGCAAAGAGGAAAGAAGCCATCTGAGCAATGGAGAAGGTGCTATCAGAAATTGGACTACATGGAGGTAATGTCCAGATTCTGAAGGACACTAAAAAGTCATCAAATCAAACGGAAGTTTCAATGAAACCCTCCATTGGAGGTGTTAAGACAAGAAGATTTATTTCCAAGCCAATGAATAATCAGCAACACAAACCTACAAAGTTAGGAAAGCAATATACAACAACCTACAAAGTTAGGAAAGCAATATACAACAACCTACACAAGTCGAATCGAATACCAAGAGTGGAAAAAGCTTCATAATGTAGTGAAAGACCATGAAGGTGCTTCAAGGAATGTCAAAGAAGATGTTTGGCATTCAATTGATACTCTGTTCCTCCAAATGTGTGAGAAAGTCAACTACTCCTAGCAAGACAAAAAGAGATTTCAAGACAGCTTACAAGCGTTCAGAGCTGCTTGGATTGACACCAACATTACACACTACATGGTATGTTTCTAGCTTACTGTTGTTTCCTAGCCCTCGATACTAACTTACATTGTATGTTTTCTTATGCAGCATATTCTCTACAACCCCACATGCCTTACTTTATCAACAAATACGGAGATCCTAGCATTTGGAACACACAAGGACTCGAGAAATCACACTATATGGCTATCGAAATGTAGATTTCAAGCACACACAACATGGTGGTGGAAAAAGTAAGGCAAACAGCCTACAAGAAGTGTTTCAATGGTTCTATAGAAGGATACTACAACAACTACATAAATGTTGAGGTCATCCAAACTGATGCAGACACTCAGACATATGTAAAGGAAGAGATTGAAGCATTCCTAAGCATTTAAAAACTCAGATGCCATAGAAGCACAAAAAAATAGAGAGAACAAACGATTTTTGTTAATCATCGTTGGATAGATAGATGTAACACATAAGTCTTTTACAATGTATCTTTCCATTCTAATGACTTTGGCAATTCCTGTGGTTCTGGCTTTCGTTTATACCTTAGAAAACGGTGTTTGCCATACTCTTCTAGTTCCTCTAGGTTCTCTATGCCTAGAGACAATGCTACTGCAGCATATGTATGAAAGTAACCCCTTTGGTTGCTGGCATAACCAGGGTCGACGATCCAAAAAATTCTAAGGCAGTAGACTTCTCTATCAAAATAATCTTCTCATAACTTTTAGGAATAATCATTGCACCTAGGAACAAGGACAATGTCTTGAATAAAAAATTTGTAACTCTCCCTTCCTAGCTCATGGCATTGTGGTAGATTATAATCTTTGCCTTAGACAATTTGTTTAGGTAGTGAGAGAGAGCTGTGTCTCAGCCACAGTACTTCCTTTTATGCTGCTGTAAGAATTCATCATTGACTTCAAATGTACACTTCAACACAAAATAATTAAGGAAACATAAGTCTACATATCACATTCACACACACACAGACACACAGCACACACACATATACAAACAGAGAGAGAGAGAGAGAAAGAGAGAGAGACAGAGACAGAGAGACAGAGAGAGAGAGAGAATATATTCTGAATGTCGTCAGACAATAGTACATAACGTTTGTTATCCATAACAAATTCTGGCAGCACTGGCAATACTAGACCACACTGGTCCACTTTGAACAGATCTACATCCAGAGGTCTCTGTATTGTTAATGTCTTAAGAGCAACAATATCCATAGACTTCGCCTCCTCTTCCTCCTGTGCTAATTGTATTTCTTCTTCAACTTTTGCCTCCCTCCTCATTATTAGAAGGTAACTTATCTTCTTGGGGAATTTCATCTTGAATAGTACCTTCATACAGTAGTTCTTCACCCCTTTTAGGAAGCTCTTTATAGAGGCAGTGCAAGAAGCAGAGGAATCTAGCAACTTAAGTGTAAGGTACACCAAGTAGGCTTGTAGGAAGATGGGAGTTCTTGGTACTTCTTGTATAGAAAACTATTTGTCTTCTTTCTTTGTGCACAATCCAGCAAGTGCACGTGAGCCTGATTGTTTAGCAGCAGCCTTCCTTTGGATACTAATTTTTTGAAACCATCCTTGTGTTTCGACAGGTACTCTACGTGCTGGTCCAAAATTGACTCTACTTGCAAAGGCTTGTTAACATCTCAGCAATAATGTGAAAGTCGTCCTAGTAGCTCCTGCGTTATAGACAAAATCGAAAAGTTTCTCATCATTTAGAGCAAGATCATTGCTCTTAAAAATTTGCTCCTTTTCCTTCATGTCAGTGCTAAGATGTTGCTCCTTCTTCTTCTGCTTGAATATTAAAAACTACTCTTTTTTTATTCTATTTGTAATGGTGCACCTGTGAGAGAGAGAGAGAGAGACAGACAGAGACAGATCCATCGACCACGACACCGATCCATCGAGCCATCGACAGCTTTGGCATGTGTTTCTCTTGCACACACTCATGCACTTACACATTCACACACACACACACACACACACACACACACACTCATGCAGGAACACACAGAGACACACACACACTCATGCACACACACACACTCATGCACACACACACACACAAGGAGAAACATATACAACACATACATACACATCTAGTAATGCTAGAGAGAGAGAGAGAGAGAGAGAGAGAGAGAGAGAGAGAGAGAGAGAGAGAGAGAGAGAGAGAGAGAGAGAGAGCGTGGTTTTTGCGATTTGGCACGATAAGGTGCTTTGAAGCCAAATTGAAGAGCTCTATCACGCCAAACCGCACACACATACACACACATACACACACATACACACACATATACACTTACATGACATCCACAAATACACACATTTACACACACACACACACACACACACACACACACACACATAGAGGGAGATAGAGGGAGTGGGAGGGAGGAAGAGAGAGAGAGAGAGAGAGAGAGAGAGAGAGAGAGAAGTAATTTTGCGGTTTGACGTGATATGGCGCTTGCATGACTAACACAAGTTTGATATCATGCCAAACCACACTAATTATTAAAGAGGCCTTGCTGGTGCAGTCTAACACGTACACACAAAGGAAATACAGAAACACACACACACACACACAGATTGTGTTATGTCACTTTCAACCAGGCTAATTGGTAGCTCATGGGGTGGCGAGGAGGACAAAGGCCACTGCAAGGAGATAGGGTAAGGGGCCTAGATTGGCTGCAAAGGCTGCCTCTCAGAGAAAAAGCCAAGGAAAGAAAAACCTATCCATATTCTAAAGCAGGCCAGAACAAGGAGATTCTCATAGAACTTCTACATTCTGAGGGAGATCAAGAAGGCGTAGAATTGTGTAGAGTTATGTGTTCCCAAGTTCTGTTTCCAGAGGTTGTGCAAGTCTATATGTGAGAACTAAAGCCTATCCGTAAGGTGGAAGAGGACAATGACCTGTGTGTTGTGTGTGCCCACCACGCACATAGGATGACTATAATGCCCAAGGATAGTGAGACACTAAAGAGGCTTAGGTGGAGGTATGAGAAGCTTCTACACCCTCCTGCAGAGCTTATAGACCCAAAGATGAAAAACATCCTCATGATTCCACCAGCAAGATCTCCTCAGGATAAAATAAAAATTGTAGAGATTACACATGATATTAACACAAGAGCCAGGGCAGAACAGGAGGCCAAATAAGAGGAAGAGCAGAAGGCAAGAAAAGACAAGGATCAATAAATAAAAATGAACCCAAAGAATCTCCAAGAATAGTACATCAAAGAAACAGAAGAGTTGGAGTCAGTCAACCTAGAGATGCTAAGGAGCTTGCAGAGGGGAATTTTTATCTTCGTGAATATGGAAGATGGTGAGAGACAGCTCTCTCTTGACATCGTGGATGTCATAACTTTGATGGATAGGACATCATAGATCACAAACACTATCCATGAACATAGTAATTGGTAGGTAAACAGTAATTTTTACTACATGAGTTGGAATGCTCCCTCGTAGTAGAGAGCGTTACACATCCTTGAAAAGCTTGCTCTTTGCGGACTCCATTACTGAGGGGTCTGGGATAGGCCAATCCATGTAGTTCCACTCAGCTTGCAAAGGTACCTCTTCCAAGCGGCCATGATTATGTTTCTTGTTTAGCAAATGATAGAAATGATCATAGAAAAAGATTCCTGCATCCTACAAGGCTTTTGTTGCTCCTTCCCTCATACTGTAGCCGACCAATGTGTGCTGAACCACATTCATAATTCCAATGATGCACCGAACTGGCTCCCACTCCTCATATGATGAGGGGTACACATCTACAATCATAGACGTGGACAGTTTACACAGTTCATTAGACCATTATGAGAAAATGAAAGATTGACAAGCGATAGCTTAACTTACATTTTGGTCTATGCCAGAGCAATTTTATGTCATCTGGATTCTCAAGCACAAGCTCAATATGCATATATATATGCTGCACTAGGACTTCCTTGATGGTTGTCCTTCTAACCTCTATCTTGAAGTCTTTCACTCTTCCTTTCCATGATACCCTAAATGTATTCTTATTGCTTGACTTTCTTCTCTTCCCCTTGATTGCATAAGGACCCATGTGTCCTTGGTGATTAGCACTTCAGTACACTAATTTTGTGCATTGAGAGAGTTGGATACAAGTATAGCAAACACTGATGATCTTGGTCTCCTTACCCTAGGAATTGAATCATCTATGATGGCATTAGTGGGGCAAAAACGGAGTGATATAAAACGAGATTTGCTACCCATCTTTTTAAGAGAAGAAATGGAGTACAAAAGGCTGAAGCTTCAAAAAATGGAGTGCAGTAGAAGGTAGAGGAAATGAAAAAAGCGTGAGATATTGTTTAAGCCCAAGAGGAAGTTTGAGAAGAAGGGAATGTTTCCTCCTTTTTGCAAAGATGTGTATTTAATACATGGATACAAATAGAAGTTTCCCTCCCTACAAAAGTGTAGGTGTGTTTAATGCATTAGGGTGTGAAAAGTGACTATCAAAAGTAGAGTACATTTTGAGGTGAAAAAGAAAAGTTTTTGAATTTAGAAAAAAGAAATAACCTATTTTTCAACGGACCCATGGGAGTCTTGCAACACATCTTAAGCTAAAAATCTATTTGCTCTTGCACCAACTAGATTTGTATGATGAACTTCTTGCACCAACCAAAAGGTGCATAGAGCAGCATAGGCACAAAGGCCAAGGATCCACCTTGCACGAATGTCACACTAGCAGGAGCTGTGTGCACACGTCCCAACGAGAGACACCAGTCAGGCGATGACTAGACTAGTAGTAACTAGCGCACCATCACATTGACCATGATGGCAACAAAGCTGACACCATAGAACCGTCACCCATTTTTGTAACCTTTGACCCAGTACTTGAGTGTGCGCCATCCCCCATAGAACCTGAACTTTTGCACTAGGTAAGGATGGAGTCCCCGTTTACGCTCAAAGGCCAAGGAAGATCTGTTCGCCAACATGAAGTTAACAAATGTCGCTTTTCCCCCACATGGCCTCCCAAATCCTCCAATGCCTATTCCACTTGCGGCCAAGCCCAAATCCCATGTTCATATCAAACAACTCAATGTGAACAGTGACACAGAGTTTGACAGTGACTCATGAGGTCCGCACACCAAATCTGCTAAGATATTTTATCCTCCTATGGCAACCAAATCTCTACGTCCACCCCTGTCACATAATAATAAGGACCAAATTGAACTTCCATATACTATTACTAGTCCACCTTATGATCAAGGCCCCCGACACATGAGGAGGCTCCTCATCAATGTGACCTGTCTGGCCTTTTAGCCTTCCTTTCCTCCTAAATTTAAATGCCCATTGGAACCTTGTTAATAAAAGGTAGTCCAAATTTATGGAATAGCCTTTGGGATTGGATGGAACACAAACTACAAGATTCTATGGAGGAGGGAGCTAACGCAGATTCCTCGGATGAATCTAAGCCCCATCATCTTGAACTACTCCATCACCACACCCATAACCCAAAGGCGCACCAACAATTCATGTAAATGCGCTAGGCCACTACTTTCAAGGTGATGACACCAATGCAACCTTGCCCATTTCCTATAACGAACATGTGGTCAAAGGCATCTTGGATGGTGGTGCTGGTGTAAGAATCCTTAAAAGAACATGCTAGGAAAATTGGGGCTAGCCATGCCTTGCTCCCACCACATTGATGATCAAGCTTGCAGATGGAACCCTTGGACCTAGTGCATGACCTCAAGGTAAAAGTCTTGGATATGACATTCCACCTCACGTTTTCGTAATGCCGCATATGACAACATCTTGGGTAGACCCTTCACGCGACAAACACAACTGATCCATGACTAGGATGCATTCTGTCTACCTCTGCAAAGGGTCTAAAATGTCGAAAGTCAATTTATATACCTGGCACTCACATCCCATGGCCAAATCTTCCTTCGAAGACTATGTGACCACCACCAGGAGCAATGAGCTTTGTGCTTGTGATGCTTGTCATTAAGCCCTTGATGACACATGTGCCATGCACGATCACTTCTGTGTCAATAGTGACCGAGTCGGCCATGACTAGTTGAAAATATTTGCTACACTTGACACCCTCCCCGATCGCAAACTCGGCATGCACTTCATGCTCCCAAATAGCCAGACCCTTCATGAACCCTATAAGATCATTGCCTCGCTTAACAGCGTGAGTGTAAGTGTGGCTCCACAACTTGAAACAACCACCCTTGGGGTCTGGATAGATTTTCCCTTTGGCAAAAACAAGTAACAAAAGCGTGCCAGGTTATCTCCCACAACTAGCCATAATTATTTGCCATGGGAAACCTAGGTCTCCCTAAGAAAACCATCTCTTAAAACTACCCATGCTAAGATCTCGCTAAGTGGAAACTGTATACAAAGCCTTGGGTCCTTTACACAAATTCTACATATTGTATCTTAGCCATTGGCTTGTAAGTTTTATGTGGTTCTAACATGCAAGACAAAAGAGGCATTCATCCTTGGAGGAAGATGGGTCTAGAACGCTACAAGCACAATCAACTCCGCTAACAACACAGCCACCCTCAAGCTTCCCCAGGGCAAGGTAACAATGATACTCTTGGATGGGGAGTGCATCGAAATCCAATCCTTTGCCCCAACCAAATACTTCCACATAGGGTACTATCACACCCCCAACCATAACTAGTAAGTCTTTCACTACCCCTAAACTTCAACCAGAACTAAACCCACCAAGAATATGGATTGGACTCCTGACTGAGAATAGTCTACAACGGTGGCAAGCCCACATATATCCTATGCTCCACACCAACCTCATAATCTTGAAGGCATGGAAAACTTTTTGAAAACCCACACTAACAAAAGAAAACACTTACATTCAAATCTCACATGACATTAGGGGAAATTTGGACTGAAATTAGGCCCCTTTAGGATTTGTACACATTCTTTCTCCACAAAAATGGGCTCATGGGGTGAAATTTTATAAATCAACTCAAAGGTCAGTGAAGTTTGGACATTTGAAATCTACTCTTCGTGACCTTTCTAATGATATATAGCATACTAGACAATTTTACATATTCAATAAGTCACCAAATTTGGTGATGACGTGGTATGTTGCATGCCACATTATCACCAAATTCGAAGACTTCTTAAATATGCAAAATTGCCGTCATGGTATATATCATTGGAAAGGTCTCGAAGAGTAGACTCTAAATGTCTAATCTTCTCTGCTCACTTTTGAGTTGATTTGTAGAAAATTTACTATGACCCCATTTTTGGAGAGAGAGAATGTGTGCAAATCCTTAAAGGGTCCGATTTGAGTCCAAATTTTCCGTAATAAATGTGTCTAATGGGTGTTGGGTATTTCATTACTAAATTTTTTTATAGGAAATAACTAGTTGGAGTTTAGATTTCATGTCATTGATGTAGGGGCACTCCAAGGTTGGATTATCATTGAAAAAGAGTGGATTGATGCCACTCACTGCCAAATCAATTAGCGTGCAGAAACAACCACCATGGAAATCAATGGCAAAAAGGTCACAGTCCTCTTGTGTCCCCAAGAGGAAATCACACACCCTCACCCCTGACTTCCCTTGCCCCTCACGTCCCATCTTCATCACACTGACTGTCTCCCCTGTGACCACACCCCATGCCTCAACAAAGTCAGTCGATCGGCACTGTTGACACCATCCAACAATGACAATCAAGCCTCGTCATTGACATTTCCCCTCAACTCTACATCCTTGACCACCTACATTGCAAGCACCCCGATCTCATATCTTTATCATGATAATCAATGGTGGGTGCCCAAGAATATTCTTGCCACTCAGGGATTCTACAATGGCTACACACAACTAGGGATCCCCAAACGGCCATCTCCACCATCTAAGCGCTAGAAGCCAACTAAGCTAACAAAAACCAAGCCAAAGCTTCAACATTGTCTCGTCCCCCCCGACCACCTGTTATGAGAACAAGGCTACTATGAAGGCAACACTCACCTCTGGCTACCCAAGCATGCCGCCTGTGCTCATCCACCACAGCAACTCCCTAGGAAGCCGCCGACGACAAAAGGTCCCACAGCCATGGGCTAGGCAACCCCAAGCACAACGAAGACAAAAACGCTGGGTGCCTACCAACTTGCTCAAAGCTAAAGGCTTTCATGAAGGCAACACACACCTATGTCTCCCCAAGCCACAATCCAAAGCTTATCCTTTATGTACTCCTAACTCAAAGCCTCATCGACAAAAACCCATGAAACCTCAACAATCACATACCTTCATCACTTGGCAACAATGGGTGCCCAAATGTCTTTTAGACGCCTAAGGCTTCTATAATGGCAATTCCATCATTTCTCTCTCACGGCAAAACCCTCAGCAGTTTGCCCAAATGTCTTTTAGATGCGTAAGGCTTCTATAATGGCAATTCCATCATTTGGATCTCATGGCAAAACCCTCAGCAGTTTGCCCAAAACCACCCCCACCAAGCAGGTGCCTGTCCAATTGACGAAGATGGTTTGTCGGACCAATCAGCAGGAAAGTACCCTCCTCCTCAACAAAATCATACAAACTTACCCACACCCAACCCATGGGCATTCCAAAGCTTAATTTGACAAGCTCCACCTCGCCCCCCCTCGACTTCACCACCAACCCAAGAGGAAATGCTACAAATGGTTGAGCTTATCCAACCACTGAAATATAAACTTAAAAGTAAGCTCACACATCTAGTTACGTGGTCTAATCAATACAAAACCCTCTTTAGGGGTGTTGACCAATAAACACAAAAAAGGAATCTCTAGGTGATTAGGACCACGGGCACACCTTTTTCCCTTACCCATGCATAACACCTGCAATTCTCTCACTGGGCTCTATCCTTTGCACACACACCACACAAAGCTTCATCATTGACAATCATCCATGTACATATCTGGATGGGGGAACCATGGTGGGTGCAATCTTGGTCAATGGTATGATCCATCGCTGGGATTTTCTTAATCACCCTCCCTTCATCCGAATAATTGTGCTTCATGCTTAATCAATCCTACCCTTAGCTTCTTCTTCGGCTCCACATGTCAAGATCCTCACCATTGATTACCACTCCTAACAACACAGGGTCTCACAATTCCATGAGCTACCGTGACAGAAGAAGACAAAGCACCAAAAGAAAAAGAGATACCACCGCAACGCGATACCTCAATATCCATGGGATCCAAGATATCCATTATGGTGTCTTGACAAAGATGCTAGATCTTCATGAACATCACCATCGACATACAGCATCTCAGAGTGCAAGAAGTTTTCAAACCTGTTGCCTCCTCGTTCCTTCGGAATTTCTCCCTCACCACTTGCTTACTAACACCATTGTTTTACTAACTCCTCTTTAGCAATACAACCTACCAATGGGATACTGGTCATTAAGTATTTCGTGCTAGTCTACTCATTCAAGTACTTTGACTCCACTAATGAGGATGTCCCACTGTAAAGGTGACAAAACAAAAAAAAACACCAAAAACAAAATAATGAGTACTATTGGGCACATATAAGAAAGCAAATTCATAAGAGCCCATCAGACTAGTTGGATACTTAATCCTCGCCAGTACTCCACTAACTTCTTTCCATCTTACTAACTCCCCCGCCCCCTCTCATTTCTGGAGAGATAGGAGAATCACTAAAGTGCAACACTTTCCAGCATGCCTCGACAACCTCTCACTAATCACAAAGTTGCGATCGACTTTAGGTAGGGGATTATGTTAACCACATATTGGTTAACACATTCCTACGACAACTATGTCCACACACTTTTGTAATGGGCACCGGTACTATATTGTAAATCCCTTCATTTGAATGAGAAACATCCTAAAGATGCTCCCAGGTATTGAGATTAGAAGGATAGACAAGAGGATCTTGGTTAGTTGGCTAATCCATAGAGAAAATCCTTGTAACTATGTATTGGGTGCCCCGGGTCACTTACTCTCGGGCGGCAGCCTAGTGGAAAAAGGCTTAGAACTGTAAAAGTCATTTTATCTTGTTTGTAACTCATCCTCCCATTTGTGCAATATAAGTGGATTGTTCTCTCTCTCTCTCTCTCTCTCTCTCTCTCTCTCTCTCTCTCTCTCTCGTAACTCTAATCAAGTATGTGTGGTGTGCTTAGGGTTAGGGTTTGGGAGTGATTAGTGCTAATCACTTTCTTCCTTTTTCCCTCTTACTTGAGTGATTAGGCTACCAATGTGATCATCTTTCGCCACCGCGGAGATCCCACACTATCTTTGCGCGACAAAGCTTATATCACCCGTTGGATTAGAGCAACCGCCTCGAGGTGACAACGAGTGCAAGAGGACGGTCGTGAGATGAGCCGCTACAAGAGGTGACAACGAGTGCAAGAGGACAGTCATGAGACGAGCCACTACAGTGGATCTCTTGAGTCCAGATCAAGCTCGATGCATAGGCAACTTCCCATAACACGTTAGGGTAGGGTTTCCTAACAAAAAGTTTTATGCTCGGGGTACTAGCAGCGGAAGCAGCACTTCTTGCGCAGGGCAGGGTCCCACACTCGGGGCCTTGTCCATGGTATGTCATATGCATAAAGGTTTATGCTTAATGCATAAAGAATAAAACTTTATGCAAATGGTTTTATGCACAAGCCAAATGCATAAAGCCTTATGCTTAAGGTTTATGCATAAAGCCATAATGCATGAGCCTTATGCTTTATAAAAATGAGTCCAATGCATAATGAAAAAAACATTCTCCCAATCATCATCATAAAGATGTAAAAGAAAGGGCTTATGAAAGACAAGTACTCTTACCTTGAAGAAGAAAAGTTGCATTTGCATTAGGAAGTTAAGCTTATGCTCGAGCATCAATCTACAAGTTTAAGAAAATATATATGTTAGTAAATGGATACACATAAAACCTTATGCATGAAGATTTATGCATTAAGCTTATGCATAAGCTTTCTGCATAAAGCTTATGCATAGGCCATTTTACCAAAAGCTTTATCCATAAGCAATTTTACCAAAAGCTTTTATGCATATACCATATGCATTAAACTTATGCCAAAAGCTTTATGTAAAAGCATAAGCATAAGCTTAATGCAAATAACTCTATGCATGCATATTAGAGCCATGCATGCTCTATCTATGCTCTAAAATGCGTGTGTAGAGCATACATATTAGAGTTATGAATTCTCTAATTTACATGTATAGAGCTTCTATGCATGCATATTAGAGCATGCATGCTCTATATACACTCTAATATACATGTATAGAGAATACATAGGCTCTATTCATACATATTAGGGATATGCATGGTCTATGTATGCTCTAATATGCATGCATAAAGCATACATAGGATCTATGCATGCATATTAGAGCTATGTATACTTAAATTTTCATGCATGGTCTATGTATGCTCTAATATGCATGCATATTCGAGCTATGTATACTTTAATTTTCATGCATAGAGCCTCTATGCATGTATAATAGAGTTATATATGCTCTAATTTTCATGCATAAAGCCTCTATGCATGCGTATTAGAGCTATGCATGCTCTTCATATGCTCTAGCATGCATGAATAGAGGATACATAGGCATATTAGAGAGAAAAAGAGCATTTAACACTGAGGAAAAGAGAGAGGAAAAAAGAACACATAGAGCTTACATAAAATATTAGGAGGAAAAGACGGTTCACCTTCTCATTACAAAGCTGAATGAGCAAGTATCAAAAAGAGAGCATGAATGCATAACAAACCCTAAACCCACAAAACAAGCACACACAATAAAGTTAATTAACAAAATAGAGAAATCAAAAGATAAGTGAGAAGAAGAAGAAGACAAGAATCAAGACATAAGTATGTATAAGGAGAATGAAACAAATATAAGAGAATAAAGAGAACAAACACTTATCTTCACCATAAAACTTATGATTTTGGAGAAAAAACACATAAATGAAGGAGAGCATGAGTTTCATGCTTGAGGTATGGGAGATTAAAGGGGAAGAAATAAGTATTTTCCTTACAAGTTTTGGCAAGGGAGGAGGAGAGAAAACATTATCAAAGAAAGATAAAACTTGTGCATGGTGTGGGAGAATCCAATTTTGTTTTACAGTACACGGCTATACATGTGGCTATTGGTGTAGCTATAGCTGCATGTATAGTGGCCTCCTACTGTAAAACAAATCCCTTGCATACAAAAGTGATTTTCTCACTATTTGCATAGCTACGTCGTGAGGCTATAACATCATCCTCTTATAGTGGTAACAAGAAATTGCTTCAATTAAAGAATATAGTCAATGCATTTATCTTTAGTCTTGGCTCTACGCATTATCTATATCTCTGTTGCTCTCTCTCTCTCTCTCTCTCTCTCTCTCTCTACTATGTAAAACAATGGCTAAGGGGTTCTCTCTAAAAACCCTAGGACATCTCTCTCTCTCCTTCTATCTTGTTATCCTCCATTGTAGATCTTTCTGGCATGCCCTCTCTCCTCTAAAACATTGTTACAATATACATGTATAGCCATGTATATACCAGTGTGTATAGCCCCATGGTATAATGTGACACTCCTACAATATTCACTTAGTGTAGCTACCACTTTCTCACTACATTCTCACAGGCATATGCATATGGAAAGCCTTTGGGCAGGCATATGTACACATATGCATATGGCTAGCCTAGGCATATTCATAGGCTTGTATATGGAAGCATATGCAAGTTATATACCTAGTAAGCCTAGAAAATCATATGAAAGCCATATGCAAGGCTCTCCATATGCTTGCCTTGCCTTGCATATTCTTGCATGGCAATCCTAGGTGAGCATATGGCAATAAGATGCAATCCATATGCAATATTATGCAAGCATATACTTTGGCAAGCATATGGATATAGGAAGCCTAGGCATATGGCTATGGAGAGCCTATGGCAAGCATATGTATGGGTATTATTAAGTAAGCATATGTATGGGTATTATTAAGTAAGCATATGGCTATGGAGTGCCTATGGCAAGCATATGTATGTGTATTCTTAGGCATATACATATACACTGTCACATAGCCTGTCATCCACTGGTGGCATACCAACCATAATCACACCAATTGTGCCAGTGAGATAAGTGTAGAAGCTATCACCCAGGTGGGTAATCAATGTCCGCTATAGCACTAGTTGAGCTCAATATCTCAATAATCCTCCCCCTCGAGCTCAACTCCACACAATGCACTCTAAGTAAGATTCTAAACCTATGGAGCTTCTTTGTGCCCAATTCTTTCATGAAGATGTCAGCCACTAGATTTGTGTTGACATATACACTCTACTCTATATGCTGACATATACCACATCTACATCACCTGCTAGAACATTCTACCTCACAAAGTGAACAAAGTGATAGTACACCTCAATGTGCTTTGTTCTAGCATGGTATACTAGGTTAACTGTATACTACTCATGCTATCACAATAAATGACAGCTGGCCTATCCATGAGCTCACCCATCACTAGTAAGTAGCTTCGGAAACCAAGCTACCTCACATGCTACCATAGTAGCACCCTCGTACTTTGCCTATGTACTCAACAAGGCAACTTTTGGTTGCTTCTTACTACTCCAACTCACAGCAACACTCCCAAATGAGAACATAAAACCATTGGTAGATTTATTGTCTATAACACTACCAACCCAATTAGCATCTGTGTACCCATGTAGCTCTATCTCTATACCAGCCTCATAGAAAAGTCTATAATCAACTGCGGACTTTATGTACTTGAGAATCTATCTAGGCGCATCCAAGGGTGGCTTCCTAGGGGCCTCCATAAACTAACTCACAAGTCCAATAACATAACTCAAGTCTGGCCTAGTAATGGTTATGTAGATTAGGCTACCCACTATGCGCCTGTATATATAGTGGGGTCCTCCAAAAGCTCACCTATATCTGTGGAAAGCTTTGCATTTTGCCCCAATGGCACTGAAATACCCTTACATCTTGTCATACCATACTTGGACAACATTTTCAAGAAATATTGCCTCCGCAGTAATAACAAAATGCCATGAGGTAATCTCACCACCTCTATGCCCAAAAAATTTCGCAACTCACCCAAATCCTTCGTCTCAAACTTTTTCTTCAAAAGCCTCTTTACATCATGTATGTCAACATGACTATCACCAGTGATAATAAAGTAGTCCACATAGATCACTAATAGCATGATCCCTCAATTTGTCTTTTTCACATAAAGTGAAAAATTTGAGTATTGGATATCTAAAATCCACTGGTAAAAAGATACTCCATGATCTTGTTTGACCATGCTCTGGGTGCCTACTTCAAGCCATACAAGGCTTTGTGTAACCTGCACACAAAATCTGCGTGTGCATCACTCTCATAACCTGGTGGCTACATCATGTAAAGTTCTTCTTGTAAATCACCATGCAAGAAGGCATTCTTTACATCCATCTGATGTAAAGACCAACCCTTTGCTACAACCATAGCAATGACAGCTCTCACTGTTGCCATTCTTATAAATGTCTCTTCATAGTCAATGCCATAATTCTGTGCATAGCCTTTGGCCACCAATCTTGCCTTATACCTGCTCATTGAACCATCACTGTTATTCTTAAATTTATACACCCACTTACATCCAACTGCCTTCTTTTCGTTAGGAAAAGGCACTAACTCCCATGTTTCATTTGAATCCAATGCTGCCATCTCCTCATTCATGGCATCTTCCCATTTCTTATTTTCAAGTGCCTGCTCAAAATAAGTGGTCTCCAATTCTTGTTTTGATTTAACCATGTAAGCATAATGATGGCCTGTATATTCAGCATATCTCAACCTATCAAGAGGGTACCTAATCCTTGTAGTAGACTTGCGTACACCTGGATCACCTAAAAAGGGTCCTCAAAACAACCCTCATTCTCCTTACCCTAGGATTAACCACAGATGGAATGCCAAGCTCCTCATCAAGGCTCTACGTAGAGATGCTAGAGTCACCATCCACATATGAGTGCCCTGTTGACAGATTAGGAACAAAAGGTTGATCTACCTTTTCCTTCCCTCTATGTGATAGACGTGTACCGGCATCTGTCCTCAACCTGCTTGACCAAGGGATAACATTGGATCCACTGCTAGAGGACTCTCCAGGTCCACTAAGCACGTGTGATTGCTACTCTACATGTGGTGCAACATCAGCCCTTCTTACATGTTCATCTTCTATTTCCTTCACTACTGGTGCATACCAGCTACTCATCTTATCAATGACAACATCTCTACTTACTTGCATCTCACGAGTGGTAGGGTTATAACATTTACAAGCTTTCTTCCCTATAGCATAACCAATAAAGATACATTTCTCTGCCTTTGGATCCAACTTTGTTCTCACTTCATTAAGAATATGCACATATGAAATACACCCAAACACTTTCAAGTGAGACACATCTGGTCTTATGCCTGTAAACTTTTGTTCAAGCATCATACCATGAACAATTGTAGTGGGTGTCTTATTCAATATGTACACATTAGTTGCTACTAATTCTGCCCAAAAATAACGTGGCATATTATTTTCAGCCATCAAGGTGCGTGCCACTTCTTCAATGTGCTTGTTTTTTCTTTATGCAACACCATTTTCTTGCGGAGTCTACCTGCATATGTAAACTGTGTCTTGATTCCTTGCTTCCTCAAAAAATTGTTGAAATCATTGGAGACATATTCTTTCCAACCGTCTGATCTCATGCATTTTTCCTTCTTGACTAAGGTTTAAATCTCTGAAAGTGAACATCTCACATTTCTTCTTCATGAAGTAAACCCACACTTTCCTAATGTGGTCCATCAATGAATGTAACATAATACCTGCAACTTGCAATTGTTGTAGTTTTGGTTGGTCCCCATACATTTGAGTGTATGTCATCTAATGGCCTTGCACTAACATGCTTTTCATGTGGGAAAGCATGTTTGACCTACTTACCAAGGTGGCATGCTTCACATACTTTGTGCATACCATCAACCTTAAACTTTAGCAGACCATCAACCTTAAACTTTAGCAAACGTGCAACAATATTTTTGGCCTACACCGACTTTAGTCACTATACATTCACATGACCAATACCGTTTTGCCATCAGTCATATCTGCAATGAAACATGTTCCATGTGCAAACATGGTTGCCTTTACTTTAGGCATGTTCACATCCAAAGTAAACATCCTCCCATTGCTGTTACCCTTTACAACTAAGAGAAACTGATTTGTGAAGTCTTCCATAAAATATACTTTAGGACTAAACCTCACTTGTAGGCCCTGCTCAACTATTTGTCCAACGAAAACTAGGTTCTTTGTAATATTTGGAGCATGAAGTACATCTGTTTTAGGAAGAAGAGTCCTCACCTAATGAATTTTCTTCTATTATTAGCATAGACACCAAGTCCCGAAAGTTTGGAATATTCTCCGTGTGGCTGGAATGGAGGTCTTGAATGGCTTATACTCTTTGCCAAGCCCATTCAAATAGACACTCACAAAATTGTAGTACAAAGTACTATTGGAACATCTAAGCCTGCGAAGATAACTCCTCAATCAAACATGTGTAGCTCTCCCAGAGCTACCGAGGGGTGTTGTACCTAAACTAAGAAGGGAAAGAGATGATGCTGCTCTTACCTATGTATCTCTTCCTTGCTTGATTGTTCTTTCCTCTTTCTTGCCTCCTTATCTCTTACACAAACCAAAGGTCTGATACCATAAAAAGAATGTGGGGGAGAGATAGAGATTGAGCTCCTTCAAGCAAACACACACACACACAGACACAAGAAAGTTCAAGCCACAAGAGAGAGATGAATGGCTAAATTTTCTTCTTTCTTCTTCTCTTCTCTACAACCATATAGTTAAAAGATAAGAGTACATACATAAAAGGAAAGTACTCTCCTACAACAACATACAACCCTCCTACAACAATATACAACCATATATCTAAAAGATAAGAGTACATACGTGAAGGGAAAGTACTCTCCTACAACAACATATAAAAATGGTCGTTCTATAGTGTGAACCCGACTATATAAGCTGGCGCTATAACTATGCCATAACTCTAGAACTCCAAAGTGGCTATCACATAGCCTAGCATCCACTGGTAGCATATCAACCATAATCGTACCAACCGTGCCAGTGACATAAGTGTGGAAGCTATCACCCAGGCCGGTTATCAATGTCCGTCGTCATAGCACTAGTTAAGCTTGATATCTCAAAAAACTTTCCTCCTCATTTGAGAGCTTTGCTTGTACACTCAACATCTGAGTGTGTGTCTTTGCCTCAACTGAGGACCTCATCAATGTTCGTCGTCATAGCACTAGTTAAGCTAGATATCTCAAAAAACTTTCCTCCTCATTTGAGATCTTTGCTTGTATACTCAACATCTGAGTGTGTGCCTTTGCCTCAACTTAGGACCGCAAGCTTGTGCTATTTAGCAAGGATATCAACTTGGATCTATAGCCATGTATTACGTGATCTTTTATGTAGCACTTCTTGGTTCTAGGAATCCAACTATTTGTGGAGCTCTTGGAACTGTGTGGTGAGGGTGTGGTTGGCATCTGATAAATCTTTGTGCTTCAGCTCAGCCTCCCTGGTGACCTAACATATCCCTGTCCATTACCTGTGCATTGAGTTGTGTGAGGGTGCTAGCATGTTGCTTGAGCATGCGGTTGGTGAAGGCTTGCATGTTGAAGTTACACTCCATAATTTGAGCTGAGAGGATGCTAAGATAGCCTCCATTTTGTAATCCTCTCTCTTGCCTTGCTTTAAGTATTTTTCCACCGTGTTTTATTTTGGGTGGAGGTAGTGGAGAAGTCTTTTTCCTAGCTGGCCATTTGATTGGTTGTGGTGTCCATGTCTTGTAGTAGACAGCTAGCTTGAAGGACTCAAGTTCTTTCTACTCTTCCTCTTGACTTTTTTGCTTTGCTCCCGTGTACACCTCCTCATCAAAACTTACTTGAATACTCTCGATCTGTGCATGCCTTTTGGAAGAAGATGGTTAGCTAAGGCTTGGGTTTGTAGAAGCTTTGACATCAACTCCTTTGTCTCGCTATCATCACACTGCGGAATGCTATGCCAATCCCTTCTTCAATTCTTCCTTATCCCCTTTGGGTGGCTTTCTGGTAGAGGAATCTTGGTAGAATGGATTAATACCTATGTGAGGACATAGGGATTTACCAATTCCTTGGGGTGGCTTTCTAGTAGGGGAATCTCGGCAGCATGGCTTAATACCTATGTGAGGATATAGGGATTTACCAATTTATTGCCATGCTTGCTTAGGTAGTGACGAAAATCCCTATGCAGCATGCCCGCCCAATCATTCTTCTCATGTATATGAGATTTGTAAACTTTATTCATAACCACGTTGTTATAACTATCCACTAGCTTAACCTGCATAATTGTTGATGCAATCATGCATGCCTTCTCTAACTTGGGATCCTTGAGGGAAAAATTTTGGCTCCATTATTATTGAACTTGTTAGGTAGGCAAATATCAAAGAAATCAAGCTTTTTAGAGAGAAGGGTGTGGGATTCCTTGATGAGCGTTTCTGTGATTAAATGGCCTTTTTGGACCCATTGGGGTGCCAATGAGACCGTGCCTCTTTTGGATCCCTACTAGTAAGAAGTTAAAAATTCTACATAGATGTTCGTATTCACCTTACATTGCACTGCTTATGTTAGAACTCCGAGTCCTGTTTGATTTAGCTTCTCCTTGACTTCTTTGTCATTCACTAGCTACATACATCAAGGAGAATGATCATGGAAGCATACCTTCTTGTTTTCCACTATCTGATTATGCCCTACTAGCACTAATCTATGAAAGGTCTAAGATAACTTGTCTTTTGGTGGACTGTTGGCTTGCCTCTTCTTGGGTGTTTTGTTATCTCTTACCGAGGATAATGGTGACATAGGGTCTTTATATAGTGGGTTGGGGTGGACATCCTTGCCTACCATGATATTGAAATAGAGAAATCTTTATCAGCCCATTGATTGGTAGGTGTAAGATTCCTCCCCAACCTCTCAAGATGTCCAGCATCTTCCCCCTATAATCGATTCCCTCTTCAGAAATATAAAAGATCTTGTCTCTGCCTGTTTTGACATAGAGAGAGAAAATATTCTAGAGAGAGAATATTCAGATGTTGAATATTTTTAGATAGAAAAATTTCTCTTAATATTAAAATGAACTCCCCTGAAACAGAAATTCAAAAAGAACTTTCCAATGTGCAATTAGAATTGATTGGAAATGGGTATAAAGGACCTTAGCCTAAGGGTCTAGATTTTCATAAATTTTTGGATTATGGTCCAATTAAGGTTCCTATGGGCCAATAGGATCAATCCATGTGTGGGGAGGATATAAATCTAATTTGTAAAAGAAGATACCAAAAAATGAGTAAATGCTCACATAAGATGAAGAGTTGACTATGTACAAGGTTTATTAGTAAGAAACTATGAGTAATATCAAAAATATGAGATATTT
The DNA here is from genome assembly GCF_041138505.1 of Cibotium barometz. Lineage (NCBI taxonomy): Eukaryota > Viridiplantae > Streptophyta > Polypodiopsida > Cyatheales > Cibotiaceae > Cibotium > Cibotium barometz. The sequence goes on from NC_141089.1 coordinate 23,888,047, forward strand.
TGGGTATCCAAAAATGAGTAAATGCTCACATAAGATGAAGAGTTGAATAAGGACAAGGCTAATAGTTAAAAAGGGGAGATATTTAGAAGTAAATACTCACATAAGATGAAGAGTTGAATAAGGACAAGGCTAATAGTTAAAAAGGGGAGATATTTAGAAGTAATGATGTATTTTTGACACCTCTGCATGGGGATTTCCCCCTCATGAATGAGGCGCCTACTTCACATGTGCAATTGAGTTTTAAATCTTCAAAAATTGAGATATTTCATCTCTCCTCTCTCCTACTTCAAGTCTAGTTGCAAAAAGTTAGCTCAACTGACCTAAAAATGGTCAAAAATTGACCAAACTGAATTGGAAAATTCTAGAATCAGTTTGTTTGGTTTGGAGCTCACTTTTTCCCCTATAAATAGAGGCCTTCCTCTTTGTTGAAACTCAATAGTTTTTTATGCACTGTTACTCTACTCCTCCCAAGCCAAGAACTGTGAATTTATTAATAATTCACTAGTTTTTGACATTTCCCTCTTCCAAAGATTGGTGGCCACTCTTGTCCAAACAAGAGTTGAACCCTCAAACCATCAAGCCAAAGGAAAGCTATCAAAGTCATTAGTAAGTTGGTGATTCTTCTACTTTTTTACTTATTTTTATGGTTTTAAATGGTTTTTATGCTTTATGTCTTCTCTAAAAATATTATGCCTCATTACAAAAAGGCATTCCCCTCTCTTCTCTAGCAAAACCAACAAATCTCTATCCTAGGTGAATGGTTGATGATTAAAGTCAAGTTTTTATAATGTTTGTCTTAATTAAATGGAAAAATGTTTACTTTAGGATAATTTCAATACTCTTGGTGCACTTTTAATTAGTCTTAAAGACTTAAAAATTTAAAAAATGGTTAGCCATACAAAGGAGGTTATGGAAAAAATTTTAGAAATTAGTGAGATAAAATTCATCTTTTATTATCCTAAAAGAGTAATCCTTACGGTTTCTATATTCTAAAGTATCATTTTCATGCATAAAAGATGCATTTTGATTATATGCATAAAAGATAAATTATTATTTTAATATAAAAATGTTACTTTTATCATATTTGGATTTCATGCATAGAGGTATGCATAAAAGATTATTATTTTATTGTAAAAGTGTTATTTTTATCATAATTGAATTTCATGCATAGAGGTATGCATAAAAGATTACTATTTTAATGTAAAAGTGTTACTTTTATCATATTTGGATTTCATGCATAGAGCTATGCATAAAAGATTATTATTTTAATGTAAAAGTGTTACTTTTATCATATTTGGATTTCATGCATAGAGGTATGCATAAAAGATTATTATTTTAATATAAAAGTGTTACTTTTATCATATTTGATTGGGTGCATAAAAGATATTTTTTTATACTAAAAATGTGATTTTCATCATAATTGGATTTTATGCATAAGAGAAATTCTTTTATTCTAAAAGTGTAATTCCTACTAAATTGGATTTATGCATAGAAAGATGCATAAAGAAATCTATTTTTAGTTCAAAAGAGTTATTTTCATCTATTTTGATTTTATGCATAGGAAGATGCATAAAAGATTGATTTTTAATTCAAAAGTGTCATTCTCATTTAAAATGAATTTATGCATAGGAAGATGCATAAAAGATCGATTTTTATTTCAAAAGTGTCATTCTCATGTAAAATGAATTTATGCATAGGAAGATGCATAAAAGATTGATTTTTATTTTGAAAGTGTTATTCTCCTTAAAATGGAATTTATGCATAAATAGATGCATAAAGAAATCTTATATCAAATATAAGAATTCTCTTGTGTCCTATAAATAGATATTAGGATGTGATAAGATGCGTATGAGAAGTGATAGGATATGATAAGATGCGTATGGAAAGTGATAGGATGTGATAAGATGTGTATGAGATGTGATAGGATGTGCTAAGATGAGTTAGGATGTGATAAGATGTGTATGGGATGAGGTAAGAAGTGTATTTGATGGGATAAGATGTATATGGGTTGTGAAAGGGCGAGAATGGATGTGAATGTGGATGTGGATGTATGCATGGAGATGTGGATGTATGCAGTAGATGTAGATGTATGGATGTGAATGTGAATGTGGATGTGGATGTATGCATGGAGATGTGGATGTATGGATGAGATGTGAATGTGGCTGTGAATGTGAATGGGGATGTGGATGTATGCATGGAGATGTGGATGTATGCATGTAGATGTAGATGTATGGATGTGAATGTGAATGTGGATGTGAATGTATGCATGGAGATGTGGATGTATGGATGTGAATGTGGATGTGAATGTATGCATGGAGATGTGGATGTATGGATGTGAATGTGGATGTGGATGTGGATGCATGGATGTGGATATGGATGTGTATGTATGAATGCGGATATGGGATTGGATGTATGATGTGGATGTGGATGTGGATGTGGATGTATGGATGTGGATATGGATGTGTATGTATGAATGCGGATATGGGATTGGATGTATGTGTGGATGTACGAACATGGATGTGTATGTAGAATAATGAATGTGAAGGTGTATGTGAAATAATGTGTCTTCTTGATATGAGTGAATGGATGAGAATGAGTACACATATGAATGGAATGTGGAATAAGTAATGTGGACTGAGGAGGGATAATGTGGAAAGATGAGAGTTCATTATAGAAATTGTATTTGTAAACTGTTTGTAAATGACTGTTTTATGTCAAGAATGCTGGGGAAGCATTTTGACCGTCTTGTGGATTAAGGTCATAGAGACCTAACTAATAAAGTTGCAACTGCTAACGGAGAGTCAATGGAGGACGTCTTGCGTAGTAAGGTCGACCGAGGTCTTGACCAGCCTTGGTTCGATTTAAATGGTGAGCTTCCGGTGTACGGTGGATGAGGGACCAAGGAAGCGGCCTATGAGTGAAGCGCTAGGTGCTGCGAAGGATCCTAGAGGGTGCTCACCATAGAGTGCTCGGGCTCTGGGTCGCCGAAGATACCCACACGTGCATCGTGGAAGATATTGGAACAAGGAATAAGAGTTGTTTTCTGAAACCGGGCATGGATCTGGTTGATTGACCTTGTTGGTCCTCAACGGATGAGTCCATGGCTCTCTTATATGGATCTGTTGATTGATCTTGCTGATCTTCAACAAGGATTCCACCTTGATTTTTATATGTGAAAATATTGCCGGTTACTATGAGCTAGGAACTATCGAAAAGGCCCCTGAGTGCACAGGTGGTGAGCGTTCTGGTTGCCAATGATGCCATAAGTACACCGATGAATGAATGATTAGAAATATGGATTCAACTAGAGATTTTGAGGATAGTGATCAATGGCATAATGGTTTCATTAAAGGATTGTTTTAAAGTTAGTTGATGCTGAGAAAAAGGCAATTTCATATAGGGTGCGTAAGTGGTGTGACTAGTTTTATGTTTGCATGAACTTCCGGCTAGGGGGCCTGGGAACTCTTTTCCTTGGTACCAGGGACAAAACCTAACCAAATTCCTAATTGGATCCCATCACTACAGTGGTTGGGCGGTTGGCTAAGACTGGATGGGGTTAGGCTGGACTGATGGATTCGTAAATCGAGATTCAATTTCTGTTATTACGATAGACAAAGTAAATCCCGGATAGTAATTGTTCTATGGATAGGAATCAACGGTTGTGCCTCTTGATGGGGAAAAAAGCGTTGATCCCAATGATCCAAGTGCAAGTTTCTTCCTTGATCTGATCGAGTATCTTTATAGGTGCAGTCGGATCAGCTTGATGAGTAATGGTCTTGACTACGTTATAGTAAAAAGTTATCCTAGTGGAATCGCCCGTGCTTTTCGAGTAAAGGAAGTTTTTCGAGGTTCGGTTTTGGAAAAACTGACGGATTAGTCTCTTGTCCGGATATCCGTGGGTGAGGCCCCGAGTGTGGGACCCTGCCCTGCGTAAGAAGTGTTACTTCCACTCCTAGCACCCCGAATCCATTGCGTGTAGGGACAGGGATCTCACAGTAGGAGCCCCATGTTTCCTTTTGTTAGAATTTTGGGTTAGCATAGAACTATTAGGGTATTAGGGAATAAATTCTAGATCTCTAGAAATACAATCAACGATCGTGATTTAGTAGACTGTAGAATAACGGTCTCTGACAACTCTCATGCTTTTCACCCTTTTTGGCAGCATAGTAGCACCAATCCATTGACTGGTAGGAGCACCATGCTCTCTTGTTACATTTTATTGTTAGAATTTTAGGTTACCATGGAACTGTCAAGGTATTTGGGAATAAATTGTAGATCTCTCGAAATACACTCACGGCCATCGTGATTTAGTAGATTGTAGAATCATAGTCTCACAACTCTCATGCTTTTCACTCTTTTGGCAATAAAGCAGGAGCATAACACTGGAGAAGCATCAAGGGTTAAGAATTAGATTTGTGCATGAATAATAATTGTTTTTAATTGTGTAATCATGATTGGTGTCATGATTTTATAGAGGTGATGTCATGATTAGTGATGTGGTACTGTGATTTGTGATGTGTCAATGTCATGGGTGTGATATCACATGTCTATAGAATCATGATGAATGTCTTTTTGATGTTCTTTTCACAAAAAGATCCCATGGTAGTTCCTAGACAATTGAAGTGCTTAAATGAAGAGGGATAGGGGCGTTCTACCTCCATGATCTTTGATGAGGTGGCGACGATCACTATTGTTTAATTGTATAGACTTAATAAGCATGACAAAAAAGGTATTGTGATTCTATATCTCCCAGTCAAGAAAGGCATGCTAATATTTTTTACCCTTCAATTTTTGGATGTGTTGGGGAAGAGAAAACCATGATTGATTGATGATGTCATAGTTTAGTGATTAAGGAGGTGTGAAGGTGACATGGCAAATCACGAGCCTAATTCCATAGTTATGTAGAATCATGGTGCCAAATTGATTTTATTGGGCATGACACTATAGAATGGGTAATTTCTATGTTGGTGATGTTTCATCAGAGGTTGTGATTATGCAGTCAACGCCTGTTGAGGGCTCTGATTGTGCAAATTACACAGTCATGGCTATTGAGGGCTGTGATTGTGCAAATTACCTAATCATGGCTTGGGAGAAATAGATTTAAGATTGAGGGATGGAAAGAGAGTTTGTAGGTCTTCCTTCCTTGAAGTGATTGTGCATTCAATTAAGAGGGATGAGAGGGAATGAAGCTAAAGAGGAGATTGCATTGAGCCATACTTATCCGACTTATTGAACAACTTAGTAGATGAAAGAAGACACTTGAGAACACTTAAAAAAGGATGCATGGGAAAATGATGTCCTACCTATTGATGGTGGTAGTCGTGTAATCGAAATATGTGAGGGCAGTAGCGTAGGCGCAAAATGCATGGAGATGAAATCTTGGAACTTGAAAATGGAAAAAACAATGAAAATAGAAGAAGAACACGTGTACTTATTTATAGCTAGGGGGATGACTACATGAACGATTGGGATTTTAATGTATGTGAGGCATGGCACCATCTCATTGGCATTGGAATACGGGCCGTGATCATGCCAACAAATGTTGGTGAGATCACATCAATAATGGCCATGATGGTGTCCATGAATCATGTCATATGAGAAGCATCACAATCATATAATTCAAGCCTCAATAGTCATAACACATCTTGAGAATATAGTTCATTTTGGCTCATTTTCAGTGGCGTGATTTTGCAGAATTCAGAATCATGGCTGTGATTCTGATTTATAGTGACATGATTGTGAGTTTATAGGTATATGAGGGACCATATTGGATCATGATGTATTGTAGGAGTTAGTTATGGTCTCCATAATGATTTTGGACACATGTGGTGTGATGTGATTTTGGGGATCATAAATCACAGTTGTGATTCATCACAGTGGAGAATTCGATTGGGTTGTAAGTGAAGTGAATTGATTTCCAAAGAGTTATTAGTAATGTTAGAACTCAATTAGCAAGTTAGTTCTCTAGAGGCTATTCTATAGGATTACTACATTTTTGTACAAGCTTGATTTCCATTGGTTAGGCCCAAGTATATTTGAATGAGGCTTTCTAGAAGGGGTGTGTTAATATAACACACATCAACTCTTGGTCCATCCATTGAATCACTCCATAGAATCTAGAAGTAGGTTCTTGTATGAACATGTCTTATTTGGACATGTGTTTTTATGTGTTTTCTTTATGACAACTTTACTCTTGGGGCAGGGAATTGTGCAATTCACTTATTTTATCCCAATTTGATTGGCATATTGTGTGATGTTGAGTGGGAAGGTTATTGTGGCTTTTTGTTTAGGTCCCTATGTCTTCCTAGACAATCACATCTTTCATGGGCACTGATTTACGTTGCCATTCCCACACCTAATCTTGACTTGCAATCAAAATTAGTGAGGTCAGGTTTTTGACTTGGTTTCTTTTTGGGTGCCCACACCTTCTTTGTGCTACTTGGTTTGGGAGGGCTAATTTCTTAATAGGGACCCATTCTTATCTGCCTTTCCCTTTCCAAGCCTTTCTAGTTGGCTTTGATGTGGTAGTTTGGGTGATTGGTGGCGAGCCCTTTGTCATCTGATTTCTTACTAGGGACCCATTCTTGTCTGCCTTGCCCTTTCCAAGCCTTTCTAGTTGGCTTTGATGTGGTAGATTGGTCGATTAGTGGTTTGTGGAGTGTGGTTTTGCATAGATGGCCTTCCTTTAGTGCCTCGTTATTTGGGTGGTAACCATATCTTCATGTTCCCTTCATAGTATCCCTATGAATTTAAATAGTCATAGGGGAACTCAACATTGATGAACATGAGTCCATGAGCTCTTAAAGATTCACTATGAGGTGGGACTTGTGCCTTTTCTTGACACATTGGCCTTGTTTATTTGGGGTACTTGTGGTGCTTCAGGTGTGAGATGTAGAAACATCTTAGGTGGCTCTTCAATTGTTTAGACTTTAGATTGATGCTTGAGTCTAAGGAACTCTGTAATGGCAATACATATCTAGATCCCCCGAATGACAAGTCTGCCATCCTTTTCTCCCAATTCAGTTTGCAACCCATAGTTGAGATCCAACTTCATCCACCAAGCAACATTTCCTCTTCCAAGGCACCTAAATACAATATTTTTGGTGGAAATATGATCCCTACACTTTTAACTTTGGCTGAGGTTGACTCTATCTCTTGCTTCTTTAAGCCTCACCCATGTTTCATACGAGAGTAAATTATGACTTGCACCCGAGTCAATCATCACAATAAGATTTGTTGTTTTCCCCTCCATAGAGAGTCCAACTTTAAGACGAGTAGGCTCTATCTCAACGTATTCTTCTTTGATCAAGGGTAGTGTAGCCGTGTTTATTCTTCTCCGTTCATTCAAAGATAATCAAATGCTTATATAATGGCCTGCCAATATTAGCATAAAACATAATGAGCCTTTGGTAATAGCCTATGTGACCAATAAACCGTTGTACTCCCCTTGTAATTAGTAGGTGGCGGGAAACTCAAATATGAGTATTACCTTGTTATCATTGGAAATCCCATTCTCAGACACTGTATGTCCTAATATCACTCCATGCTTTATCCAAAATTGGCACTTCAAAGGGTTTGAAAATATACAATATAGTTAACACCTTTAAAATACTTTTCTTAGACAAGCTAAATGTTCCATCCACCATTGTGAATGCACATAGAGGTCATCCATGACCACTTCCAACCAATTTTGTAAGTAATCCTTGAAAGTTATGCTCATTAACATCTAGAACGTTATAGGAAAGTCGGTCAGTCCAAATGGCATGACCTTATATGTAGTTCCCTATGTGGTGGGTGAAAGCCATTTTATGTTGATCTGATGCAATAGATATATGGTTAGATCTTGAGAATCCAAACTATAATCTTGTGCTCTAGCCACTCTTTCTAACATATGCTTTGCGTACGATAATGGACAATGATCAATATGGGTTGCGTTCACTCTTTTCAAATCAACACACATGAAACTTTCTATTTTTCTTGGATATAATCATAATTGGTGATACCCAATCAGTCTCATAAATGAAATCTACAGTAATGAGTTTGTCAATTTTCTCCAATTTTTGAGTATTTCAACTTCATTTGACATAAGGATGTTGCTTAATTGGGCGTGAGCCATCCACATGATAGGAATGGTGTGCTAACAGTGACCAAACTCTGTAAGTGTGTATATATGGACCCCACCCTTACTCTTGTAAAGTTTTGTCACCATCGGAGCATATTTGAATGCAATGTGCGAGCCAAAGGCCCAATTTCGAGGGGGCTCTCTAGTGCTATGACACATTGACAACTAGAAGAATGGAACACATTATAACCAAATGTACTCTGACGGTGAAAAAAAATTGAAAGTGTATAAAGTGGATCCCAATCTCACTCTTACAAAGTTTGATAACCCTCAGAACACATTTAGTTTTGCAAAGTGCAGGCCAAAGGCCAAACTTTGAAGGGGGCTCTCGAAGATAGCTGACATTGGAGGAACCTTGAGGTAACTTGGTGCAAGTTTTCTGATTGGGGTCATGAGCGAGTGTCTGATTTGGAATTTCAATCAGCAATGTGTCAATTTCAGTTCAGTTGGTGGAAGATGAAGGCTTCTTATGGAAGATTAGGGCCATTGGACGTCAGAGCTAACTTTAGAGGACCATTGAGGTAGTCAGCTCAGCTATTTTGAAGGGTTTGGAGAGTGCTTAAGTATCTACATGTATCAGCTGAAGATGAAGGAATGTCAATAGCAACAGGCTGAGTGGATTGGTACTCTACTTTGGTGTTTTTTTGGGTTGTGGTGCTAGGTGGTGGTTCCCTCCTTAATGGTGGTGTGTTTTGGATGGGCTATATAGGCAGGTCTCCCTGAGATATCATTTTTTTGGGTTGTGGTGCTAGGTGGTGGTTCCCTCCTCAATGGTGGTGTGTTTTGGATGGGCTATATAGGCAGGTCTCCCTGAGATATCATTTTTTTGGTTCCCCCACCACTGAGAAGGGATTTGATACACCCTTCACTCTTTTTTGCAGGTCTGAGAGTTTTCAATAGAGAAAATGGCAGCCATGATAACATATCCATAGGATTTTTTGGCAGGGATGGAGGTGGAAGATTTTACCTTTGGGAAGGATAGAGATGAGGACAAGTTGACATTATTCTCCATGTTGTTGAAGGGAGATGCCAAACGTTGGTTGCAGACATGGAGAGCTCATCTAATCCAAGGTCAGGCATATGAAGACATCAAAGTGGCCTTGGTGCAACATTATAAGCATGGTGAATCCCCTTAGACTTTTTGGCAAGAAATTCAAAAGTTAAGGCATAACCTGTATGATGTGCTTGATAGATTTCTTGACCACTTTAAAGACCTCCGGAGAAGATGGGACCCTCCTTGGGAATAGAGCACTCACCTGTTCTACTTAAGAAAGATATATTTGTCAAGTCCCTTCATACAGATCTAAAGGAGAAAGTGGAGTTGAAGAGACTCGGAACCTTTAAAGAGGCCTTGAGAATGGCTAGAGAAAAGGAGTGGAAACTACAGAGATCGGCTCAAAAACAAAGGGAAGTTCGGACTGAAGGAACTTCTAGCTGTGCCTGGGGAGAGAAGATTAGAAGGAGGGAGGAGTACTACTATCAAGAGGATGGGAGGTTATGCATATCCTGTGCTATTCAGAAGAGAAGAAATACAAGATGTTAGGAGAGAAAAGGAAATGTAAACTGAGGAGGAGCCAACAGAGAGGTAGCTAGGGAATTAGATGGATGAGCTTCAATGCTTTAATTGTGGAGGGGTCATAAGGCACTTCAATGTTAGCAACCAACAAGGAGAGCACCAAGTGGAATATACGGTGCCATTCAGAGACAAGAGGTCAATAGGGTTGTTCATTATTGGGATGAAGGATAGAGAATCATGTGCTAGGACAATAGCCATTCCAAGGTCAAATTGGTGATGTAAGTATGTTGGAAGCACCACTGAAGAGGAGAGTGAAGTGATTGATTTGAGAAGTGGCAAGACTAGCTTTGATACTTGTGTAATAGGGTCTTCAGATGTAGTAGATGATGAAACTGATATGGACCCAAATTTGTTAGAAGAAGAAGTGGGAGACCCATGCACTAATGCTCATGAAGACTTGGGGTTGACTGTTGGTATGCTTACAGAGGAAGCATGTTCCACGGGAACAAGGATGTTGGTATGCTTACTAGAGATTGATTGAGGTGTTGAATGGTTGAATCATCAAGTGGTGGTTTGTGTATGTGAGCTCTCCCTCATGGGATAAGCCTTCATGCACTAATCGGGTCGAGTTCTCGGATTGACATTGTGTTTCTTAACACATTTGTTGATCGGTAGTACTCTATGAGCACTATATTGCACGGTAGAGAGAACCACTCTACAATGGCGCTGCCGGGGAGCGAGTGCCTACATTAGTTGAGCACCATACACACACTACCACTCCTTGTTAAGCTCCAATCGGTTGCAAAACTGTTTGGATAGGAGAGCAGGATTTGGGACTAAACAATAAAATTCTCTTTATTTATCTTGCAATTTGAGTGCGACTGGCTATACGCTTCTCCCTTGAGGTCAGGACAAGGATTCAACACACGGGAAGGATTGGAGGTAGGCGCTAAACCTACAAATTTCAATTTGTGTGCGAAAGAGTGAGGCCTGTTTTTGCATTTCTGTCATTTTGTTTGAGGATAATCTTTGCTGTCTGAGGTTAATTTTTACAGTTTCAATTTTTTGCATGTTCGTTTTATTTTCTATTCTTAGCCTAGTTTAGTTTTTTGCATCTTTAATTTTGCGCATTTTAGTTCTCTGTTAAACCTGCATTTTAGTTCTCTGTTAAACCTGCACTTGTAGTAGAGAAACTGAAATCTGTACACACACATGAAGATTGAACATTTCGAATTTGTTGCAAATCTCAAAGCTGCACATGCATTGAGTTCTCTGCACATGTATTGAATTCGCTGCACATGCATTTTCCCTGCACATGTATTGAATTCGTTGCATATGTATTGAATTCGCTGTAAATCTGACAGCTGCACACGCATTGAGTTCACTGCATACGCACTTCAAAAAAGAAAAAAAATAATAATAAAAGAAGGCGGTTGGCGTGAATAGCGCACCGTACCATAAAGACTGCCACCGCACCGGATAAGGGGTGCAAAAAAAAAGAAGTTTGGAAAATTTTTCATTTTCTGTCGTAAAAATTTGGGAGGTTATCTAACTTTTCGAGAGGAGTTAGAAAACACCCATCGTCGAAATTTCGGTCCCGGAACCATTTTCCCATAAAAGTTAGTATGGAAAACTGGTAAATTTTAGGCGATTTTCGATCTGGAAAAATATGCTATTTTTTTGGCTTAATGTGTTCAAGGGGGTTCAAAATGGGTTCTGGCAAAGTCTGAGCCAACTTGAAATTTTTTGGATTTTTTGGATTTTTTAAAAAAAAAACCTCAAAATTTGACCTTATGCACTTGCGGTCGGGACGTCATATAGACACTGCCATAGGGTCTAGGGCACCTTCTAGAGTACCTATGCAGGAAAGTGAGACCCAATCGGTAGGAAATTTGGCAGATATTGCTGAAACCTTTTCCGAATCCCAATCTGATACCCTTTCCAAGACAACTAGCTCATTGTCTATGGACAATCTAGGGCCGTCAAATAGTCATCCCTTAGCCCTAAATAGGACACCCAAAAGATCTTTTAATCCATCTGAAGCCGACACCATGGGGTTACCACTCAATGTGAGACTTTAATATGTCTACACGAATGCTCAAGGAGCTGAGATCTTTAGGGATCCACAACAACGGTATCTCGTTAAGATCGCATACTTTTTCTCAGAGCTTGATAGAGCACCTCTAGTCAATGACGAGGGTAACATGTACATGGGTGGAGATGGTGTTCGCTAACGAAGTCACCTATCGTCCAGAGAATGTAGACAAATTAGGGGAGCTCTCTAAAAGTGAGTTCTTAGACTTATCAAAGTCTTCCAGAGCAAGGGAGTCTAGAGATGATTGGCTCATTGAGCCGGACATGCCTGGACCATCCAATGCCCAGTCCTTAAAGCCATCCATAGATGATTTACTTTTTGTAGATCTAAATTTGGAAAGGGACAAGAAAGGCAAGAGCAAAATGGATCAGGGGGCTGAGAACCAATGGGAGTTTGTACGACAAATTCCAGTGACAAAGGTCTTTCAGGATGACCCACTTCAAGAGGTCTATAAGGACTCTTTAGAAGGATATTATGCCACAACTAGATTGCCAGAGCTAGATCTTCCTCTAGCACTTGTGGTGGTAGTCGAGAAGCTTGCAGAATACAAGAACCGAATCGTTGATAAATGGGCCAATGAATACCGAACCTTAGATTGGAAGGAGATTCGTGAGCTCACGTGGAAAGGACAACCATTATTCATGGAAGTGTTCTCAACAACAAATACAGCTAAACCAGGAGAGACATCCTTTCTTGGAGAAATTGTTGCTCCTCCCCTACGAGAGTTCACTAGAGAGGGACCCTCGACATCAAAGTGGACCACTGCAAAAGTAGCCCAACTCTAGCACCAAGATATTATCCTACACCAAAAGCGCGACCACAGATCACACTATGACAATGTTTCTCTCACTATGATAATCGAAGGCTAGGGGAGCCAACTCGGCCTCCCATAAATGCACCTCCTGAAATGCGGGTATCAAGATCTTTGGAGGGGGTTGGTGAGGCAGGTAATAGGGGACCCACACCAATTTGGGATGCATGTGAACCATCTTACCAAAGAGAGGAACAGTTCCCAGTGAGAGTGAGAGGCCGTAGGCCCAATGATGAGTACTCAAGACGAGTAAGGCCATCAACTCTTCAGAAACTGTTAAAGAAGTACGAAGGGTCGGGAGATCCATATGACCATGTAGCAGCATTTAGGCAAGTAGTTCGAGCTGAGCAAGTGACTGACAAGCATACGCAAATCGAAGGATTTGGGCTCACTCTTGAGGGAAAGGCCCTTTCTTGGTTTTAGGCACTAGAGGCTTCAGACAAATCTTCTTTACGAGTTTTGGAAGAGAGATTCATTGCTACTTTTTCCTTGATGGGGATTCAACAGCATGACACAGTAGAAAACATCTACTCTTTCAAGCAAGGCACGACTGAGAGTGTTAGAGACTGTGTAAATAGGATGAAGCAGTACATTAATCGTTGCCCAGAAGATGAGAAGCCCACCCAGAGTCGATTAATTTCTCTCTTCTTAAAAGGACTTAAAAATTTAACACTGCACACACATCTCTATTCAAAGAAGCATACAAATTTCAATGAGTGTTGCCATGATGCTATGGATTTCACACATAACTTCTAATTCCAAGATGGTACTAGCCCTAAGTTGCAACCTAGAGATCAGTGGGGTGATGACCAAAGTTTAGGGTCTAGCGCACTAGTAAATCCATACCACATAGCTAACCTAGTACTAAGGAGATTGGGACAAACCTATCACCCACCCATGTAGCCACAACAACAGCAACAACGAATGAAGAGTGCTACTTACAGGTCCTCATCTTTGTGGAGCATGTGGCGGAAACCATAAAATCGAAGAATGTAATACCTTTTCTCCTCTAGTCACAAACCAACCCACAAAGAAGTGGTGCCAGGCCTGTGCTTGGAATTATACCCACACCACACAGGAATGTACTCGCATTGCAAGAATGAGACAGGAGCATGAGCAGCAAAGGGGTGCAGTGGCTCCACAAATGCATCAACAGTATACTAATTTTGAACGTAAGCCACCGATGGCACAAGAGTAAGCACGACCTGTACTTGGAGCTCAACCTCCTGCTCCTGGGACTGCTCCTGTGAGGTTTGCTGACTACGACAATTCAAATATGAGTAGAGACTTGGTAAACCCAAGCTATGTGGAGGAGGAATATGCATAATATTCATCCAAGGAAAATCTCTTTGAAAGTCCCGCATATCCAAGCCAAGCACTGGAGCCGGGGGAACAAAAATCTTTAATGTTGCTAGGTGGCTACCAACCTAGGACTCCAGGCCCTTCAGGTCAATGGCAGCAAAGGAAAGTAGAAGCCAAACTAATGGGCCCCTGTTATGAGTGCGGAGAACCCCATTGGGCTCGTGATTGTCCACATCGCCCAAGGCAAGCAGCTCGATCCAATACAACAGTACCACAGTTTCCACCAATTGAAAGATATTGTCTAGGGTGTTGTTTAGAACACTTTCCAAAGGATTATTTGCTAAAACCACATGAGGAAACTACCTCTCAAGCAAAGGTCTCACTCAACTTTGTAGAGGCAGTTCCATCGCCACCTTCATCAGAGAATGAGGATGTCGTGCCACTTAGAGTCATGACTAGATCACAGACACGAAATGCCGAAATGCAGACTGATGAGACACCTCGAACTAGGGATGTAAAGGCAAATCTAGTGGACAAGACCCTACATTCCAATAGAAAAAGGACCACTAGGAGGAAAAAGAACCGCAACAAGCAAACTAAGAGTGCATCCAGTAGTTCTGAAGAAGTCTCTAAATAAAACATGAAGGATCAAGCTTTTACATCCCAAGAAGTGCATGAGGAGCATCAACCTCAACCTGGGCCTAGTGCTAAACAAGATGATGCTAGTACAACCGAGGATAGTTCTGGGGGTTCTATTTTTGTGGATAAGGTGAACGAGACTCTAGATGCCATCATTGATTCTTATAGAAGTCACATTGCAACTTTATCTGAGCTACCCAAGAAGCTTCAAGAATACCCAAACCCTCGTAAGGAGAAGATCAATCTAGCTGTACATCAGCAACTCATTAGGGAAGCTCAATCAATACTTGAGGGCCCACCTCCACCTATCCCCCCGGGGCCTAACCTCTCTTAAGCCAACATTAGAAACCATACCAGAAGTGTCATCAAGTTGGGAAATGAAAAGTGAGCTGATCTCACAAGCTCATAGAGCGAGAAGTCTGCACCAATTGACACCCCATTGAAAGAAGGCATTCTGTCACCACCTAGTCTTTCCTTCCCATGCAATGATGAAGTTATTGATGCTAATGAGGACATGGCAAATGAGATGTGGATAGTAGTTCATGAGAAAGTTAATGAGAATATGTCCTCTATTATTTCACCTCCATTCTCTGAAGTGGATTTTACCAGGGGCATAGAAAACAACTCAAGACGCCCAAGCATCCAGGAGGAAGTTCAAACAATTGTTTCTCCTAGAAGTAAACATACAATGAAAACCTTACCATCTTATTTGGGAGAATATGAGAACTGTTCTCAAACCTTGAGTATACCCTCCATACATAGAAGGTTGACAAAGGAGATGGATATGGGTATCGTGCAAGCTATTTTGTCAGCATCAGTGGCTTGTACCTTACCTTTGCTTGATTTGATAAAGCTTCAACCTGAGTTGTGGAATGATATTGCCACATGTTTGTCAGAGCAGGTATTGCTACAAAAGGGTCACCATCATTGTACTATACACCCTGAGACAAAGCATGTTATGCCAGTTCCTATCAACAAAGTAGGAAAATTTTGGAGGATGATTAGGGAAATGCTATCCTCCCATTAGAAGTGCGAAAAGTAGCCTCAACTGCAATACTTGATAGTGGTGCAGGAGTGGGCATTGTGACAAGGTCCATTTGGGAAAAGTGGGGTAAACCAGCTATTAGGAGTATAAGGATGCGCTTGTAGCTAGGAGATGGAAGCTTAGAACATCCCATTGGGCTGCTAGAGAACATATTGGTCACCACATGTGGGATTGAATATGAGCACACATTTGCAGTAGTGGATTTTGGAAAGCATCCAAACTATGAAGTGATATTGGGTAGACCATTCATGCAACAATTTCAAATGATTCAAGATTGGGGATACAATTATTTGTACCTCCGACATGATTCTGTCATCACAAGGGTCAACCTAAAGAATCACTCATATCCTGATGTAACAAGGTCTCCAATCGATGAGTTTGATTCTGCTTCATTTGAGGGCTTAAGAGTTACATTGTCAAATGGGCGAGAAGATCTGTGGATGTGTGGAGCCTCATGTAAGGATTTCAACACTGAGAGACTTAAGGGTAATCGAAGTGTATCAGATGAGGCATACATTCCACAACCCTTCCCTGCGCACTTAATTGATCCCCTAGAATGGAGTCACGTTCTTGCAACATTATCGACATCTGCTTTACCTAAGCCAATTCAATTTTGTGACTCGGATGGATATGACATTATTCCTATAGGAATGGTACAACCACGTGACCTTCTAGATGATTTGTACTATGGGGATGCATCCACAACAGCACTGCATGTAGAGGAAGTCTCAGTGGAGGATTTAACACTCGAATTTGCTAATGATGTTGATAAGGAAGATGGATGGGAATCTGATTTTGATGATGATGTGATAATCCCTGAGGAAGAGTTAGGAAAGGCACGCCTACTCTTGAGAGGAAGGGAGGTTCAAGTAGAGATCCCTCAAAGTCGACCTAAACATAAATGCTGTAAGAGCCATAAGAGAATCCGTAAACAAGATGAGAGGGAATGATGTGAGAGAATACAAAAAGAAGACGAGGAGTTTAAGAATGAACACTCTCGACCACCACCTCACTTACTATGTCCAAGCACAAGATAGTATCAAAGACCAAGTAAAACGATCAAATGGATTCCAACCAGGAGAAAAGCTAAAAACTGTTAACAAAAATTGCAAAAAAACAAAGAGACCAAAACAAAAACTCAAGTCTCAAACTGATTCAAAAGAGAGTGTCGGAAGTGCAAAGATAACGGTTGAACAAAAAACTCTGATGCAAGATTGCAAAAGAGAGCTCAAAACCGCATGGTCTTCAATTAGTGATGACTCAAGTGGACAAGAAAAAGGTCTCAATTTTCCCCCCAACTTCACACAGTACACTCTTCAAGATCGGAAGATTGTTCTTCAACAGCCCATGCGACAAAAGCCAAGCATGCCAGGGGTTTCATATGATGGTCCAGAAGATGCAAAAAAAATTGATATCGCTAAGCCAGGAGAAGAGCCTCGCTATGTGTGGATTTCCACAGACTTGTCCTTAGATGAGGAGAAGTTATTAATTCAAACAATAAAGGAGTATCGCGATGTTTTTGCTTGGAGTTATAAAGACCTCAAAGGAGTTGATCCAAGCATATGTCAGCATACAATTCCATTGCGAGAGGATGAAAAGCCTTCCAAGCAATGTCCTTATACTTACAATGAGAATTTTGCACGAAAGATAAAAGAAGAAATAGACAAGCTCTTAGAGGCAAAATTTATCTATGAGATTGAACACACTGAATGGGTCTCCCCTATTGTAGTGGTGCCCAAGAAAAATGGAAAACTTTGAGTATGTGTAAACCTCAAGAAGGTAAATGCAGCTACTGTACGTGATCATTACCCACTTCCAATCACGGATCATGTTTTGGAACGAGTTGCAGGGAAAAAGGCATATAGTTTCTTGGATGGATTCTTCGGTTACAATCAAGTGTCAATTGTTCCAAAGGATCAACACAAGAAAGCCTTTGCTACTGAAGCTGGCATCTTTGCCTATTGTGTTATGCCATTTGGACTAACAAATGCACCTGCAACCTTTCAGCGGCAGTTAATGAGTCATGTATTCAAGGAGTACCTTAGGCTATTTCTTGAGATCTTCATGGATGATTTATGTGTTCACTCACAAGAGCGTGATGATCATATAGAACACCTCAGACTTGTGTTTCAAAAGTGTCAAGTTTATCGTATATGCTTGAATCCTGACAAGTGCAAATTCATGGTAAGACAAGGAAAAATTTTGGGCCATATTGTTTCTCGCAATGGGATTTCAATAGATATGGATAAAATAGATGTCATTGTCTCATTATCTGGGCCTATCAACCCTAAAGGGGTACAAATATTCATGGGACATTGTGGCTATTATCATCGATTCATCTACATGTACGCTATCCTAGCCAGACCATTATATGCTCTTCTTGTAAAGTTTAATTGGACTGACGAGTGTGAGGAATCTGTTGCATGACGAATGAAGATCAATACAAGGATGCAACAAAAAAGACACTTAGGGCTCTTGAAAAGAGTTCCAAGTTGTGGATGAGTGTGGGAGTGGGTTTGACAATAATCCCACATGGGAACTTTTGGGAGTTTTAGAGTTTTTGTATAAAAAGTGGCTCATTTGAGAGCTTATGGACACATTGGGAAAACTCATGTTTGAGCTCTCTTGAGACTAGCTCTCCCTCTTCTTCCATAGAGGTGCAAGCTCTTCTCTCTCCCCATCTACATTGTTGTAAGTTCTATTCTTTTGTTAATTCAATGCAATGAGTTGATATTTGTCTCTCTTCTCATGTCAATTCTCTAGTGTGTATGTTTCTTATTGATAGCTTCAAGGGTTGTGTGCATGCTAGGAAAATGAGCATTTGAGAATGAAGAATGCTATGATCTTGTGTAAGCAATAGCTAAGCTTTCTTCTTGTTTAGATGTATGGATGAGTGGAATGTGGAGTTGAGTGAGCAATAGCAAGATTGAGCTTGAGTGTGTGTTGAGTCTATGTCATTAGTAGTAGTTTTCTTAGCATTCTCTCCATCAAATGGATAAGCTTTTGTGCACCGGTACGGGTTGAATCCCTAGCTCCGAAAGGGATGCAAATCCCATTGGATTGAGCTAAGTGTGGATCATGCTACTCTTGCTACAAGTGAGAGAGTTTTTCCGTCTCTCCATTGGCGCCGCTGCCGGGGAGAAGACTCAAATCCGGTTGAGAGTGTGTGGAAACCACCACTATTTCCTCTTTTGGTTGTAAAACCATTGAGTGATTAGGTTAAGTTCGGGTGTGTGATCTCGGTGTGAGTGGATATGGTTAGGATTTAAAAAAAAAAACCATTGAAGGTTGAGGATTCTCTCGCATTGTTTTTTATGTTTTATTGCTTTTCAAGTACCGTCAGTATGCTTACATTCATTGTTTTTTTTTTGCCATTTAAAGCTTTCATGCTCTTCGTTAACATGTAATTAGTATAAATAAATAAAAAGAAAAGAGGCGCGTTGCTAAGCTCTTCCATAGCTTATGCAAGCCCCATAGACTCCCAAGCATGAAGTCCGCTTAAGGATGAGAGGAGAGAGGGAAAGAGAAGGGTGAAAGGAAGAGAGGTAGGTTGGAAGTGTTGACGGCGGCTTTTCCTTTATGGTTTTGTTGTTTTGTTGGGAGACATCTCCATCATTAGAAGCAAAGACAAATAGATATACATATATATATATATCTATATATATATATGTATATATATATGTGCAGGGAGGCGGCCAGCTGAAAAAAGAAAATTAAAAATCTATATATATATATATATATATATATATTTGCAGCGTTGAGCGCTGCATCAAACGTTAGAGGACAAGGCGGCTGAAAAAAAGCGTGCAGCAGACGGCTTTTAAAAAAAAACAATTATATATATATATATAATCGTTTTTTACGATTGGCGTAGGCTGGTAGAAGCGCATCGAAGGCCAGCCGTGAAGTGGAGGCGACGAGGAGCGGAGGAGTAGGCGAGAGGCGGCCGGCGGCGTACGTCTGCAGTGTGCGCCTGCAGTAGGAGTGAGACGGGCGTAGCTTGCAGCCCATAGCAGAGGCGGGCGTAGCCTGCAGCCGACAGCGGAGGCGGGCGTAGAGCAGAGCAGAGCACAGGGCGGCGTCGGCATCAGGCTAAGGGAGAGTGACTGAGGCAGAGGCGGCAGAGAAGCATCTCGAAGTGGAGGAGTTGGGAGCGCCTGTTGCTGTAGGCGGTGGTGGAAGGAGCATTGAAGAGAAGGTGGTGGCTGCAGTTGAGGCGGCTGGAGCTGAGGAGGTGCAGCAGCAAAAGCGCAGGCGAAGGCGGAAGTAGGCGGCTGGAAGCAAACGTCTGCAAACTGAAGCGAAGCAGACAGTGTGAAGCTAAGCCAGAGCGTGGAGCAGCAGAGGGAAGCGGTGGCAAGCATTGAAGGCAACCCACGCGCGCCAGCGACGAATCCGGGCGAGCCGGGAGGCTGAAGATAAGGTAGGTGCAAACACTTAATTTTTTTTATTTTTTTTTAATTTTATTTTTTTGGTATTTTTTCATGTTTTTTTGTATTTTTAAAGAAAAAAAAAATAATAAATATAAAAAACAAAAAAAATATTTTAAAAAAAACAAAAAGAGAAAAAGAGATTATTTTTTTAAAAAAAGGAATAGAAAAAAAAGAAAAAAAAGAATAGTAAAAAAATTTTTTAAAAAAAGAGAGGAAAAATAATTAAATTAAAATAAAAAAAATAATTTTTATTTTTTGAATCCATTGTTCCTTGCTTAAATTTTTGCATAATTAAAGTAGTTTGTATTTTAGAATTTTTGTAATTATTGCATAATTAGTAAATTCATATTTTTATATTTGGCACGAAATTTATTAGTTTAAAAAAAAAAAACAAACAAACAAACAAACAAACAAACCAAAAAAAAACAACAACAAAAGGAGAAAAAAAAATTGATAAATTGAGTGTTTTTTAGGAGTGTACTTTTTTGCATAATTTGTAATTCTTTATTTTTTAATTTTTTGCATAATTAGTGTAACTTGCATTTTTTTAGTTTTTGTAACTTTGTGCATAATTAGTATTTTCGTTTAGTGTGATTCATAATTTTTGTGTAAATTTAAAAAAATATATATATAAAAATAAAAAAAATCATTTAAAAAAAATAAAAAAAATAGGATAGATAGTTACGCCACACATATTCATTTTAGTGCATTTAGTGATTAGGTAGGGTTAAAAATATATATATATACATATACATATATATATATATATTATTTTTAAAAAAAAACAAAAACAAAACAAAAACACATAAAAAAATGAAAAAAAATTTGACCTTATGCACTTGCGGCGGTCAGGACGTCTTGTAGATTCTGCCATAGGGCCTGGGCACCTTCGAGAGTACCTACGCAGGAAAGTGGGACCCAATCGGTAGGAAATTTGGCAGATATTGCTGAAACCCTTTCTGAATCCCAATCCGATACCCTTTCCTTCAGAACAACTAGTTCATTGTCCATGGACAATCTAGGGCTGACAAATAGTCATCCCGTAGCCCCAAATAGGACACCCTCAAGATCCTTTAATCCATTTGAAGCCGACACCATGGGGTTAACACTCAATGTAAGACTCCAATATGTCTACACAAATGCTCAAGGAGCTGAGATCTTTAGGGATCCACAACAACGGTATCTTGTTAAGATTGCAGACATTTTCTCAGAACTTGATAGAGCACCTCTAGTCAATGACCAGGGTAACATGTACATGGGTGGAGATGGTGTTCGCTACGAAGTCACCTACCATCCAGAAAAGGTAGACAAATTAGGGGAGCTCTCTAAAACCGAGTTCTTAGACTTATCAGAACTTTTCAGAGCAAGGGAGTCTAGAGATGACTGGCTCATTGAGCCAGACATGCCTGGACCATCCAATGCCCAGTCCTCAAAACCATCCATAGATGATTTACTTCTTGTAGATCTAAATTTGGAAAGGGATAGGAAAGGCAAGAGCAAAATGGATCAGGGGGCTGAAAGCCAATGGGAGTTTGTACGACAAATTCCTGTGACAAAGGTCTTACAGGATGACCCACTTCAAGAGGTCTATAAGGACTCGTTAGAGGGATATTATGCCACAACTAGATTGCCACAACTGGATCTTCCTCTAGCTCATGTGGTGGTAGTTGAGAAGCTTGCAGGACACATGAACAGAATAATTGATAAATGGGCCAATGAATACCGAACCTTAGATTGGAAAGAGATTCGGGAACTCACGTGGAAAGGACAACCATTATTCATGGAAGTGTTCTCAACAAATACAGCCAAACCAAGAGAGACAGCCTTTCTTGGAGAAACTGTTGCTCCTCCCCTACGAGAGTTCACTGGAGAGAGACCCTCAACATCTAAGTGGACCACTGCTAGTAGCCCAACTCTAGCACCAAGATATCGTCCTACACCAAATGTGCGACCACAGGTCACACCACACCAACATCTTTCTCACTATAACAATCGGAGGGTAGGGGAGCCAACTCGGCCTCCCATTAATGCACCTCCTGAAATGCGGGTGACAAAATCTTTGGAGGGGTTTTGATGCTCATAGAAGTCGCATTGCAGCTTTATCTGAGCTACCCAAGAAGCTTCAAGAATACCCAAACCCTCGTGAGGAGAAGATCAATCTAGCTGTACATCAGCAACTCATTAGGGAAGCTCAGTCAATACTTGAGGGACCACCACCACCTATTCCTCGGGGCCCAACCTCTCTTAAGCCAACATTAGAAACTATACCAGAAGTGTCATCAAGTCGGGAAATGAAAAGTGAGCTCATTTCACAAGCTCATAGCGAAAGGTCTGCACCAATTGACACGCAATTGTGACACGCAATTGAAAGGAGGTAATCTGCCACCACCTAGCCTTGTCTTCCCATGCAATGATGAAGTTATTGATGCTAATGAGGACATGGCAAATGAGATGTGGGCCGCAGTTCATGAGAAAGTTAATGAGAACATGTCTTCTATTAGTTCGCCTCCATTCTCTGAGGTGGATTTTACCAGGGGCACGGAAAACCACTTTGGATGCCCAAGCATCCAGGAGGAAGTTCAAACAATTGTTTCTCCTAGAAGTAAGCATACAATGAAAACCTTACAATCATATCTGGGAGAATATGAGAACTGTTCTCAAACCTTGAGGATACCCTCCATGCATAAAAGGTTGACAAAGGAGAGGGATATGAGTATGGTGCAAGCTATTTTGTCAGCACCAGTGGCTTGTACCTTACCTTTGCTTGATTTGATAAAAATTCGACCTGAGTTGTGGAATGATATTGCCACATTTTTGTCAGAGCAGGTATTGCTACAAAAGGGTCACCATGAGTGTACTATACACCCCGAGACAAAGCATGTAATGCCAGTTCCTATCAACAAAGTAGGAAAATTTTGTGAAGACGATCAGGGAAATGCTACCCTCCCATTAGAAGTGCGAAAAGTATCTTCAACTGCAATACTTGATAGTGGCGCAGGAGTGGGCATTGTGACAAGGTCCATTTGGGAAAAATGGGGCAAACCAGCTATTAGGAGTACCAGGATGCGCTTGCAGCTAGCAGATGGAAGCTTAGAACATCCCCTTGGGCTGCTTGAGAACATATTGGTCACCACATGTGGGATTGAATATGAGCACACCTTTGCAGTAGTGGATTTTGGAAAACATCCAAACTATGAAGTGATATTGGGTAGACCATTCATGCGACAATTTCAAATGATTCAAGATTGGGGATACAATTATTTGTACCTCCGACATGATTCTGTCATCACAAGGGTCAACCTAAGGAATCACTCATATCGTGATGTAACAAGGTCTCCAATAGATGAGTTTGACTCTGCTTCATCTGAGGGCTCAAGAGTTACATTGTTCAATGGACGAGAAGATCTATGGATGTGCGGAGCCTCATGTAGGGATTTCAACATTGAGAGACTTAAGGGTAATCGAAGCAGATGAGGCATACATTCCACAACCCTTCCCTGAGCATTTAATTGATCCATTAGAATGGAGTCATGTCCTTGCAACATTATCGACATGTGCTTTACCGAAGCCAATTCAATTTTGTGACTCAGATGGATATGATATTATTCCTATACGAATGGTACAACCACGTGCCCTTCTAGATGATTTGTACTATAGAGATACATCCACAACAGCGATGCATGTCGAGGAAGTCTCAGTGGAGGATTTGACACTCGAATCTGCTAATGATGCTGATAAGGAAGATGGATGGGACTCTGATTTTAATAATGATGTGACAGTCCCTGAGGAAGAGTTAAGAAAGGCACGCCTACTCTTGAGAGGAAGGGAGGTTCAAGTAGAGATCCCTCGAAGCCGACCTAAACGTAAATGTTGTAAGAGCCATAAAAGAATCCGTAGACAAGATGAGCGTGAACAACGTGAGAGACTACAAAAAGAAAAGGAGGAGTCTAAGAGTGAAAACTCTCGACCACCACCTCACTTCTCAGGAAAGAACGGATATCTATACTATGTCCAAGCACAAGATAGTATCAAAGACCAAGTCAAACGATCAGATGGATTCCAAGCAGGGGAAAAGCTAACAACTGTTAGCAAAAATCGTAAAAAGACGAAGAAACAAAAACCAAAACTCAAGTCTAAAACCGATTCAAAAAAGAGTGTGGGAAGTGCAAAGACAACGGTTGAACAAAAAAATCCGATGCAAGATAGCAAAGGAGAGCTCAAAACCGCATGGTCTTCAATGAGTGAAGACTCAAGTGGACAAGAACAAGGTCTCAATGTTCCTCCCAATTTCACACAATACACTCTTCAAGATCGGAAGATTGTTCTTCAACAGCCCGTGCGACAAAAACCAAGCGTGCCAGGGGTTTCATACGATGGTCCAGAGGATGCAAAAAAGATTGATATTGCTAAGCCAGGAGAAGAGCCTCGCTATGTGTGGATTGCCATAGACTTGTCCTTAGATGAGGAGAAGTTATTAATACAAACAATAAAGGAGTATCGCGATGTTTTTGCTTGGAGTTATAAAGACCTCAAAGGAGTTGATCCAAGCATATGTCAGCATACAATACCATTGCGAGAGGATGCAAAACCCTCCAAGCAACGTCCTTATACTTACAATGAAAACTTCGCACAGAAGATAAAGGAAGAAATAGACAAGCTCTTAGAGGCAGAATTTATCTATGAGATTGAACACACTAAATGGGTCTCCCCTATTGTAGTGGTGCCCAAGAAAAATGGAAAACTTCGAGTATGTGTAAACCTCAAGAAGGTAAATGCAGCTACTGTGCATGATCATTACCCACTTCCAATCACGGATCATGTTCTGGAACGAGTTGCAGGGAAAAAGGCATATAGTTTCTTGGATGGATTCTCCGGGTACAATCAAGTGTCAATTGATCCAAAGGATCAACACAAGACAGCCTTTGCTACTGAAGATGGCATCTTTGCCTATCGTGTTATGCCATTTGGTCTAACAAATGCACCAGCAACCTTTCAGCGGTTAATGAGTCATATATTCAAGGAGTACCTTAGGTAATTTCTTGAGATTTTCATGGATGATTTATGTGTTCACTCACAAGAGCGTGATGATCATATAGAACACCTGAGACTTGTGTTTCAAAAGTGTCAACTTTATCGTATATGCTTGAATCCTGACAAGTGCAAATTTATGGTAAGACAAGGGAAAATTTTGGGCCATATTGTTTCTCGCAATGGGATTTCAACAGATATGGATAAAATTGTTGTCATTGTCTCTTTACCTCGGCCTATCAACCCTAAAGGGGTACAAACATTCATGGGACATTGTGGCTATTACCGTAGATTCATCTACATGTATGCTGTCCTAGCCAGACCGTTATATGCTCTTCTTGTAAAGTTTAATTGGACTGATGAGTGTGAGGAATCCTTTGAAAAGTTGAAGCAAGCATTAGTGACTGCACCCATTTTACGGGCACCAGATTGGAACCAAATCTTTCATGTCCACATTGATGCTTCCAACTTTGCAATTGGATGTATTTTGGCTCAGTCGGGAGAACACAATAAGGATTTCCCAATCTCATATGCTAGTCGACAGTTGAACAATGCTGAGAAGAATTACACCACAACAGAAAGAGAAGGATTGTCCATGATATATGCAGTGAAAAAGTTTCGCCATTACTTTTTGGCAAACAAATTCATATTTTTTGTGGACCATCAAGCATTGCTATATTTGGTGAATAAGCCTTGTGCAACTGGAAGGATAGTAAGGTGGTTTATCATCCTTCTTGAGTTTGTTTTTGAAGTTGCAGTTCGAAAAGGAAAAACTCATCTAAGGGCAGATCATTTGTCTCGAATCACCTGTGGCGAAGCTCCTGTGGGTGTGGATGATGATATGTTAGATTCAACACTTTTCCTTGTAGAGACAGCTCCTAGATGGTCTGAATCCATTTTAGAAATTTTGACAAGTGGGCAAATACAACTAGCGGATCCTAATGTGGACCTATGGCGACCATTCAAGCTAATCTCAGGGAGATTATATTGTCAGGGTAATGATGGAGTGTTGAGGCTTATACCTAACCCCGACCAATATGAGGAGATCTTGGAATGGGCACATGCGGGTATCGATGGAATCCATGCATCAGCTACTACTTGTGTGCGACGTATATCTCAAGATGGGCAATGATGGCCTACCATGCATGCAGATGCTGAAACATTTGTTCGTAACTGTGCTTCATGTAAAATTCAGAAGCCAATTCATAATGTCACATTATTCCAAATTTCAACTACACCAAGTTGGAGTAAGTATATTGTGGACTATCTTCAGCATGGTCATTTGGATCAAACAATTCCTAAACATCAAAAGCAAGCTATTAAAATTGAAGCGGCAAACCATATGCTGATAGAGGGCCAACTCTACAAGAGGGGCAAGGATGGCAACTTACGCATGTGTGTATGTGAAGCTGACTATCTGAAAATCTTAACTCACGCACATGCAGGTGTTGGTGGTGGATACTTTTCTCGCAATACCACAGCTAAGTTGATTAGGTGGTCTGGGCTTTGGTGGCCAACCTTACAAATGGATGCCGAAGAATATGTGAAACGTTGTGACGATTGTCAAAGGACCAAACCTCCCATCACAAAGGACAATATGCCTTTGCGGCCTATGTTCAGCACACGTGCTTTTGCAAAATGGGGTATTGATTTTGTCGGTCCCATTAAACCTCCAGCTCGTAACACGCATGCAGAATATATTATAGTCGCAACCGACTATTTGACCAAATGGGTAGAGGCAAAGGCAACAGTCAAAAATGATGCCAGAACCACAGCCAAGTTCTTGTATGAGTACGTGTTTACACGCTATGGCTTACCTATTGAGATCGTTAGTGATCAAGGTGTACACTTTGTAAATGAAGTCATAGAATTTTTGCTTCAAGAATTTATGGTAATTCACAAGCGTTCTGCACCCTATCATCCCCAGACTAATGGACAAGCTGAGAGTACTAACAAGATTCTCTGCACAACACTCACAAAGATTGTTGAGGGACATAGGATTGATTGGGAGCAAAAGTTGCACTCAGTTCTCTGGGCATATAGGACAGCCTATAAAACATCTGTGGGCACAACCCCATTTGAACTTGCTTTTGGGCTAGATGCAATTCTTCCCATTGAATTTCTTGTACCTACTCTACGAGTAGCTAAACAATTGGATTGGACTGGTCATGAGCTTTCACAACGCGTTGACGAATTGGAAAAGCTTGATGAGACCCGCTTATTGGCGGTAATGGGGATGTATGCGGAGAAGAGGAGACAAAAGCAATGGTATGATAGAAATGTAACAACTGGCCGATTCAAAAAAGGAGACCTGGCGCTCTTGTACACACTTAAGAAACATAAGAGAAAGCTCAAAAAACGTGGCTTAGGACCGTTTGTGATTAATGAGCTTACTCCAAGTGGTGCAGTGCGTTTAGAGACACTAGAGCAAATGCCTAACTTCATTAATGGAAGTCGTCTCAAGAAATACAATGAACCATTAACTGAAGCCATGCTTCAACAGATGCATGCTGCACAAACACGAAAAGAAGCACTTGACCTACTTAAACGTCAGGCTCAAGAGGAGGCTAAAGCTAGAGTTGCAAAAGCCAAGGAGCGTCGCAAAGATGTTAGCCATACAGTTGGCTACTGATGAGCCATATGTCGATCCATTCAATATTCAAGTGTGCCTTCATCTTCATGAGACTACCTACTTTGTCTCTGCCTTAATTGACTCTGGTGCAGATTATAATGTTCTCTCGTTTGACACCTGGATAGCCTTGGGTCAACCACCACTTGTGCAAATTCCTGTGGACCTACGAAGCTTCTCAGGAGAAGATAACCCTATAGAGGGAAAATGTGTCATTATGATGACCATTCAGGATCACCAGATGTCAGTGTCCTTTTATGTGGCACGTAAGTCCAAGGCAGTAGTAGAGGTTGTTCTCGGTAGATCGTGGTTAAGTGCTACCAATTGCTCATTAGATTGGAAGAATAGACAATACAAGTTGCAAATTGATTCTGATTGCATCTTGGGATCTGCTACTCCACGAGCTTTATCGTGTCAAAGGGGTAATGTTTCTAACTTACCCAACCCACAATCAAAATCTGCTCTTGAAGCTCCAAAACAAATGATGTGGATAATTGATGAGTACTCAAGTGAGGGCCACCGCTGGCATGTTCCAACTACTCTAGTTGCTGCTCAAAGAAGGCCAGGCAAGAAGGAATTATCAATGTGGCTACCCAAAGATGCGTACAAACTTGTACCATCTAGTCCAGTTGCTAAGCCTCCTAAGAAGCACATCATTTCCAAGCCTAAACCTCGGATTGTTAATCAATGGGTCCCAAAACATGTTCTTAAAGCACAAGGCTATTATGAGGGTGCAACAGCAATTTGGCTTCCAAAATGCCATGCTTTGACAGGGGTAAAAGAGTGTTTCAGAAAGATTCCAAAAGCCACAATTGATTGTCCATATCAGTGGGTGCAAAAGAAGTCAACACAAAATCTTCAAGAAAGGAAAGCTGGCTGTGATAGCACCTACAAAACTACTTGTGTCGATCTTTCTAAAACATGTATTGAAACACTGGTTGTCCCGATTTCTCCTGGTTACACAATTCAACCATCAACTTGTGTACCTACGACAAGTCCAAATGAGTCTCATTTGAGCATAGATTCTAGCATTTCAATGACTAAATCCTCTTATCTTGCTCAAATTCCAAGACAATTGCTAAAGTTTCCACCTCTTAAAAAGGATATACCAAAAACTAAAGATAAGGCATTAACACTACAATTAAAGCTCTTTGGTAAATCAATGTTTGAATAATGTAGTTCCTTATGCCTTTAGAAGATGTGTACTTTTTGAGATAATCTTATTTTTGATTGGAATTGTCATGATGGATATGAGTGTTCTAAATTTCATTGTTCTACGTCCAGATAACTCCTGATGGATATTTGGCGAGATACATGTCCACCATGCATTGACCCCGATAGTACTCGACCAAATCATCGCGGGGGTTATAGTGCTCCTCCGTTTCAAACACATTCTAGATACTTCTATGCTCCCTTAGGTGAAAATTGCTGTGGGCATCACTTTGTCACATTATTCTATCAACAGCATCACCCATTTCCACATTGTCAAGAGTGTGCACGGCTCGTATTAGAAGAAGCTTCACATATTTGTTGGATATGCCGCTCTTACTTTAGACGATATGGCACGGGCTTAATGAAGCAAATTGTGGGAGTTACACCCCAACGCCATAATCTTCTTAATGTGAGAATACCAGAGAGAGGACCAAATCAACGTAGATTACCTCAGGAGGTTCAAGCACAACAATGGAGGGATACAAGCCTAAATGACTTGCAACCACCGATCTTGCAAGTCCTCCTTCCCCAAGCCTCCACATGTCAATATTGGATCAATATGAGTACCTACATTGCGCAGTTCCAAAATCGAAACTGTCTGCTTAACCTTCCCATAGAACCAATGCCATATTTTAGTGAGGAAGCACTCCTTTCTCTACCACCTTCTCCAGCGGCCGGTTTTTGTGAAGGGTTGTCTCTGCATCCTGAGGAAATTGATACCATCTTTCTAGAAGACGAGGACACGGATCCACCACCAGCGCAAGGGTAAGTTCAACGACTCCACAATAAGATCGACAAGCCAGGGCACTTTTCTCCCACTGGGTCGGCTATATTCGGTGTTTGGCACCAATGGCAAATTTTATTTTTTTCTTTTCTTCTCGTGTTTGTTAATAAAAATTTTACAGAAATCTCCGTAAAAAACAAGAGCATCAAACACGACCCAATAGTCCACCTATCGTGCACACAAATTAGGAAGGGGGGAGACATGCTACGCTTACAAAGATCAAGGAGGAGCAATCTGCACAAAATCAGCAATGCATCAATGCAAACGAACAACATCAACAGGGCACTACAACAGGTGTATTCAAATCTTAATCTTTATTTCTTTTTGTGCTCTTATCTTTCGAATATATGGTTTGCATGTTCACACAATGTTGGCTGGTTTAAGTTTTTGATAAGTTGTTAAAATATGGTGAGTGAATTCTAGAGTCTTAGAAGACTTAGTAAAAGATATTTCTATCTAAAGACAGTGTAGAATATATACCAAAGGAATATGCCAAGTTCTTATGCTTTCAAGGTATATTAGTTATCCCTAGTGGTCGCTACCTCTTAGATATGAGCTAGGTGCTAGGAGTAATAAAAATTTATTAAAAAAAAATTATACCCTAAAAATATATATATACAAAGTGAATTGAGACATGACGTGTCTACAGCCATGAGAAATGCTTGGTAGGACCTGGGGTTGTCTTAGCACCTTGGGGCCGATGCCTTGGTTTCCATGGGGTGAACACTGGTGTCTAAAAGCTTCAGAAAAAGACCTTTGAGGAATCTATCGCCTTGATAGATGTTGGTAGGACTCTGGGGTACACTATGGGCCCTCGAGACCGATGCCCTCATCTTCATGGGGTACTCCTTAGGTCATAAAAGAAAGAAAAAGGGTCTGTCGCCCTTGAGATACTTAGCGGTCTTTAGATTCTCTTGGCGGAGGTCTCTTGGCCATTACTTGGGTCTCTTTGGGATGGAACCTTAATCTTTATCACCTTCTACACACATATCAAAAAAAAAAAAGAAAAAAAAAAGAAAAAGAAAAAAAAATGAGTTCCAATCACCTTTGCTCATATTTAGGAGTAGGTTTGCCACTTAGGAATAACTTACATACTTGTAGGACATTGAGACTGCGGTCATAACTAGCGGTGTACAAAGCACACTTGCCTTTGCATAGCACTATCTACCACTTAAGTCTCACTTTGACTAGTCTTTACTCACCTATTTTAGTACTCATTAAAACTTTAATCAGCCTTGCACTTGTATGCTCACGTGTGAAATTATCATTGCTGTTTTTTCTGTTCTTTTCTTTTTTTCAATAAGAGACTTTACTTGTATCCATTGTTTTTTTGTTGCAACTCTTGCTACTACCGCGCTCAAGGACGTGCGCAAAAAAGGAAGGGGGGAGTGTTGCATGACGAATGAAGATCAATACAAGGATGCAACAAAAAAGACACTTAGGGCTCTTGAAAAGAGTTCCAAGTTGTGGATGAGTGTGGGAGTGGGTTTGACAATAATCCCACATGGGAACTTTTGGGAGTTTTAGAGTTTTTGTATAAAAAGTGGCTCATTTGAGAGCTTATGGACACATTGGGAAAACTCATGTTTGAGCTCTCTTGAGACTAGCTCTCCCTCTTCTTCCATAGAGGTGCAAGCTCTTCTCTCTCCCCATCTACATTGTTGTAAGTTCTATTCTTTTGTTAATTCAATGCAATGAGTTGATATTTGTCTCTCTTCTCATGTCAATTCTCTAGTGTGTATGTTTCTTATTGATAGCTTCAAGGGTTGTGTGCATGCTAGGGAAATGAGCATTTGAGAATGAAGAATGCTATGATCTTGTGTAAGCAATAGCTAAGCTTTCTTCTTGTTTGGATGTATGGATGAGTGGAATGTGGAGTTGAGTGAGCAATAGCAAGATTGAGCTTGAGTGTGTGTTGAGTCTATGTCATTAGTAGTAGTTTTCTTAGCATTCTCTCCATCAAATGGATAAGCTTTTGTGCACCGGTACGGGTTGAATCCCTAGCTCCGAAAGGGATGCAAATCCCATTGGATTGAGCTAAGTGTGGATCATACTACTCTTGCTACAAGTGAGAGAGTTTTTCCGTCTCTCCAGAATCCTTTGAAAAGTTGAAGCAAGCATTAGTGTCTGCACCCATCTTACGGGCACCAGATTGGAACCAAATCTTTCATGTCCATATTGATGCTTCAAACTTTGCAATCGGATGTATTTTGGCTCAATCGGGAGAACATAATAAGGATTTCCCAATCTCATATGCTAGTCGATAGTTGAACAATGCTGAGAAGAATTATACCACAACAGAAAGAGAAGGTTTGTCCATGATATATGCAGTGAAAAAGGTTTGCCATTACCTTTTGGCAAAGGACTCTTGGGTACATTATGGGCCCTCGAGACCGATGCCCTCATCTTCATGGGGTACTCCTTATAACAAAAAGAAAGAAAAAGGGTTTGTCGCTTCCTCTTTAATTCTCTTTAATCTTCTGCTCTTTACACATTTAAAAAAAAGCATTTTTTTAAAAAAAAGGATTTTTTTTTAAAAAAAGAGAGAAAAGAAAAGAAAAGAAAGAAAGAAAGAAAGGTCCAATCACCATGGCTTATATTTAGAAGTAGGGTTGCCACTTAGGAATAACTTAAACATTTTGGGACATTGAGACTGCGGTTATAACCTGCGGTGTACAAGCACACTTGCCTTTGCATACAACTATCTACCACTTAGTCTCACTTTGACTAGTCTTTACTCGCTTCTTTTAGCACTCTTTAAAACTCTAATCGCCCTTTCACTTGCATGCTCACGTGTGAGATTGTCATTTCTGGTTTTTTTTCAATAAAAGGCTTTACTTGTCTTCTATTGTTTTTTGCAGCTTTTGCTTCTACCGCGCCTGAGGACGTGCGCGATTTAGGAAGGGGGGAATGTTCCACGGAAACACTCATGAGAACACGGATTTTGGAAGGAGACCGGAAGCAATTAATGCGAGAGAGCGGGATTGTAGCCATGGGAACATAAAGACGCACATAATTTTTTCATATTTTTGTGCCGAAGTGCAATGTAAATCGTTTTAGGTCAATGTGGGTTCTAAATGAGAGTTCTAAGTGTATTAAGCAAGGCTCACTTATGGGGTTGTCCGCCCATGTGTGAAAGAGGCCTAGGGTTAGGGTTAGTGACATCTTATGTTAGCTAAAGAAAGGGGACATTTTTTGGCCATTCTCATAAGCTATTGAGGGAAGCTCTTGAGCTCTCAAGCTATGGCAACTCTCTAACTCTCTCTCTATTGTACTCTAATGAGCATCAAGCTCCAATGAGTATAGCTCCACTTCTTTCTCTTAATCTATTTTAGCATCATTGAAGTAGATTAATCTATGGTTAGTTGAATGTTTCTTTCTTTCTCTTGCGTATGCTGCATGCTTGTAGTGTGTGTGTGTGTAGTCTCCATTGATGCAAGCTCTTGCCCACTTCATTGGCAATGAGTTACTCATGGATAGACTCTCTCTATGAGCTTGTGGGTTTGTAAATGTTACATTCTATGCTTGCTTAAGCTTGTGGGTTAGTAGATGCACGCTTATGGGATTGCAGGCACATTAGGGAAAGCTAAGATTTAATCAATGTTTGAATGGGATTAAGAGATTGCCATGCATTGCTTGTTCTCTTGATTAGTGTAGTGGATTTAAGGGATTGAGAGATTGATTGAGGTATTGAATGGTTGAATCGTCAAGTGGTGGTTTGTGTATGTGAGCTCTCCCTCATGGGATAAGCCTTCATGCACTAATCGGGTCGAGTCCTCGGATTGACATTGTGTTTCTTAACACATTTGTTG
Source organism: Cibotium barometz (assembly GCF_041138505.1). Taxonomy (NCBI): domain Eukaryota; kingdom Viridiplantae; phylum Streptophyta; class Polypodiopsida; order Cyatheales; family Cibotiaceae; genus Cibotium; species Cibotium barometz. The sequence continues at coordinate 23,921,475 of NC_141089.1, forward strand.
ATTGGTAGTACTCTATGAGCACTATATTGCACGGCTGCTCTACAAAGCAGACATAGTTTTAAAGGACGTTGGTCCTATGTTTTCAAGAAGGGTTCTAGAGGAGAACGATAGTGTGAAGCACACATTTGAGTGCGTACTAGAAGTGACAAGGGATTTCATGGATGTTGAGGATGCTGAATGTGATCTGGACGAGCTGAATGATGCTCTTCCATCCTTTAGTGCTTCTCTGCATGATTTTGATGTTGAATCTTTGGATGTGAATGATATAGACATTTAGCCAAATGGTTGTGATGATGTGATTAAAGAGGGATATAGCTTGCATAATGCAAATTTCTTGAAGATGATCCAAAGTTTGGATGATATGATAAGTGGACATGATGATGGTATCTTTGCTAAATCTATTTTCCAAGAGGAAGACTGGTTTGAGAAGACCTATAGCTCTATGCTTAGGGGTAATCAACTTGTTTTTGAAGATGCTTTTGATGGGATTTTTATATTGTTCAAAGGTTCTTGGAGGTGGTCTAAATGGGCTGCTCTCTGATGATGTTAGAGATGTTGCTGCCAATGTTGTTGAACCCTTGAATGTGGGCTACATGGATATCCAATCAGATGGCTCTGATGAATTGGATAAAAGTTATTGCCTACATGATGCATAATATATGGGGAATGTTCATGACCTGCATGTTGTGAATAATAGTGATGATTTTTTAGGAGAGTTTGTAGGATGTTCAGAGTTTCGTTGATGGGGAGAGTGGGCATAATGAGTGTTTTTCTATAGATTCAACTTTATAAGAAGAAAAGTTCTCTAAAGAGACATGTGACTTTATGCTTAAGAAGGGTCATATTGTTCTTGAAGATGTTTTTGGTAGTATAGCCTTATATAGGGTTCTTGAGGATGATGTGGTTGGGAAGTTTTTTTGGGATGGTGAGAATCCTTTTAAGGAATGGAATGAAGGCTTGCTGGAAGTTGATAGGAGTGAGGGGATTGAAAGGAGGCTAGATAGTAAGTTTCCATGGATGATGCACATATTTGATAGGGACAAGACTAAGGAGGTATTGGCAGATTGTTTGCAAATTTTTTTATCTAGGTGGGTGGATCAATTCAGTTAGAAGACTATTGAGGATGGTGATGTGCCCATTTGATCCATGTGGAGAATCATCTAGTAGGAGCTTAAGTTAGGTGCCGTGCTTAAAATAATGTGCTGCTAGAACATGTGGTTGAGCATAAAGGCTCTAACGAGGGGTTTTTGCAAACTATGATAGGACTTTTTGTGCCCAAAGAAAATGCCCAAAAGATATGTCCACCCCAGTCCCAGGGATAAGAAAGAAATCGTCAAGCATGTGTAGACACTTTAGGAATAATGGGCTGTTTTTGCATGGAAACTTTCCAAAAAATGAAATTAGTTGTTGTCACCCTAGCCATAAGAAGAAAGAACACTTGCGTGCAGCAGCAGTAGAGGAGGGGAGATTGCAAAGATGAGGGCAATAGCTCTGCCGGAAGTAGTGGAGAGAAGAACTGAATTGTGTGTGAGCTTGGGGGTAGAAAGAAGAGAGAGTCGAGAAAGAGAGAAGAAAGTAGTGAAGAAGCCAAGAGACGTTTGGGTGAAGCAGGTATGTGGAAGTTTGTTGTGACTTTTTGTTTCAGAATGAGATGACTTTGAGTAGACTTGAGTCTGCCCAGAGTAGCGGTTGAAAAGGTGAGAGGGTCTTGTAGGAGGTTGATTTCCTAGCACCTCTAAGGCTAAAACTCTATTGGACTTGAACGAGAAAGTTTTATTCAACGATTTTCTGTGATATTTGTCGATGGAAGTCTGCAGAGTGTAGCTGAAGATCTAGTTGTAGTTTTTGGTTCTTTGTGGAGTTGAGAATACAGGATTTTATGGGGATAATTATTGTTATAGCTCACCCTAACCCCCTTGAAACACATGCAACAAGAGATTACCTAGTGAACCGCAACTGTCGTGTGATGATCTTTTCAATAGCTGAGCTCATAACCCTTAAGGTCTCCAACCTCTATAACTCCTTGAGAAGCGATTCCACTGTGCCTCTCGACGAGTGTTGTCACAATGCTGCATTGTACTAGTACGTGTACAATGCTGCATTGTACTAGTACGTGTACTCATCCCTTCTCTCACCTCACTTCACTCACATACACTCACTGATTAGAAAGAGGATTAGCAAGAGCAAAACTCTATTGCACAATGGGAGAGGCCTTTGTATTATGAGAGATTTTCACTTATATACATGGCCAAGAATCCTACCACAATGGGACATTCATCATTTGAATAAATTGGCCCTTAATGAAGTCCCTTTTTATGGTAGGATTGTTGGCAAATGTTTCTGTTCTGCCATGCTTCTTTCCATGCACTTTTTATGCTTTCATGTATATTTAAGTGCTCTATGAAGTAGAGATATATGAAGTATATTAAATGAGTCAGATGGACTATTATTGAGTTGTTGTTGTTGAAGTAGCCCTTGTTGGTGAGATATGAAAGAATTACATCGACGTGGAGGCTAATATAGATATCTTCACTATGGATTAGAGATCCATGTGTTGTGAAGACTTATGTTTGGAGAGGTTTGCAATTTGAAGGAAAATTCCAAGTGATGGGTTGTACCATAGACCAAGTTGTTGCCCACAATGCCCCCCTCCTCCAAATATGTACTTGGAAGGTTGTTGATGATAAGGCCTTGGTGTGCAAATGTCCTCCAATGCATGAGTATGGATATGCACTCATGTAGTAGCTTCTACATTAACTTAGCCAAAATAATAGTAAGCCAAAGGTTAATAGATATGTATTGGCTATTGAAGATTGTTGGGAGTTGCTTGGGATATTCTACCATTTTTAGGTAGTCCATATATGTGACTCTCTTATGTTTGTCCTTTTTTTTGGGCTACCATCTTGTGAGCAATAGGTTCTTGTGGTGGCTACCATCTTGTGAGCAATAGGTTCTTGTGGTGGCTACTCTCTTTTTTGAGAGAATACGTTCTTAAGTATGTCACATAACTTCTACACTCATGTTTCTCATTCACAGGGGTGAAAAGAGCATTGTGAGTTTATCTTTGATGTGCTCATAAGTCTCCATTGAAGATGTAGAAATTGATTCTTGCATTTGTGGTTAAAGTGATGTTGAGGCAGTAGGTATAATTTCTGGTTGGTTACCATTGGGGTTGATTGAATAAACAAGCTCTTGTGTAGGTACTGAATGCACAAGAGGGGTTGAGTGGTTTGCTTTGTGTTTCTTGGGCCTCAATTCTTGTCAAATCTTAGGTGAAGTTGTTAAGGTTGAAGTGAGTGGTGAGGTTGTCTTCACTTTAGTTGATTTTGGCAACCATATGATGGGATTACCCTCATAGTATCCTTGTTGTTGAAGCACATGCACGGACACCCATCGTTGATGAACATTATAAATTGGTGGCTAATTCTTTTGGTGCCAAGGTTTCTTTCTTTGTGAAGGCTTAGGGGAATTTTTGATGCGCTTGGGAATCCAAGATTTGGTATTTCCTTGATAGTACCCTTGTGCTTGCAGAGTAAGCTTTTTGGTACCCACACTTGTTGAGATGTTGGAGTTCTTTGAGGAACTCACATAGGCTTTTGTGGAAAATGTTGTGTACTTTTATTTTTCATTGGCCTTTGATTGCTACGTTGAGGAAGAGGCTTTGATGATTGAGGCACCCAAATTGCATTCCCTCACTATTGCCCTCATCGAAAATAACAACAAATACATCACCTCCTATAGAAAATCTGTCAGGTCATCATAGCTGGCCATGAACAGAGGACCTGTGTGCTCATTGAACAACACTGGAAAGAGGATGGTTGGAAAAGAGCTCTCTGTATCCATGCATCTGCCCATCCTTCTCGAGGCACAATGTGACCAATCGCCATCCATACATGCTCCACAAAAGCATGAAAACCTTGTGTGTAAATCGTGGGGGCCGCCATGCACATGCTCCTGATGGAATGTAAGCCCAAGGTGCCAAGTACTATGTCACAATCATGGGAGGCTCTACAGTCAATCATGCCACCATCCACACCCCAAAAAAATCTCATGACAATCCGAGCATCACGTTTGGTATACGATGATGTTGCACTCCCGCACAAATGTTGGGAACACCACTCGACCATGTGGCGCAAATATCTGAACTGCTTAGCATCCTGCCGCCCGCCAGTTGATGACGTCTCAGGGCACGTTTCACACATGCGCCCACAACATCATGCTCTCCCTTCTTGTGACGAGTCTCAAAGAATGACCAAATCACTGGGATACTAGACTGCACATGCTACCTATAAACCCATAAAACAAAGTCTTAGTTATTGTTTTCTTTAAGATGTTCTAGTGAATTTAGTTTAATTGCCAATATAAGAGAACCATAAGTACTACTTGTAGAGCAATTAAAACTGTCATGATGACTTGAACTGTGTGCCACAACCATCTGACCAAACCCATCACTAGCCATATTTGATCCCACAATCTCGTAAAAAATCGTCATGGAGATGAAAACAGTGTTGCACAAAATGTGCATCATGTGAATGATCATCATTGATATAGAAATGATACTCTCGAATAATCACACGGGCATCGAGGGTACTCGCTATCCCATCTACATGGGCCTCTGCATGTCGATAGCTAATGTGGATCATAATAGCAACCTAGTGAGGTAAGCAAGAGAGACGATTAGGACACAAAAAATCAAATAAGTAATATAGCTCAAGCACGAAACAAATATTACAAAATATAATTATTACCTGCTCCGAGAAGTAATACTCAGAGTGTATCTCCTGGAAAAGGTGTGAAGGTGTAGTTCTTTGCAAAATCAACCTGAGAGACGACCACGCCAATAGGAAAATCTGCCAGGCATGCTTGGAACTGACGATCCTGCCACTTGGCACAATGACTATGCCATATATAGGCATAGATCTGCTCCCTAAATGTGGCTGTGAAGTGAAAACGTGGTGAATGTTTGTCCACGAGCTACAACTTCATGGACTACCCACTCTGGAGCTGATGTGTCATATACTCATAACATCGCCATGGCACTATCTCTTGGTCACTTGCATCAAGATCTACCATCTGTAGATGTGCAACTGAACCACATGATGTGCAATTGCTCTCCACTGAAGGCATCCCATGGAACTGGGCATCCTTTGTGCGTGCACACAAAAGAGAGTGGATGAAATCACGAGCGAGGACTACGAGGCAACTCTCTATGCCCACTAAGATGATAGAACACATCATAAAAAAGTTAGAACTCAACATGGTAGCGACAACAACATGTGTCACGCTATCATGAGTACCTCACAAACCAAGGCCTACACCCCTTAAATGACCTTTTTCCAATTTTAAGCTCTCGATGTGATGCCACAAACTGAGAATACAACTCTGTTTGGGTCATTTCAAGAAAGCAAGCACCGTGCTCAATGAACACTCCTCTTGTCACTCTCTTACGCAAAGCTTTCTTGGAAACTGATGAGGCACAGCAATTTTTCTCCCAAAAACTTTCTATCAAGGCTCTAGTAGTAGGCGATCATGCTTAGCTATATGAACACTACTCGGTGCCACAAAGCACCAACCTCATTGGCATCTAAACTTTGACATCTAATAAACCCAACTCTAAGTGCATGTGGTGCTATGAAAAGGATGCGAGATGTGGTACTCACCTTACCCTTCATTTGGGAGCTACTTATGGCTACCACAATAGCTCGACAAGCAGCCAAAACCGCAGAGTTCCTCTTATTGTTAACTATACAGGAATGACGAACGTTTTGTAGCACCGACATGCTAGCTCTCATCTCTCTTCAACCTCCAATGTCAGAAAATGCCCTGCAATTGGCCACATTGGGCAGATCGATCAAAGTATCAAGGACACGTGCCTGTGATGAAGGCATAAGGTCTTTGAAATAGGATTGGAAGATTGCATGGGCACGACGATGCACCCCTGACTTTGATAGTTCTTTCCTATGGGCACCCAAAGGATGGGGGTGGGTTCTTGTGGAAGAAAGGGGACTCAGGAAGGGCGAGTTCGTGTTGATTATCTAAACTAAGGGGTAGTGGTGGGGAAGAGGGCGGAGGGAGAGGAAGTCGAAGAGGAGGAGCTAGGCTTGGATCATTGCCACAACGGAAGATATTGCTTGTTGACGTGCTCTCCACTCTCTCTTTCTCTCACGAGCTACTCTTGTCCTCTCCTCCTCTTGAACTTGGTGGATGGTGGGAAGTCTAGTCCTATCACGTTTCTGACTCATATGACTTTGAGAACCCATTCTCAAGGAAGCTAAGAGAGAGAAAATTATGAAGGCTCAATGATGGGATAGTACTAGAGATAAGTGTGGGATAATACTAGAGATGTCTGATTAGATAGGAAAAATAGGTTATCCACTTCAAATATCATTGGATTTTCCATCTAAGATTGATTGGATAATTAAGATAAACATAAAGATAAACTATTATCTACTTAACAATTAATATTATTAATAATAAATATTAACAAGTTTAAATATTTATCATTACTAGATATATAAATATATCTTTTATTTTATAATTATATAACTACATTTTCTTTTATAATGTATTTTTTAAATTTTATTCAAAGGTTTATCCTACACATAAAATATTTTAAAGAAATATTAAATTTAAAATTTTATTTTTTAAATTAAATAACATAACTTTAAAAATAATAATATTTATCTAATTCTAAAATATAATTCTTTAAAATTAGTGATTTTAAATTCTTTTATATTAATAAGTTATATATATTTTATTATTTAAAATTTTATATTTAATTTCTTTTTTTTAAAATATTAAAAATATACTAAATTAACTTTTCCAAAAATATGTTTTGAAAAAAATGGGAAGCTATGAAGGAGGTGCCATGTGTCACATGCGTGCATGACATGTGGCATTTTCTTGACATGTGGTGCTATTATGGCTGATGTGGCACGCCATGTCAGCAAGTGCAAGGTGCCATGCAAAGGTGGCAAGAAGATGTGGCATGACTAGGATGATGAGCTGGGGAGTCAACTACGTTGACCATGTTGACATGGACGGTGGAGGTGGCAAGGTGCTTATGTGGATTCTCTTGAAGCTGATGTGGACATAAAGTGGCATGCATATATAAGATTTATGCCTACCCACGCCTCACACATGGCATGATATCTAGGCTTTGAATTTTACCAAGCCTAGATTTCCAAACCTAACTAGGATTGGTTTTAGACTTGAAAAGGGGAGAGTGGACACAATATGGGAATTTTCACTTGGGAGGATTGAATGGACCTTGCCATACTCAAATTAAGCCAAATTTTTTCCATAAATTCATGGCAACAAGTATATTGATCCCTAGCATTTTTTGATTGAAAGATTCAATATTTGATTTTCTAGAATTAAATTATAATTAATTAATGGACTTCCGACAGTCGTAACAAATGATGTTCCCAAAGAAACTAACCTAGGGCCTATATACGACTGTCGGAGCTATACCTTACTAACCTAGTTTAACGAAACTAAATGCTAACCCTATACTACGTTAAACTAAATGCTAACCCTATACTAATTAACACTAATAATATGTAGTTGATATACTACTTAATACTAATGTCAATATTAATCATTATTAGCTAATTAATACTAATTATTAATAGTAACTATTAATATTAATACTATAACTCTATCTTGGTCACTATACTCAAGAAAATCCCAGAACCTGCTCTTGAAGGAGTCATCTCCTCGTTGCTTGAGGAAGAACAAAGGATCTCATCAAATGGAGGTGGTACGTCATCATCCGTGTCTACATCGACCTCCAGTCAACAAGCACTTGTGACTACATTAAATAACCTCTAGTGCTCTTTTTGCAAGAAGAAGGGGCATACAAAGAACAAGTAATGTATTAAAGAACCTAACAAAAAGCAGTGTGGTAAATGCCATAAGCTAGGACATATAGCAAGAGAGTATGGAAACAATCAAAAGGAGGAGAACAATTACCCTTCCACATCTGTATTGCCCTTACTGGAGATACACTCCTTTAAAGGAGTAAATCACATCACCAAAACTCTCATAATTATAGTGTGAGTTATAATAATGCTAATCACTCTGTAATAGCATTGAGGAAGAGTAATAAAACTCACCATGTAAATCCACACTATGAGTGCATTCCAAGGTGATAGTGATGTGATGTGTCCATCCAAGGATGAAAGATGTGGCACAATATGAGCCATGTCTACATGTGGTTGTAAGAGCCCCAAGTCGGTGGAAACCGTAGGTCATAAAACTTATTTAAGTCACCTGAGGTACCTTGTATTGAATAAGCTAAAAATTAAGGACCCAACCTTAGTTATATCCTTTTTTCTTAACTTTTTTCTCTCCCTCACTTTCGTGAATTTGCGACACACACACACAGTCTCTCTCTACTCTCTACTCACACACACACTTCTATTGTGCACCTTCCAATTTCTTTTTACAATGTCGATGTAACCCTCCATGACAAGCTATTTTTAATTTTGTCAATACATGAGCTAGGAACCTTCTTTATCAACCATCTCAAGCATGTGTTCAAACAGTTGTAAGAAGCTGCCTTCTTGTATTTAAGGTTTTTCATGCCAAGTTTGGAGAGGGGTGAACTTTTGTAGCAATTTGGATGTTCAACATCCAAAATGCCACAAAACTCAACCTAGAATGATATAAGTGAGGTTTTATTTGATATACCACATCAATATCAATTCTCAAGAGAGAGCATTGGAAGAGAGCATGGAAGAAAATTGGTGAGTTTGGACCAGGGTTTTCACCGCCTACGTACCATACTATGCGAAATGATCTATTAGAGAAATGTTATGCGCAAGTAAAAGAACGTGTACAAAGAATAACTCTTAGCAATATAGAGCTTTCTGGATGTAGTATAGTAAGTGATGGATGGTCCAATGTACAAAGAAAACCATTAATTAATATAATGGTTATTTCACCTAGAGGTGAGACTTTCATCCGTGCCGTGGATTCTGTTGGTTCAATCAAAACTGGGGCTTACATTGCTCAAGTCATTGGCTCTGTGAGAGGAAGTGGGTGCCAAAAATGTAGTCCAAATCGTCATGGACAATGCAAAGAATTGCAAGAATGCATCTAAAATCCTAAAGCAGCACTATCCACATGTTTTTCCAGTAGGCTGTAATACTCATAGTTTGAATCTTGTATTAAAAGATTGGTATAAAAGTGATGATACCAAATGGTTTGCCAATCGTTGACACTACTCGCCAACTTGTGAGATTCATGCTCAAGAGACAGAGAGTGTAGATATTTTTCGACCTCGCATGTCAGTTATGTTAAAGCTTCTAGCGGAGACTAGGTTTTGCACTCACTTTTACACTTTTGAGTCTCTTCTTCAAAATAAAGATGCAGTTTGCGAAACATTTACATGCATGACATTTCATGACTGGGAGAGCACTCAATCTAAAAAAGTGAAAGAGAAAATCAAAGTCTTGAAGGCAGCACTTACAAGAAGAAGTTGGTGGAACAGTGTGATGGATGCATACCATGTAATGATGCCTATTATGTATGCCGTACGAAGTCTTGATCAAAGAGTGCCTAATCTCGAGAAAGCATGGATGCAATGGTGGACTGTCCAGTGGAGTTTGTAGTGTCTTGAGAAATTAGAGCATTCAGTGGTGGAAAAGCAATGGCGTGTACCATTCTCCAGTAGACAAAGAAAAGTCCTATTGAAGTACTTCCATGCTAGATGGATTGGAGCGCATTCACCTACACATTGCTGTTTACATGCTAGATCCTGAATACTGGAATATGGATTTGATGTCCAACGTTGAGGTGTTTCAAGATTTTTATAAAGTGGTAAACACTTTTTATAATAATGTTGATGATCGTGTAAAGTACATAAAGAAGATGACCTCATTTCGATTGAAAGAGGGTTTATTTTCGAACTCCCTTGTTCAACAAATGGCTAAAGAGCAGCCTGCATGGAAGTGGTGGATGATGAATGGTGGTGAGCACTATGCTTTATTACGCAACCTTGCGATAAAGGTTCTAAGTCAGTGCTCTTCAAACTCAGGCTCAGAAAGAAACTCGAGCATGTACAAATATATTCACAGTACTATTCGCAATCGACTTCTTGCAGATCGAGCAGATAAACTTGTTTACATGTATTGTAATGAAAAGATCTTGCAAGACATTGAAAGCGAAGAGTATGAAGAAGATATGCCCAGATGGATGTACGATTGTGATGATGTAGCAGACGAGAACTTTGATGTTGGACGTACATCATGCACTAGCCTTGAGATAGAAGACAATTTGGACATTGACTTAGATGAGCTTCATTTAGCAGACGAGAGGGTAAACGGTGAAAGAATTTTGGAGCAAGATACTGACATAGAGGAAGAAGCCGTTTCATTAATTTCATAAAAAATACTTGTACAAATGATTGTATTTGGAGAAATTATCAATACAAAAGTAGGATCTATGTCTTTCTTAGCTTTCATCTTGAAATAAATTGCGAATTGCACTAGGAGTTGCATCTAAAGGTCCTGGTGGTTTATATTCGCTAGCCATGCCGAACACTGTATAAATACCTTGATTTATTGGGACACTGCATAATGCACATGTGGAAGTACTTTGCATTTGCCTCACTAAACATATTAAGTGGTAGTAGTGTCCATAGGTCAGTATATACTGGCCACTCCACCCATCGAATACTTTGTAACATACAGGACATTGGGGGGTGGAGGAACTAGTAGCCTCAGTAGAAGAAACTCCCACAAGATCAGGATGTATCAAAAAATGAGAGATGTGGTTCCCTTGGTGCACAGGAGCTATACGTGAAGAGATGGTCTGTACATCTTGGCTGATCTTTGTGAGCTGCTCTTGAATCCCTCTATTGGCCGGGGGAGGAGTTGACGCTTGAGATAATCGTACAACTTCTTTCTCCTTCTCTGCTACCTGTGCCCCTAAGCTTTCTTTGACCTTGTTTAACTCCAATCCAGTGCCCTCCACCATGAGAGCAAGTTCCTCCCTTGTGAATGTTACTGTCTCTTCACGTATGTTGTGGGTGTTGACAGTGGCCTCTCTGGAGGCGAAGTCCACTGGACTTTCTAGGATAAATTGTGCATATAGCATCTTAGCAAAATAGAGTGGAGCATCGGCGTTATGGAGAGGACGACCGTACACCTCCAAGAAAATGCGCTCGGCATTAATTTTGATATCATTATGAGTGCAACGCGAAACCTTCCATCTTCTCTTCTTAATCTCGCCATCTGGACATGGCCATATTTCCTTGATCATCTCTGTGGTTATGCGTTTATTTATGTCTTTCCATTGGGCATAAGTAGGATTTGTCCATTTCAACAACCTGCATGCTGTTCTCGTAGCTTCGCGGGCTGTCAGTCCATGTGCAAGGGCCTTCATTCGCTCATATGCCTTCTTGGCTAACTCTTGATGCTTGTTTGCTTGTGCTTCTGCCATATCTGCATGAACGTAAATGACTTTAGGATTTTAATGAACTATAAAGATCAACGTAAGATAAATTGACCATTACCCTCAAAAACTTAAAGTTTAACACCAAGAGATGAGATATGAATTGCAAAGACTCAATGAGAAATATCCACTTGACTCAAAGAAAATTTCAAACAATGCGCGCACATCAAATTTTGAAGAGAAAACATAAACTTAAAACACTACAAGAGGAGAGAGATATTGCAAAGACTCAATGAGAAAATATTTCAAACAATGTGCACATATCAAATTTGGAAGAGAGACAAACAAAGAGCCATTCTTGAAACTAAATCTCCTGATACTGTTAAATTACAAAATTGGGGTGAATGACACCGATAGCTCTACAAGAGGACGTTGTGCCCTCGTTGGGTTAGTATTTAGTGATCTAAAAAATTCCACTACTTGCAAAATAGATTTTCGCTCATCGCGCTCGCTATTAGGTAGACACATCCAATTTTTGACTCTATAAATAATAGTATCCATGGTAGCTTTGTCGTAGGAACTATTGTCCATCCACAACTCTTGTACTTTCTGCCAAAAGTCATATAAAATTTATAATAAATACCCTAAAGCAAAAACATCAGATGCAGGAGTGTATGCATCTACCAAAAACGGATCATTAATTTTCGGGGCTATCCACGGTCGTTTATTTCGCTCTTTGTCTGCGTAGGAGGCCGCCTGTGCCACCTTCTCAGGGTTCTTGTCTGCTTCAAATACAAAATTGAGAGACATCTGTTTTTTGGGCACTCTCAGTAGTAACCCCCAATCGATAATACCTACGCGTGGCTTCAACTCTTTTGTAAAATCCAACACTACATTGAATGGATGTAGGTCGGTATGTACAATTCCTGCCAAATGTGCTGCCGCTAGGCCTTCCACCAGGGCATGCATAATATGTGGCATGGTTATTACTATTTGTTTTATTTTAGAAAGTTCTAGATGACTTAAAGGAATATTATCGGGCGGGGGTTTTCTCCATCCTCGATCCAAACGGAAAATTGCTCTAGTGAACTCACTGAATCTGAAAGGGACCTTCAGAAGAGTATCACCAAGCGAGCCACCATTATAGTATGGAAAAATAGTGATCCAAGGAGATTCTTTTGTGAAGGCAATACACTTGACAATTGATGGGTGTAGAACCTGCATGCCCTGCTCTGCTTGGAAGCTCTCAAACTTGGCGTTGTCTTCTCCTTTGTAGTGCTTTCCGCAAAAAGTTATGTTGCTTTTGGATCCTGCTTAGTTCTCAGGTCATCTGGCACATGCACATATGCAATGCATCCAAAGACTTTTAGATGAGACAAATCAGGTTTTTTGCTAGTAAACCTCTCCTCTGGAGTTACATCATGTATGGCTACAGTTGGAGTCTTGTTCATGATGTAAAAAGAAATAGCCTCAGCCCAATAGCTATGCGGCATATTCTTCTCTCCCAATCAATGCTTGTGCAATCTCAGCAATGTGCTTGTTTTTTCGCTCAGCAACTCCATTTTCCTGCGGAGTCTATCTGCATGTAAACTGTCTCCGAATATTATTATTCTTCAAAAATTCAGAGAACTCATTGGAGAAGTACTCTCCCCCTCCATCTGACCTTAGGCACTTTACATATTTCCCTGTTTGCTTTTCAATCATAACTCTAAAATTCTGAAAATGAGTGAACATCTCACCCTTCTCTTTCATGAAGTATACCCACACTTTCCTTGTGTGGTCATCAATAAGTGTCACATAATACCTGCAGCCTCCCATAGACATGGTCTTCGTAGGAACCATACATATGAATGCATAACATCTAGTGCATTTCTGCTCACATTTCTGTCACGTGAAAATACATGCTTTGTTTGCTTTCCAAATTGGCATGCTTCACATATTTTTTGCATACCTTCAACTTTAAACTTTGGTAGCCCTGTCACAATTCCTTTAGTCTGCATAGAATTCATTCTCTGCACATTCACACGTTCAATTCTTTTATGCCAAATGTCTGTGTCTATAACAATTCCTAAACCATTTGCAAACATCGCAGCACTCACTTCAAGCATGTTTACATTCAATGTAAACATTCTGCCCACTATGTTGCCTTTTGCATCCAACCTGCACTTGTCTTTAAAGTCTTCAACATAACAACCATCAGGGCTAAACCCAACCTGCAAACCAACTTGCACTTGTCTTTAAAGTCTTCAACATAACAACCATCAGGGCTAAAACGAACCTGCAAACCCTGCTCAATCATCTAGCCAACTGAAACCAGATTCTTTGTTATGTTCAGAACATGAAGTATATCTGTAAGGTACTTCACTTTGCCATCCTGCATAGACAATGGCACATCTCCAACATGGGCAATTGGATGAGCAGTGTCATCCCCTATTTCCACAAAACCTGGTCTTTCAAGGTTTTTCATCTCCTTGAACCACTCCTCCCCATGACTTGTCATGTGGTTTGAAGCACCTAAATCAACGTACCATACATCATCTTTATGTGCTGCTTCAACATTTTTAGACATGGCATTAACGACATGCTGCATAACAAACAACCTTTCATTATCCTCATTGTTTCTACTCGAGGATGCATAGTTGTTTTGCTGTAATTTTCCATTTTGCATGTCAGCCTGCTTCTTATAACAATCTCCCTGCACATGTCCAGGATTACCATAATAAAAGCATCCACGTGTATCATTATTCTACCTTTTCCAATTTCCACGACCTCTTTAACTCCCCGTGCCTCTCAGAATTGGCCTCTTCCACCTGCATATGTTATTGTTGTTATTGTGAATTCTGGGACTGTTGTTGTTACTGCTGTTGGCCATAATTCTGATTACCTATTCGGCCACCTCCTTGGCCGCGTCCACGGCCTCCTCTACCTCATCCTCTTCCTGAACTTGTGTAGAAGGCATGTTGCTTTGAACTGTTTTTGTTTTGTGAAGGCTGTTGGTCTTCACCCAAGCTCTTCTCTTCTATAATCAACATAGACACCAAATTTGTGAAATTGGGAATGTTTTCTCGAGTCTGAATAGATGTCTTGAATGCCTTGTATTGTGGCCCGAGACTACGTAGACAGACTTCCACCTTATCATCATCATCTACTGAAACGCCAATAGATGCAAGGGATTCCACAATACCCTTGATCTTCAATGCATAGTCATTCATAGACATACTCTTTTTCTCCATAGTATGAAGTTCATTCTTCATCTGTATCTTTTTTGCCGCCTTGGTATTCATTTCATAAAGTTTTACCAAGGTGTCCCACGCCTCCTTGGGGGACTTGGCATCCTGTATGTGCCCAATCATGGTGTCCTGTATACTGATAGAGAGCCAATAACTTTTTTGGCTCCTTGGTTCCAATCCTTGAACTCTTTCACATCCGGTATCTCCGGTGGTGCCTCTTCATGCTCACCTTCTATATAGTCCCAGTAACCCTTTCCCATCAAGAAATTTGTCAACTTGAACCTCCAAGCATGGAAGTTGTTCTTGTCAAGCTTCTCAGCAACAATCTGGTTTATGCCATCATTTGACATCTTTCTAGACACACAAATTTACTAGAAACAGCACTCTGGTTTGTCCTGCACAAACTGTTGTATTTTTTACAGCGGTACTATACTACACTTAAATGTAACAACCAGTGACCTCAATGTGCATATATACACCCAATGGCAACTCTTGACCTCCTTGCAGCACACACAATGTCTGCACAACCAATCTGTCTTCCTACAGTTCTTAAAACAGAATACTGCATAGAATCGATGACTTACCCGCAGTGCTCAAAATCGCCTGCTTTCTGAAAAACGGAGGTCCTAACGCGCCCGAAATACGTTTTCTTCCTATAATAGGACAGTATAGTTGCCCTATAGTTTACTTCCACGAAGAAAGCTCCTCAATCAGAGATGGTTTTGCCGGTGCCTCCCGTAGAGCTCCCGAGACAAGGGTGTAGTCACCAACACAAATAGGGAAGAGTAGATGAAGCTCTTACCCTCGTACCACTTCCTGTGCTTCTCTTGCTTGCAGCTCAGCCCTTAGCATGAACCAAGCTCTAATACCATGAAAAGATACAGGGGAGAAGAGAGCTTGAGCTCTTGCAAGCACACACACACTCACAAAACCTTAAAAGAGAATACACAAGGTGAGAGGCTGAAAATCTTCTTCTTCTTCACACACCACTCAACACACCATATACAAAGATAAGAGTACACACAATATGAAAAGGTACTCAACCAAATACATACTAGGGTTCTCTATAGTGTGAACCCAACTAAATGAGCTCGCGTTATAACTATGCCAGTCTCTAGAATGGCTGTCACACAGCCTGTCACCCCACTAGCCACATATCACCCATGATCTCACCAACCATGCCAGTGGTGTAAGTGTAAGGCCTATCTCCCAGGCGGGTCATCAGTGTCCACCGCCTCACTAGATGAGCTCGATATCTCAACAAACACACCCTCTCTGTTGCAATGAATGGAAAAACTCTTCTGAAAGTTCAGTGGAGAATTTGTCCCAAAGGTGCCTAGGGTATATAGGCGCACAAAAAACCATTATAATGATAAACAATTGACGCAGCTGGAATCCTGTATTCTGAATTGCAGCTTCATGGAGACACATATACCACTCCTCATCACTCTCTAGCATCCCTCTAGCTTCATATGTAGCCTTAAAACATGGATACCAATGTCCATTCACTATTCGCAAATCCTCAAAAGATTTGCACTCTTTGCACACTAAGTAGCATCTGTTAAGTAATATTGCTCACCTGCACTCGGACTAACATTATACATATGTCCAATCATATTTTCCCTTTTCCTTTTAGTCTATGAGAAAAGAGTTGAATTCCACATCCACTTGCAAGGGAAATCAACATATAGTAAGCTATTTGCACATCCGCATACAATTGATTGGTTTTGAACCATTCGGTGAGAGATGTTCTTTGGTTTTTGTCACAACTAATCACATCACGCAAGTCATCTAGTCATTGAAAAGCACATTATTGTGTATTGGGAGATGAACATGTAACCTTTGTATATCGGGCTTTTTATCGTGCAAATCATATTGATATATGCACCAGCATGCCTCTGAAGCAGAAATGTACAGTGCATCCAAATATTGACTAACCTCATCAATAACCCCATTTTTGTCTTGAACTCTATAGTAGCTCTATCATGTCCTTTGTATACATAATTATACAAATATTTTATAGCTGTAATAGTAGAGCATACTTCTATGTTAATATGGGATTTGTACCTCAAAGAGAGAAAAGGGTTATATGGAACAACCCATCGACTATCCACCCTATGATCCTTTACTTGGATAAAACTACCATCATCTCATTGCATGTAAGTTGGATACCCATTGTCATCAATGCTAGTAGTCTCATAAAAATTTCGAGGATACCGATGTTTACAACTCTCATTAACCATGCAAGGAGAGCGAATATTTAGTTCACCACATGGTCCATGGACATTGCAACAATGACTAATTATGTGCAACTCTGGAAGCATCACCTTGTCGGGAAGTTCAACACATACCAACATATCATAGTGAGGGATCTCGATCGGTTTACATCCACTTTCCATATCAATAATATATGTGCATGTGGCAAGCCTCTTTTTTGAAATTCAATAACAGAAACAAGTCCCAATAACGTTTCCAAATATTGATTTTTTCACCAATAAGTGCATCATGTCCTTATGCTTCTCATAAAAGACTTGTGCAATCAAGTCGGGTCGATCTTGGGTAGCTTGACCCGAAAATAAAGCATTGGTTATTTTATCCCACTTGGGATTACAAAGTAAAGGTGATAAACAGGTCAAGTTTACCCATCTTTCTAACAATATCCATTGAATCATGATAAAATTTTTGCATATATCTAGGCTCCCCAGTATGGCAGTACCACATTATGTCCAGCAATGCCTACAAAGACCCTATTAACCCCATTGCTTAAATTAACCATATCTGCAAGACCCTGGTAAACTTCAGCATGCAATAATTTCTGGCTATTATGTATCCATACCAATCTAGATTCTTCCATGCTACTGTATGCATCAACAATGTACTGTTGCAAAAGATGACCACCACGTAGAAGGCATGCATTTGTATCTTTCCTAATCTGCAGTCTATAAGCATAAAATTGTCATTGAGTTACAGTATTTGTATCCTCATTGGAGCCCTCTCTATTCCTACCATTGAGTAGAATTCCAACATGCCAACCATCCTCTCCTTGAGGAAATAGAAGACCATATAATAGAGGCATATATGAGCAATGCAAGTTAGATATTTTTCTATAGCACTTGTGCATGACATTATTTGAATGTGTCTATGCCCCACATGAAAATCATCTCCTTGACCGAGCATGATAGCTGCTACCTCACTTCCTGTAGGGACCAAGTATTGCCGTGAGGTTGATCGAGCTTCAGTGAGATGACCATTCTCAAATCTACATGTGGACTTGACAGCAACATTTCTCTCATTGAACGAATTGCGCGGGTGTATGGATTATGTACATACATCATTGTTTGCAACCTTTCAATAATTTTATGATTTAAAGAGGGCATCCCATGAAGTCTATTCTCTAATTCATGCTCTGTGTCATACACTTAAATCTGAGCAAATCGAGGAGCCGTATCTCGGGTTTCATTAGGTATGACAGAACCAACACGATGATAGGTGGTACCATGATTCAAAAATTGAATACTCCTCATCTCCTAGTGAACTGACTATCCAAGTGAGCACCCAATGAAATAAATGCCAAGGCATTATTATAAGAGCATATATTCTTTTTGTATTTCTTACTTGCATATATTCTTTTTGTATTTCTTATAATAATGCCAAGGCATTATTATAAGAGCATATATTCTTTTTGTATTTCTTACTTGCATTATCATTACCACACAACAACTCCACCAATGTAGGAGGTGGATTTTCCAATGGTAGTAAAGAGATCTTCCCACTTCCATAATAGTATTTGCCCACATATTCTCCAAGCTTTCTTGACACCTCACACTTCAAAATTATTGCACCACAAAAATGGCACTTTTAAGAAAGGCCTCCTAATGTGAGTAAAGAGTACAATCTCGAGAATATATCACCATAGTTGCTGGGTGCTTGACATTCTGAGGTAAAGAAAACACCCGCCTTATAGAGTGACATTCATATCTAATATCTTTCACATCACCAACAACAAAACTTATAGATTGGAAATTATCATCCATAGGTAGCTCATTTAAATCAAATGAGAAAGGGCCTCACGCAAAATATCTATGCGTCTGAGCATTGTGATGTTCATTTGATAGGTTCTTGAAGAACTGTAGCATTTAGAATTGTTATGTTTCTTGATTCCAAGTGGATTCCGCCATGGGGTTCACTATGCTCCTCATTTTTAACCCTTCAAAATGTTTCAATTCTAGCTATGTTAAAGTAATCCGTAAAATTAGCAACATTTTATTTTCGAATGCAAGTCCTTGTCCGTGACCATTTACGCGGCGAGTCATGCATGTTGCATCCAAAATTCGAAGCCGACAAAGTTGGTTCAAACTCAAGTATGGTACAGCTCCTAGTCATCTTCAAACTCCTTCTCGAAACACAAAATAGCGAATACTATTTTTCTTAACTTCAAACAACATAATACTTGAGATAGACAAAGAGACATACAATGACATAGATAGTTAGAGAGAGAGAGAGAGAGAGAGAGAGAGAGAGAGAGAAAGATAAAGGAAGGCAGAGTTGAAACATGTTGAGAGATGAAAAATAAGAGCACGAAGACAAAATAGAAGAGAGAAGTACTAAATTTGAGAAAATAGAAATTTCATATATATCGCCAAGATGAAGAGCCAAATATCAAAGTTGGAACACAATTTGACCCTTGATAAAAAAAACATGATCCCTCTCACAAAATCTCTAAGCAACTACCTTGGCTTCTAAAACACGGCACATCTTTTTCATAATTGCATTGAGTCGATTAACAGATATCTTTAGACTCAATACCTCCACGCCTAATGTACGTACCTGATCTTTTAGAGAATCTACATGTTCTTTACATTGCCCATTACATCCACGTAGACATTCCCCAATTTGAACATGCATGTTCTCCATGAAAGAAATCATATCTAGTTGGTTTGCCTCCATGCGACCACTACTGTCATGGATGCGATGGAGATGATGAGTCAACTCATCTCTTAACGTATCTCCCCTTTGGCTACCATTTTCATGAATCTCATCCCAAAGGGCATCTAAGTACTCCTTGCAAGCAACACATTTTTTTCAGTGTAGTCGCCAGTCGCATGTATCCACCATAAAGTTGTAGACGTTTAGAGCTTGCTTGTCCAAATGGAGACCTTGACCGAGCAAGATGTTTTGTAGCTCTAACATTCATCAACTCAAGCGGCGTAGACAAAGCTACTTATTCATTGGAAGAATCATCCACAGCCACTACATCTTTGGAGCGGTTGTTATCATTTTGAAGCTCCATTTGCTGAAATCCAAAATTAATATCTTAAAGCTCTACAATTATCTCTATGTATCTTTGCCAACATATACCTAACCTTGGTAATCTACATGTATACCAGAACAAAAATAAGAACACAGTGATACATATAATTGTCTATGAAAGGTTTTTTTATTTTTTTTAAGAATGTTTTTATCAATTAATATAAATGCATATATTCTCCAAGGCTACTACAATTTGTATATTCTATATCTATATATTCTGAACAATCTCAAAGACAAAAGTCCAAAAAATGAAAGGTTTCTAACATATCAATATTACACTAATATTTGCAATCAGATTATCAACAACAAAACACTCATAAGATAGAAAGAGATATAAAAAGTATCTTGATGTACACAATCCTCTCTCTCCCTCTCTCTCTCTTTCTCTCTCTCCCTCTCTAGGTAATCCTCACTCTTTGCATCCCTTTTTAACACAAAAATTGAGAGAGACAGTGATGGCATTTAAAAAACTAACCTCAAGTTAAAGAGATAATTATACTCGAAAGCACCAACTTTGATTCAATCGTCCTTGTGCTTGCTTCTACACATTCACATACAAAGACACATAAAATAACAAACTTATGATCTCTCTATTTCTTTGACCCTCTCCTAACTATATTTGACACCAAATACAAAATAAAGCGCAATAATAACTATTGGTATATTTCATGTGTGTGAGTATGTGAAAGAGAGAGAGAGAGAGAGAGAGAGAGAGAGAGAGAGAGGACCCATCCATCAATAATCTTAAATCTTATTACATTATCTTTACCAACTTTTTCAATGGAATGCATTTCAATATTTTCCTAAAAATGAAGCGCTTTTCCTCGGAGCTCCTATATCTACTACCCACAATGTAAAAGCCATCTAATTAATCCCAATGCCTCTTTGATTAAAAGGAGCTTGAGATTGTCATCTAGCCTATAAGGATCTAAGACTATATAAATATATCGAGGTTTAATATCATCCCACCCATCAAAGCCAAGAACTTCCCATTTTGGGCTACAATGATATCCAAAAAAGCCCAATTGGGGCATCTCCTCAAAGAAGATCATATCCAACAAATTTTTATTGTCATAGATCAACTTCAAGATATTTAATGACATGTCGGTGCATGAAACATAATCAAGCTGTATATTAATAACAATCATGATCTTTTTTATACTTAGAGATAGTAAGAAAGAATCAAAAATACTTATACAATCTGCCACCAATGGTTACTAAATAATAACACAACCATATTTATTTTCAAAGGAGCTTATGCTTTGGGACACATTTGATGACTACATGTGATCGTGCTTGATCTCTATCACCATGGACATTATAGTCTATTTAATAACGGTCAATCAAGCCCAAGCTTTCTTGAATAATCATGAGCACAATATTTTCATCTAATTTATCTGAATCTAATTGTATATTAATTTGGTGAACATCGTTCCAATTAACAGCATAAACCAGCCATGGCCCAGACCAACTTGGAACATGGAAATAATGACGCTCAAACTCAGCCCAAATTCACCCTTTCCTCAAAGGAAAGAGTGCTTCTCATGTGCTAAAAAAAATGCAAGTCACCTCTTCCATATATCAATCATACATACAATTATATAAGTAAGTAGAAGCATGAATACTATGTACGTCGATGTGTGTCAAATATACTAATGCGAATACATTGTGTGTGTACATGGATGTTTGGACCTATACATTTGAGTGCTTAACCTTTGTGTGTGTACATGTGTGTTTAATTAAAGACACATAAGTACACATCCTTTTTCTTGCTGTGTGAGAGTGTTTGAGAGTTTCTTTAATCAATCCACTCTCCCTAGGTGTATTACACACACAAATAAATAACACAGACATAAGATAACTACACACACACACACACACACACACACACATATATATAAAAGATAAATATAATTACATAAATATAACATATATATGTATATACATATATATACATATATATGTATATTTGTACATATATATACAACACATCACATTGTTTGGCCCATTTATAGGAATCATCGATTATACATACAGCCACCAAAGATTGTCTTGGAGGATCTTACTTCTTGTTACTTCCCCTGCAAAGTGACTGCCATGATCCCTTGATGGGCTTCTTTGAGGATAGCTTCTTGTTCATGAGATGGAATACACCTCCGAAGGATCTGATCAATGGCCTTCTTATATAGTTGTCTGGCTATTTACTTGGAAATATCCGCTTTGGACAGCTATTCGCTTTCTTTGATCTCAAGAAAAGTTATCCTCCGTCAGATATGTGGCCACAAATGCCAACATTTCATCATACCAGGTTTGAGGAATCTGCATGACTACTTTTGATGTGAATAGCTCCCGTACATTGGGTAGATCATCCTCCACTCCGATCGGGGCTTCACCACACTCCAATCATGACAGGTAGTCTGCCACTGTATGGCTTTCTCTTGGGGTATGCACAATGGTGAACTCGAATTCCTGAATGATCAGCATTCACCTAGCCATCTAGCCTACCAAGCTGTTCTTATCAACAAGATAAAGCAAGGTAGAATGATCCACCACATGGAAGGTGAAACTTGTTGACTGAGTAGATCATGCCAAGTACTTCCCTATGAGTGGTGGAGTAATTTCTCTTGGCATTTGATAATCTCTGGTGGCTGGCATAGTAGATGGGCCGGAACCATTTGTTTTGGCCTCATGCATCAAGACGCTCCTGATTGCCACATCTGAGGCATCCACGAAAACATGGAATGGCAAGTCCCAACAATTAGGTGCTTTGGATAGCATCATCTTGAGTTGCCCTGAATGCATTGTCGCATTCCTCCATCCATTCGAGATTGGCTTGCCTCAACAACTGGAGGTTCAATGGCATTTTTATTTGTGCCATTTGGTGGTTCAAAGGAACTGCTATGTGTGCTAGATGGTGGAGCATTTGGCTATTCCATCTGACTTGCCCCAAGAACCTTCTCAGCTCCTTGACACTAGTCAGGATTGGAGCTTTCCAAATCACCTCCACCTTGGCCGAATCTACTGCAATGCCTTCCTGAGATATTATGTGGCCAAGGAGCATACCACTTTAGATGGCAAAGGCACATTTAGCGCGATTCAAGCTCAATCTAGAGCCTGTTAAAATTACAGCAATGTGATGAGCTATGGTGGATTAAATGCTAGAATCAACATCATTAACAAAGTGATTAGATGATAATTAAGATGTGATTAGTGAGTAATTAATAAATAGCTTACTTAATGTGATTAGACAATAATTAAGATGTGTGAGTAATTAACAAATAGCTTACTTAATGTAGGCATGGATAATAAAAAACCAGCAAAGTGATTAGACGATATTGTGATTAGTGTTGAGTAATTAACAAATAGCTTAATGTAGGCATGGATAATTAAAAACCAGCAAATTCTCATTAGGCCAATGCCTCAATTTATAGAGTTTACATCCAAGCATCTAATCCCACTGATTTCTCCTTGATTCACTCCACCTCTTTTGCTTGATTCTCTCCACCTCTTCACTTTTCCCCCCAGAATATCTCCCAGAATATCTTCACACTTCCTAAATCTTCTCATGCTACCCTTTATTCTCTCCGAGTATATTCTTCTCACCTTTTCACAGGTTCTCTCACATTTACACATTCTTTTTTACAGCCTCTAACCAAGGGCTTGTTCCCGCACACACCCTATTCACTTGTATATTTCAACACCTCCCCTCAAGTGAATACTCCTAGAACACCTGGACCCTATACCAAGTTTCCCTCTTACTTGATAAACCACGACCAGTGCCTCAAGTCCCTAAACTCAGTCCTTGACACACTCTCTCTCTATTTGTCCAAGGCTACTACAAGTTCCCGCGACCTTGACTAAAGTGCTCACACATACATCTACCACGTGGCCTACATCATCGGGGTGGCTCAGAGGTGGTTTTACTCTATTGGGGCAGGTTACATTGGGTTGTGGGGTCTCTCTCTCTCTCTCTCTCTCTCTCTCTCTCTCTCTCTCTCTCTAACTCAGAAAAGATGATCCGACTCCACTTCCTTTGGAGCCTCCATGAAGTTTGTCGATGTCGTTCCTTCTCCACTGGGTTTGCTGTAGCAGTCTCTTGCCGTGTGTCCTGGCTTTCCACAGTTGTGGTAGGTGAAGGTCCTTCCTCCTACTCTGCCTCTTCCTTGTCCTCGTCCTTGAGAGAATCCTCCTCGGGTGAAGAGTGCTTTTTCTTCTCCTGCTGTTGAGTTGAGCCATTTCTTCTTCTTTGCCTCTGCGCTCTTGCTCTAGTAGAGCTCCTTCTATCGTGTAGCTTCAATTCAGGTACACTCTTTAGTGTTGCTACAATATTTTTGTATTCACCTTTGTCCACACTCTTCAGAAGCACTACTAGTGCCTCATCATCTTCTACCTTTTTGCCAATAGCTGTTTAATGCTTTTATATCTGTTCAAGTGTGTGATTAAAGGTTCACTTTCCTTCATATCCAATTTGTATAATTGCATTAACAGATTTATCTTTGAATTTTTAGCTTGTGTGCCAAATAACTTATTGAGTTCATCCCATGCATTTTTTGCCCATTGTATCCCTATGATGTGATGAATGATTTCATCACATCACATCATTGCACTTAGTTTAAACGATTTCATCATTTAAACTAAGTGCAGTAAGTCCCAATGCTTTTTCATTCCTGCTCTTCCACTCATTTTACCCTCTCACCTCTGGGCATTCATCTCTTCTCTCAACTAGCCCCCAAAAATTTTTCCTCATGAGCAAATACATGGTTTTTGTCTGCCATGTGTAAAACTGCTCCCCATTAAATTTGGCTATTTCTTGTGCTGTACTCATGATGATGTGAAGGGGGTCTTACCTCTTGATCCAATTTCAAGATTCAAGGGTAGTGCCTAACCTTTTACAACTCAATCTGGTGTTTAAGAGATGATTACAACAAATTTATCAGCATAAAATCACCAAAAATTACATTAAATCAAGGGTTTGTACGAAATGGTTGGAGTATCAAACCAACTCCGAATCGCAATCTGAAGTTATAGGGATCTGTATCAGATACCTAATGGTTAATTTGAATCCTCAATTACACCAAAATATAGTGATTAGCATTGATTAATCACTGATTAGTAAATTAATCCAATCTGGTGTTTAAAAGATGATTACAACAAATTTATCAGCATAAAATCACCAAAAATTACATTAAATCAAGGGTTTGTATGAAATGGTTGGAGTATCAGACCAACTCCGAATCGCAATCTGAAGTTATAGGGATCTGTATCAGATACCTAAGGTTAATTTGAACCCTCAATTACACCAAAATTAGTGATTAGCATTGATTAATCACTGATTAGCAAATTAATCCATTGTTTTGTGTGCAAAAAATAGAGTATGCGGGGAGTCCAGATCTCGTGCCTTAGACTTCAAATGAGCTCAAATGCGTTCAAGGCCATCAATAGCAATGAGTCTAGTAGAGGATTAAGCCAATAAACACAAGATTTGACCAAATATTGAATGTTTAATCTCTATTTTACCAAAGTCACCTGCAGATTTGATGAAGAGCTTGGATCTCATTATAGACTTGATCAAATTGAATTTTGACGTCACCAGCCTGTAGAGCATGCTTGAAAACCCCTAGAGCTATGAGGAATTAGAATATATGAATTTGACGTACAACAATTTATTGAGTTCCTCCACATAGAACCTCAGCTTCTGGTTCTTCTTGGGAATGATCATGATCGGGGACAACCATGTTGCCAGATTAATCGGATATATGAATCCAATGTGTAGCAATCGATTGAGTTCCTCCTTAAATCGTTTTGCATAGTTGGGATTCATCCAGTATATTTATTATCGGATGAGGACTGCATCTTCCCTCATATTGATCCAATGTTGGTAGAATCAGGGGTCAATCCCTTTCATTTGGGTGTAGCTCCATGCAAAAACATCCTTGAAGGACGTGAGCAGCACCCAAATCTCTTCCCGAAATGAAGCTTCCAGTTTGGCACTGACCCATACCATCTTCGGCAATATCTAGATTCATCTCCATCAGTTCATCTTCTCTGACCCGTCTGGATTGCTTTAGGTCTCTTTCAAAGGATTTTTATGCCGCAACGATTTGTTGGCAGACTCAGTCTACTGCCATTAGTGACTAAGGCTTGATAAAAATCATCAACCTCATCAAACAATTTCCCTCCACTCAGTGGATTAGGCTGTCCTCCCTGGTAGTTTCATTCTTGTGATGACAGGTTGGTCAATATCTCTCCATGATCTGGACCACATCAAACTCAAACAGGCTGATTAGATGTGCATTCTGTTGGAGATACTCCTCCTCTTCATTGAGGTCCAATCCTTCTAGCATGTTTACTCCAACTACTTTTGGCCGAGAAGGATTTTCCACTTTCCTTCGACTGGCTACCGAAATTTTGACTTTCTTCTTTCCTCTCTGGATAGTTATCCTATCGGCATCATAGTTTTGCATTGTCCGTGCCTGCCTGAGCTATGGTCTGCCCAGTAACATCAAGTAGGTGCCTTTTATGTCCTCCAAATTCTTCCAGTGTGAGCTTGCAGATTAATCTGAGTGGTTGAACTTCGATCCACCGCCTGATCCACCATTTTTATGGCGAGCAGGGCTGGATCCCATCTGCTCAACCCGAGCATTCTGCATGTCGTATATCTGAAAAATGTTGACTCTCCTGATCCACCATCCAACATTACTTTTGCTATGTCCACTCTTGCCAACTTCACCTACATCATTGGGATGGCATCATCATAAATTAGGGCTTCCCTCGACATAGTTTCTGTCCTCTTAATGTGCATGGACTTGAGAGGCTATGAGGGTTCCGTTTTCTCCTCTTGGGGAATCAGGTGGCACAGTAACTCTCTAAATTTTGGCACTAATGTGAGGAGCTGTTGCACTGACATAAGGATTGGTTGTCACTTCAGATCTTCCCATAGATCGTATGGCCACGTTTCTCCTTATGTGAGCCTACTTTGGCTTTCTTCCTGCTTTAGTGCCTCTGCACTTTTCTCTGGGGGGCTGCAATGTCTCTAGAACTTTCTCCTAGTTCCCATCTGGTTGTGGTAAGGGCACTTTGCCTCCCTGATCTGGGTTCATCGGTGGTATGATGACGTTGGCTTCTTGCCGACAAATCAGCCTGGGCCTTTCTGGCTCCTTTTTCCCACAATGCCTCTTGGACCTGCTGCTTTTCCACCCAATCAGACACCTCCGTTCGTACATTGTTCTGCTCCTTCAAGTGATAACTTTTTGCTCCCCCCTATTATCCGAGGTCGGTTCTTTCCCTGCCTCCAGAGTCTTGGGTTGCATGGATCTTGTCACCACCATGGTTGATGATTCTACCACCTCGATGGTCGGCCTGATTACTTCTTTCTCGTCTAAAGCCTGGATTTCCATGACATTTACCATTACGGGCTTGATATCGAAGCCTGCCTTTTTTAAGAATTATGGTTCACTGTTGGGAGGAGTATATGAGGAGGGTCCATAATGCGGTGCCGCTGGACCCTCCTCATATACTGAGGAGGGTCCAGTAGGCTCCATGCTGAGTGTTGGCGTGAAGAACGGCAAAGGCTGGAAGGAGAACGTGGAGAAGCCCATAAGAGCGGGCTTGGCGATGCTAATGAATGATCAATTCATAATCAAGCCTGATATTGCATTGCAGTCCGCTAATAATGGCCGTACTAAGGACAGTAGTGCAGCCTTGGAATGTAATATGATGTTGTTCAAGGCGGAGAGCATGGCCGATATCCAATCCTCCATTAAGTCTTCCACTTCGTTGCTGGCCTCCATAACCGCAGGCGGATCTTTGAGCAGTGCACAGTTTGACGTGAAGGGCTCCAAGACTGTCAACTGCACTGTCACTGGTGTGAAGTCCTACCGTGTTATGTTGGACACTCTAATGCAGATGGTGACGAGCGACCCCGGCGCCGATCAGCCTCCATATTGGAGGCCGGATACATCACAGCCTCAGCTGCGATGGTCTTCCAAAAGGTGATGGCTCGTACACAGCTCTCTACAGTACTACTAAATTAGGGGGGGATTGAATCTGATAAAAAATATGCTTTCAAACTTCCTTGATTATTATGAATTATTTTTTTTGCTTTTCACACGGAATGACTTACTTCATTGCTGCGTGCGGCGCTCTTATAATTAGCAGCAGCTGATCGACTAAGCTGATCAGTGTCGATGTTTTCAATATATGATGGGTGCGTTTATTCATTTGTGGGTGCTGTTGAAGTTATTATTGGCACTGCAGGGGGCAGACTCTGTGGGTTGTTACGGAGATCATATACGCAAAGAATATCAAGATCGAAGCCGACAAACAGGCCCAAGTAGAGGGCAAAGCGAAACTCACAGCAACACCCGCCGCCAAGGTTGAGGCCGCGGACGTTGGGGGCGGTGTGGGCTCGGAGAGAGATGGGGTGTGGACGGTGAAAGCAGCCAACGACAAATCAGCGTTTCCCTTCGCGTTCAGGGTGGAGAAGTTGGAGTATGATGCCACTGGAACCCTTAGGACCAGCTCCTCCAAACCCACGTTACTTAGGAGAAACAACTCTTTGAGCAACAAGATCAAACGATTTGCTTCCGTGTGCATGGATGAGCTTCGACGCTCATCCTCGGTCTCCCAAACCCTGCCTAATTAGGATTAGTCTCATTGGCTTCAACTCATATATAAATTCACTCTTGCGAGAGGCGTATTTGCGCATTATGCTCATAGAAGAGCACCCGGTAGACCTTTGATCATCAATTAATATTCATTAATAATTAATAATATTGGAAAGGTGTGACTGATCAAGCCCACTGGCTTCTGTAACGAGCAATCCCTTCAATTAAACAACACAATCGATGAATTTATCTATTGGAAACACTTCATTGTTTTTTCTAAAAGCTTTGTTCTTATGATTCCTCAGGATCTCTCTTATCTGATTTAAATCAAGACTTAGAGCATGGTTGCCAAATATGGATAGAACTTGTGAATATTTCTCTATGGCTTTGGCACTTTCTAGTGGTCTAGCTAAGGGTTTGATTCACTCCATGTTCTATATCCATTCATGCTTTCCAATCACCAACCCACTCTCAAAACTAGGAATCTTTGGCACTCACATAGGAGATGCCAAGATAGGCCCACAAATAATTATTCTCCTAAGCGAAGTAAAAGTGGACACAAGAGTTTCTTTATGCTCATAAGAGTTCTTTAAACTTAATATACATTCGCCACTGTGCTTCTTCCTTTCCATATTAAGGCGGTAGTCAAAAACGTGATTTTTCTTACATGACCACATAGTGTATGGTAGAAGCTCTTAAGATCTCATAAGACCATATATGAGGTCATGAAATGTTTTTCTAAAAGCTTTTTTCTTATGATTCCTTGGGATCTCTCTTATCTGATTTAAATCAAGACTTAGGGCATGGCTGCCAAATATGGATAGAACTTGTAAATATTTATCTATGGCTTTGGCACTTTCTAGTGGTCTAGCTAAGGGTTTAATTCACTCCATGTTCTATATCCATTCATGCTCTCCAATCACCAACCCACTCTCAAAACTAGGAATCTTTGGCACACACTGACATAGGAGATGCCAAGATAGGCCCACAAATAATTATAATAGTTCAAAATAAAAGTGGACACAATAGTTGCTTTATGCTCATCATAAGCGAAGTAAAGGTGGACACAAGAGCTGCGTTATGCTCATAAGAGTTCTTTAAACTTCATATACATTTGCCACTGTGCTTCTTCCTTTCCATATTAAGGCGGTAGTCATAAACATGATTTTTCTTGCATGACCACATAGTGTATGGTAGAAGCTCTTAATATCTCATAAGACTATAAATGATGTCATTGAATTTCCTAGATCAATGTGATCATCGTTTCAACTCAAAGATTACCTTTTATGACCACGTAGTGTATGGTAGAAGCTCTCAAGAACTCATAAGACCATACATGAGCTCACAAGAACTAATAAGACCATACATGAGCTCACAATCTTTCGTAAGAGCTCACATATGTATATAATATATATATATACACATACATATATATATGTACATATATATATGTATGTATATATATATATATATATATATATATATATATATATGTATACATATAGATAATATATACATATGTGTGTGTGTGTGTGTATATATATATATATTATATACATATGTATAATATATGTATATACATATATATAATATATACATATACATATATATATATATATATATATATATATATATATATATACATGGTCTCATGAGCACCATCATAAAGGATATTCAAAGTTCTCCAACCTCAAAGGAAGGTACACACGTTTTAACGATCTAAAATGTTGTAATCTTTTATATATAAAGATATACTAGTGTGTTTGTAATTGGTTTATGCATGTTATGCAAATTGTTTTCTATGTCACATAGTTATGCAGGCAATGGGGAGATTAAAGATATGGAACCTCCTTTTTCACACGCTCTTGACCAACAAGTCTTAGCAGGTATTAGTCCTACACCTACATATGATGAGGTGTTTCGAGCGCCTAGATTGGTGAGTAGAGACCAAAACAAGCTCTATGGGAAAGAATTATTGGAGAAATGCTTCAAGGATCAACATGCCATTTTTCTTGGAAACTACCGCCTGGTTGGAGGAAGACATCTATAGATGGTGGGTCTTAGAGGTAGACAAGCAAATAGAAAGTACAATAAGAAGAAGAGTATCAAGGACAATGTAAGTGTTAATGTTTGTGCTTATGAGTGTTCTTTTAGAAACTAATAATTGGATTGATAATTTTAAAACTAATCTAATGCATTTGTCATTTTGTGTTTGATAGAAGAATACATTAAAACACAAGGGATGACTCAATCCATAGATGAAGCAAGTAATGACATGGATGCTAGCTCATCAATTCATGTAAGCATATTTTATAGTTTTTTTAGCCATAAATTGTATGCTTCAACATGCTTCAACTCTATGTGTGTGTGTGTGTGTGTGTATTATATATATATATATGATTTAAGAAGCTTAATACATAGTTCATCACTTTTTTTATTTGGTCTAAATTCATAGGTCTTGGAGCTTGCATTGACTCCTCAAGGAAATATTAATTCTAATGAAGAGGTAAAGAACTAAACTTGATATTTTCTTTTCCTATGTAAGCAGCTTTTTTACATGGGTATGTTTATATTATATATTTATGTGGTTCTAGTTTTAACTTTATGTTATTTTACATGTCATGGTCTTAAAGCCAACACTCAATCTTCAAGCATATAATCATTCTTATATGAAGAGGTAAGAGCTAGAAAGATGTATCATAAGGAGAATATATAATGGTTTTTTCTTTGAATCATGCATAGTAACTTATGCAATGTTACATGTTTTGAACGTTTTGTTTAAAAGATTTTGTTACTAATGTGATCTTTATAGACAAACTTTGAGATTCAAGCTAGCTCTCCTTACATTGATGCGATAAAAAATGATCAACCTATAGAGAATGTAAGTGTATTATATAATTGATTTTATTCTAAGTAGGATTTCTTTTGGTTTTGTATTAAACGTATGCTCTTCTATATAGATGGATAACTTTATATTCGGGACAAAGAGGTTTGAAGGGTTGCAAGATTATATATCCGATGAGGTGTATTCTCTTAGTCCACATAAAGATTTGATTTTAAGACTATTATTTTTTGAATTCTATGTGATTTTGATAACATCTTATAAACCAGGATTCTTATAATACAACAATGGAGGAGAATAGTAATTCCTTTACTGAGCTACTACATCATGACACATCAAAAAGAGTGAGAGCCATAAGAAATCAAGAGCCTTTAGTATATATGACAAGTGAAGACAAGGTTTGGTTGAGTTTTTCTTTGTATATGTGATAAGTTTTCAATATTTCTTCTAATATTTTGTTGTACTTGTAGGATCCAATGTTGAATTTGGCTAAGTATACGAATGAGGTTTCAAGAAAAAGTTAAAGAAAGATAAAGGTAATGCAAAACTTACAAAAGTTTTCTACTCTCTTTGTACTCCTATTTTTTCTCTCTCTTTTTACTTTTGTGATTATTAATGCTAGTTTTTGGCTTGTTCCAAAGGTAAGTGAGAAGATGAAAACTCACTTGGAAGAAAGAAGTCACCAAAAGGGTGAAAATATTATACCAACAACCATTTTAAAGATATTGTTAGATAGATGTATAATGTTATGATTCTCCTATTTTTAACGTAATGGATTTGATTTTTCTATTTTTAACATGATGGGTTTAATTTTGTTATTTCAAATAGGATTTAGAACACATTGGAAAATCAAATGTAGAGGCATCATGTGAACCTTTACAAGTAAGTGATATTATATTAGAGAAATTTATCATTGATAAGTTTATTATTTTGAATCTTTTTATTTAGGTAAATTGAATATGCTTTAAAATTTTATATATTTTATTATCATGAATGTAGGTGAGTCACATTTCAGAGGAGGATATAGAGACAATCATTTTAAAGTACATGAGAGTGCATACAATCCAAGACATGTACTTTTCTCTTAAGAGTACATATGTCAATCTAAAGAAGGAGAATATTAGTTTCAAAAACTACTCAAAGGATAGAAAAGGCCTGGGAGTGACATTATGATTCGTGACATTGTGCATTGGCTTATTGCCAATAAAAAAGTCAAATTCAATGCACAATCCACACCTATTAGTTTAGAAGATGTAAACATAATCCCATGATATTTAGATAATCTTGAAGTACTATTTATTTTGAACATGATGTATGTTGACTACTTTTGGTCCTCTTTTTAAATATGCAAGACTTTTTTGCTTAATCTTTGATAAATAAAGAGATTATTATTTTATAATGCTTTATAGAACTACTTAATCTATTATGTTGTAAGTAGTATATTAGCATGATTCATTGATCTATCTAGAGGATAAGCTACTAAGCATTATCTATATAGAGATACAATGGATTCACTATATAATTTCCTAGATACATATAAGGATATCTAGGAAAAGTGCAAACTAGGGAAAATGTAACAGTTTCCTAGATAGGCTACCTAGAAAATACAATGCATGGATTTCTCTACATAGATAAATTTACATATATAGGAAAATTTTTCCTATGTAAGCAAATTTTTCTATATAGAGAAAATCTTCCTACATAGGAGATTTTTTCCTTTGTAGGAAAATTTGTTATATAGGAAATTTTTACTATATAGATAAATTTTCCTATATAGAAAAATCCATGCATTGTATTTCCTAGTTAGCTATCTAGAAAAGTGTTTCATTTTCTCTAGTTTGCACTTTTCCTAGATATGCTCATTTATATCTAGGAAATTATATAGTGAATGGTTTTTTTAACTATATAGAATGAACAAAAGTTCCTTGTGGCTTCTATGCACCGAGCAATCGCTTCCATTAAATAACACAATCGATGAATTTGTCTTCCATCTCAACTTTGCGCATCACCTCCATAGCTCTATCTGTACGTAAAGATAGCTTTGCAGCCTTGATCCTGGGAGAAGTAACAACTCGTCATCGAAATGGCTTCTGAAACTACTATATTGTTACATCGTTTGTGCATGCTTTCAACCCTTTGAAGACAACGAAGATAAATGAGCAAGAGAATTAAAGATGCACGTGAGGAGACTAGTAATATGATGGGAGAAAATAAATTTTATAAGAAAAAATCTTAATTAAATTAAATTATAAAAAATTATAAATTAAGAAAAATATACTAACTAAATAAAAATTAAACAATAAAATCAATTTAAAAAAATAAAGTTTTTCTTTCCAAATAGAAGGGGGAATGTGAGAATAGACCCTTAAACTTTAATTAATAAGAAGTAACAATCCCACATCGGGATGACATTCTCGCTTTCTTAATGTTGATGGAGTAGATTGCATCCTTCTGATCAAGTAGAAGACTTTGTTGTAAAAGTAAAAGACTTTATTGTGGGAGAGAATTGAGAAGCTTATTATTAATGTTTTTGATACACTGAAGACTCATTATTTGAAGAAGTCTTGTTAGTAAATAAAGAAGTTTAGGAGCATCTAATTGGGTCGAGGTCCCTCACCAAGTGATTGCATTTTTATTCTTTTTTAATCTCTTTTTTAATTATTTTATTTTTTCTGATTTTCTTCATTGGAAATCACAAGTAGGGTTTAAATGTTTTATTGTTCAGGATAGTGTGGTTCTAAGGCTTATTAGCAATGAGGACAAGAGCTAGGGATTTCAAAGGAATGTAAACATAATCATTAGGTTATGAACGTGAACTTTCTCATTTCCTCATGTGATATGTTGAGACAATGTAAGATAATAGCTTCTTTGGCTAATTCTTTCCTTATTTTTGTCAAACAAACTTGAGGAACATATGTCCAGCCTACATTCTTCATCCCATGTGCTTTCTTTTAGTACATTTAAGTGCCCTTACACTTACATACATATATACAATGAAGTGCGTTTAAGTGATCTTACACTTACATATAGATATGCAATGAAGTTGATTTGATACAAGCCTATATACAATGAAGTGCATTTAAGTGCTCTTACACTTACATACATATATACAATGAAGTGAATTGAATATAAGTAGTCTTACATACATATATACAATGAAGTGAATTGAATATAAGTAGTCTTACAAGCATATATACACAAGTATATACACAATAAAGTGCTCTTTCAAGCATATATATAACGAAGTGTATGACAGGAAGTCATTGAGACTCTTGATGTAGTTGCTCTTAAAGTCAAAACCATTTGAGATGCTAATGAAATAATTTGATAATCTTGGTGGCATTATTCTTAAGAGTAGGTCCTATTGTGAATATAAATTTTTGAGGGGTCTCATTTTGTTAGCGAGGTTTTGGGTTATCAAATAGAGTAGAAAGTAGTGGCAAAGGTAAAGACAATCGATTACAATTTCCAAGCAATTTAAGTGACTTTTTCATGGGGAAGAAAATAAAGCTATTTTCATGGTGTGAAAATCAGTAGATTCAAGGTGATATTATGCGGTCACTTGGGCATTACTTGTAGAGGTTCCTTGATGATTTCAATAATCCCTTGAAAATACCCTTTGTGTGGTGTGAAAAACTCCAGTAAGCTTATTTGGGCTTCTTTGTATGTGCATGATGAAGCTCGAAAGCCTCTTTTTGTGTAGCATGATGAATTTTTTAATGGCATCAAAAACCAATTAAGTTTTCTCATGTTGTAAAGGTTAGGCTTATTTTGGCTTTTTGGCACCCAGGATGAAGTAACATAGCCATGTAGATGCACTTTTGATGCTTGATGTGTTTCACCATGTGAGGTGACAAACTAGAGTTTAGTTTTTCGGAACATGAAAAGCTAGAATTTTTCATGGTGAACTAGCTCCCTTCTTTTGGTGAACCAACTCCCTTCTTTTTGTGAGGTTTGCATGATCTCATGTTAATACAACACATTAGCTTTATCTCCTTTTCAATGATGATTTTCATGGGCATGAAAAACTAGTTATGTTTTCATGTCCTGAAAAACTCACTACAAGGAGAGAAAGGTGAACCAGCACCTACACCAGTGATTTTTGACGGGTTCTTAAACTTGTCAATCTTGCTGGCACAATAGTTGGTAGAATCATTGGTATATCCACTGATCTTACTAGCGATTATATGTGAAAATTTACTACCGCCCATACCAGCCATCTACACTTTAAAAGAAAACCTAGGGCAGACTAGGGACATACTAAGTATGTCCCCACTCTGCCCCAGGTTGAGAGAGACTCGTCCCAAAAACAATAAGTCACAAGTTTCGAATTAGAATCAAAATTGACTATACATTAAGGTGTCTTGAGATGCCAAGTTCAAGTGAATGGCCAAGTATGGAAGGTTGACCACCCCACAAGATCAAGAATGGCATACAAAGTAAATGTGGAGACACAGAAGCATAAGGGCCAAAACATTACACCAAGGGGAAGAACATAGAGTGGTTGATAGCTCGTCTTTCCATAGTTACTCCTCCTCATCCTCATCATCATCATCCTTGTCATCTTCATCATCCTTGTGTTTTGATACAATGGGTGCTTATGTGTATTGCTAAGCTTTGCTTCACATATCTCAAAAATTGGATTTATCTGCAGTATGTGTACAATCACCTCCATTTTGGATGGGATAGTTGAGGATGCTATCTTACATTTACCTCTCATCAAGTAGCGGGGCAATGGGCAAGAGTACCTACTACTGGTTTCCCTTGTTGAGTTGAGTCTCAACAAGTTTTTATGGTTTCTATATTTTTGGGAGAGAGTCCTTGTGGACTTTTCTTATGGACTTCTAGTTAGCTTGCTCATGCTTTGGAGGCTCTCCACTATGTGAGAAATTGGTGCTCTTATCAGTAAGGTTTGTGATGAGGTGTTGCTTTTGTTGATTTCTTTAGGCACTCATATGAAGGAAAATCTTTTTTAATATCTTTGTGCATGGACTAGGGGTGTGGGCACTCATCTTTTTTTGAACCTTTTGGCTTGGGAAACTCTATACCATTTTTTGTTGTTGTTTGAGGTTCCTTTCTTTGTGAAATCTTAGGGAGTCTATGCATTTCTTAAATCGACACTTTAGCATTACTTTCATAGTATCCCTAAGCTTCCAATAAGTTTTTTCACTACAACACATCGGGGACACAACAACACTTTTTAGTAGCATTTCAATAGCATTTTTAGAAGGGGAAAGTCGGGGCTTTTAACGCTACTCAACAGCATTTTTTTGTTTCTCAAAATGTTGCTTAGCAACAAAAAAACACTGCTAAACTGTACTTTTTTATGCTCAACAGTGTTTTTAGCAGCAAAAAAAACACTCCTGCACTATAAAAAAATAAAACACTACTTAGTAGTGTGGCCTGGAAAAAGTATTCACGCTTCTTTTGTCGTCACACTGATTTTATCATTTAAATGTCCTAAACTTGATGCCTTTTGTTTTTTTGTAGGTTTATGTCTAATCTATCACTTTTACCTCTCTCATCTTATCCTTCTCCTACCCTAGCTCAACCAAGGCATGTCTTCTCTTTTCCTTCATCTCCTATGTAAGCAAGCTTTCCATGAAGGCATGTCTTCTCTTTTCCTTCATCTCCTATGTAAGCAAGCTTTCCATGAAGGCATGTCTTCTCTTTTCCTTCATCTCCTATGTAAGCAAGCTTTCCATGAAAGCTTTCTTGTGAATATTCCCCTTCTCTTTTCTCTCTTTTAAGTTTTTCTTTTCTTCTTTTTATCTTCTCTCATGGAAGCTTACTCCTAACCCTAGCTTCTACACAGAAACCTTAAAAGAGAGCTTTGATGAAGAGCTCTCCATCAAAGCTCTCTATTAGGGCTTCTATGTAGAAGCTAGGATCAGGGTTAAGATTCAATGACAACGAAAAAAAATATTCAATAAGTTTTTCATGTTATATAAAAGCTTTCATTAAGATTTCTATTAAGATTAGGGTTTTGTATATGCTTTTTATTAGAGTCAAGATTAGGATTACTAATACTTTTTCATTATGTGGTTTGATTTTTTAGGTTATCTACACATACAACCCTCATAAGGTAAGAAACCTCTCTTTTATGTTTCCTCTCTTATGCTTTTACATGTTATAGGATCTCTTGGAGGGGTTCACCTCTAAGAAATTTTATGTATGATGTGCGTTCAAGGCGTATTTAAAAAACCCCTTTACACTTACATACTTTTATGAATAAAATGACCCCTTTTTCTTCATAAACTTACGATTTTCTTTTCAAAAAATAGTTTGAAAAATGCCTCCTGTAAATGTAATTCTGTAACTTTTTTGAATTAATATACCCCTATTGATGAAGTCACTTGCTACACTTACATATTTTCAGGTGAACCCCCCGAGTGTAGAGTCTGTAAGTTATAGGGTTTTTAAGATTAGGGTTTGTTAATTTTTCTTCCTAATAGATAGCCTTTTCAGAGCTATGATTCTCCAAAGAGGTGGCCATATGCCTTAGCCTCATGCATGAGGCTAGTGCATAAAGCTTATGCATATGCCTCATGCATAAGGCTAGTACATAAGCCTCATGCATGAGACATGTACATAAGCCTCATGCATGAGACATGCATTAGCTATATGCATAAGCCTCATGCATGAAGCTTATGAATAAGCCACATGCATGAGACTTGTGCATGATGCCATGGATAAGTCTCATGTATAAACCTTATACATGAGGTTTATGCATTAGCCATAAGCCTCTATACATATGCATAGCCTTATTCTCTCAAGAGGTGGCTATATGCCTCATGCATTTACATTTGTATGAGTCTAATGTCTAAAAAAGCTTATGCATTATCAATGATAAGCCTCATGCATGAGACCTATGAATTAGCCATATGCAAAAGCCTCATGTATGTAACTAGCTTTATGCATAAGGCTCATGCATAAAGCTTATGTTTTAGGCTTCTGCATTAGGCATATGCATAAGCCTCATGTATAAAGTCATATGTATAAGCATCATGCATAAGCCGCATACGTGAGGCTTATATATAAGCTCATGCATAAACCTTATGCATAAGCTGCAAATATGAGGCTTATGTATTAGGCTTCTCTATATGGCTAATGCATAAACCACATACATGAGGCTTATGCATATGGCTAATACAAAAGCCTCATATATGGGGCGGCTTTTGGCACTCTCTCCAAAGCTCAAAAAGGAATGGGGTAAGCTGGCTGGCACAAGGGAATCTAATAAAAAGAAGAAGAGGGATAATGGGGACTCCTATGGCTCAAAAGGTGGATATTGATATAGGAGATGATGTGCCTGTGATTGATGTCATCATTGAGGGGCAAACAATTTCTAATGCATACATTGATGGAGGTGCATCAATCAATGTCATGAGTGAAAAAACAATGAAAGATGCCGATTTAAAGTTGTCGTCTACTAACTCTCACTATCACATCAAACTTGCTGATAATACTAGGGTGAAAACCTTAGGAATTGTCAAAAATTTGGGAGTGGATGTATGTGGTATTTCTGTGCCTATACAACTTTCCAGGTCATTCCTACAAAGCCTGATGCTAGGGCTTACCCATTGATATTGGGTAGGCCATGGCTTTGCCAAGTGAAGGCAATTCAAAAGTGGGAGACAGGTGGTCTTATTCTACAAGGTGAGAATAAGAAGGTCCACTACAACATCAAGAGTCGTCGCGCAAGAAAGTGGTAAGAAGAGAACCTTTAACTTCCAAAAGTTCAGAGTCAAAGTCATCCGATGAAGAGGAGACAAGTGGTAGCTCCGAGGATTCCATCTCAGAAGGGGAGGTAGAGGGAGTTGCATTTGGTATGTCCCTGGGAAGGGATCAAGGGGATCCTGAAGACAATGAAGCCTTGGAAGGGGAAGCGTTTTCAACCATGTTCAAGAAAGGAGATGTGGACCTCACTAGTCTTCACCAACAGAATGAACTTCTTCTTGATGAGTCCGTATAGCAGGTATTGAAAGGGAGAATTACTTAAAAATGTTGGATGGATTTCCTAACCTTTTTACAAATAGCTACTCACAAGTACGCCAAGTTACCCTAGTAGAGTACAAGATTGATCTCAAGCCCCAAAGTAAGCCAATGGAACAGTCGGCTAAGGCATTTGGGAGTAGTGCAAGCGGACGTGCTTAAGAATGAGGTAACTAATTTCCTTGAAGCTAGATTTATTTTTCCAGTAGAGAATTCAGAGTGGATTTTCCCAGTTGTAGTCACTCCCAAAAAGGGTGGAAAATGGTGTGTGTGTGGACTTTTGCCCTTTGAATGCATGCACAAAGAGGGATTATTATCCTCTACCCTTTTAGGCTGAGATTTTGGATCAAGTTGCAAGTTATGAGTTGTATTCAGTGTGTGTGATGGATACTTTGGATACTTTCAAATCCGGATTTGTGAATAAGATCAAAGGAAAATCTCATTTATCACCCCTTGGGGAGTGTATGCCTATAGGGTGATGCCATTTGGCTTGACCAATGCACCAGCAAATTTTCAACGCTTCATGAGTCAGGTATTTGCACCTTACTTGGGAAAGTCTATAAGGGTCTTTTTGGATGATTTTTGCATTTATTCAAGCCGCATGGATCACTTGGAAATGTTGAGGTTGGCCTTGCAAAGTATTGATGATGCAAAAGGGTCTCTTAATCCTGGAAAATGCCACTTGAAGGAAGGTGGTTCTCTTAGGACATGTTATCTCAAAAGAAGGCATAGAGATGGATCGTGAGAAGGTGCAAGCAATTGTGGCCCTCCCACCACCTACCAATGTAAGGGAGGTAAGGAGGATTTTGGGTAAAACAAAGTATTACCAATGCTTTGTTGACATGTTCTCTAAGAAGATGTATCCTATAAATCTGTTGACAAAGAAGAATGTTTCTTTCCAATGGGGGCCTGATCAAATTTAATCTTTTTGTTTGCTCAAGGAATGCATGAGTCAAAGTCCAATTGTGCAGCCTCCTAGGGAGGGAGGATTTTTATGTGAACCCAAGTGTCTCATCACATTCAGTTGGTGGGTGCTATACTCTTGCAAAAGGGAGAGCACGGGCGTATGCAACCAGTGTATTATGCAAGCCGACAACTCATTGATGCCGAGGAGAAGTATGGTGAAATGGAGAAAGGTGGTTTGTCTCTTGTTTTTGCAGTAAAGAAGTCATACTTGTTACCTTGTTTTTGGTCCGCAAACCCAATCCTGCAGGAGGAGGGAAGTTTGCAAAGTGGATTTGTGAGCTTTAAGGATTCTCTTTCACTTTTATTATAGAAAACACCACTAGGGCCTCTCTTGTAGATTTGCTTACAAAGGAAGGAAGAGGAAGAAGGAACTGGAGCAAAGGAAGAAGTATATAAAGATTTGGAGACACCACCAACTGCTTTCACTATGCATTTTGATGGAGCCTTTAGCCCTTCCAGGCAATGTGGGGCTAGGGGGATAGTTTTATTTGATCTAGAAGGAAAAGAGGTATGGGCCAAGGGTAAGGAATTTCCAAAGGCTATATCAAATAATGTGGCATTAATTTGGGGATTAGAAGATTGCATAAAAGATGGAATTA
This sequence comes from Cibotium barometz, assembly GCF_041138505.1. Lineage (NCBI taxonomy): Eukaryota > Viridiplantae > Streptophyta > Polypodiopsida > Cyatheales > Cibotiaceae > Cibotium > Cibotium barometz. Next base: position 23,962,423 of record NC_141089.1, read on the forward strand.
ATGAGGTAGAGGTTAAAGAGGATTTGCTATTGGTCATCCGACAAATGAAAGGAGAATATAAGGCAAGGAGTCCTAATCTCCAAGAATTGTATAAAAGGGAAATGGAGTTAAAAGAAGCCTTTGAGTTTTGTAAATTTGTGCATGTTAACAGGAAGGATAATCAAAAGGCTAATGAATTGGCTACTAAAACTTTGGCTTCTTTCAAAGTAGCTATTCTTGCATTAATGGATACAGGTTGGCATGAGCTCCAAGATGTTTAACACTATTTAGGTATAGGATACCTTTTTCCTGGATTGAATCCTCAACAGAAGCAAAGGCTTACAAGGAAAGCTCATCCTTACACAATTCTAGGGGATGTTCTTTCAAGCAAGGTAAGGATAAGATTCTTAGGAGGGTAGTGAGCCTGGAAGAATCTAAAATGATTATGGAATTATGTCATGAATGTTCAGGTCACTTTGCCTCATCTAGCACAACTCGAAGGATCCTTAACATAGGTTATTATTGGCATGGACTCACCAGGAAAGGATGTTTATGAATGGTGCAGAAGCTGTGAAGTATGCCAAGCATATGGGCATAAGCAATTGGTTCCCGGACCCTTAAACCCTATCCCAGCATATGATCCATTTGAAAGGTGGGGATTAGATTTTATAGGCCCACTTCCTTGCTCCTCACATGGGAAGTATTACATATTAGTGGTCACAGATTATGCAACAAGGTGGGCACAAGCAAAGGCCATGGTCAATAATAAAGCAGTGGCTATGGCATCCTTTCTCAGGGAATACATATGTGCCCGATTTGGGTGCCCATTAGAAATCCTTACGGATGGGGGGAGGTCTTTCAGGAATGACTAGATTGAAGCTTTGGTGTAGAAATTAAAAATAAAGCATGCTATGTCAACTCCCTTTTATCCCCAATGTAATGGTTTACTAGAAAAAACTAATGGACTGCTTTGTGGATCTTTGTCTAAGCTAGTGGATACTATGAAGAGAAAGTGGGATGTGCATTTGCCAGAGGTCCTATGGGCCTATAGGACAACTCACAAACTCTCTCTTGGTTTCACACCTTTTCAGTTAGTTTATGGAATGGAGGCTATTTTGCCAATAGAATTGGAAATCACAAGCCTTCGCACATCTTTTGCACACTTGAATAATGAAGAAGAAACGCATGCCCAATGCCTAGTACAACTAGAGACCTTGGATGAGAGGCCACTTTAGACACTTCAAAATTTGGAGGCTGCACAACAACGGCGTGGCAAGGCAAGGCATGACACTGTCACAAAGAAGAAGAAGAAGCCAGAACTCAAGCAAGGAAGCTTAGTCATGAGGTATGATGGCCGTGTGGAGAAACGACTAGATAAGAAGCTTCTTCGACGCTGGGAAGGCCCCTTCAGGAGAAAGAAAAAGTTTAAAAATAACACCTATCTTCTAGAGGATGCAAGTGGCCAGGAGGTTCCCGGACATGCCAATGAGTATCGGGGCTAAAGATATTTTACCCTCGAGCACCATGGCCAGCAGACCCCCAAGACAAGCATGGAGGATCTGCTAGGAGGGAAAAGATGTAAAAAATTCATATTTTTCATTTTCAATTTTGTACATATTTTGATGGTTTCTCAATGGTTATAAGGTGGAAGCTTGTCCAAGAAGATTGCGGTGCCCACAATGGAATAACAGCGTGGTGATGTGGCAGCTTGGTGGCTACCTTGATAACAACATTCTATCTTCTAGTATAATGGTTTTACTTGATTTAGGGTGCACACATTGTAAATGCCACAAGTATGCTTGTTAAATACTTTGGTATGGTAGATAGGCTAGTGATGTGGAAAATAAAAGTGGGCCTTCATGCTCACATGGATTTTAATTCTATTATTAATACCGTATTCATCATAAGGCTACAAGTTGGGGAGTGTGGAAGGGATGTGGAGGAGTGTGTGTAGGTGCATAATTGGGAAAGATTATTCTAGAATGCCTACATGGAAGAGGAGAATTCCACCATGTGTAAGTGGGACCTCCACCTACATGCCACTTAGACTTGGCTATTATCTCATCACACTTTCAAAGTCAAAAAGTCTTCAATTTAATAATCAATAGAAGACTTAGCCTTTCGATGGTGACATCTACCCTTATGTCATTGTAGGGTTGAAGATTTTTATGTTGTAATTTCTAACAATGGAAGAGAGGGTGATTATCCACCTATAAAAGGAGCCCTCCTCTCCCTTTCAAATGAATGAATGAAGCCTCCTCAATTGAGCATTTTGTGTCATTGCCATTCTCTTATCTTCAAACACTCTCTTTACATGTGAATGTCTCATTTAGCATTAGCTCCTCATGCTTAACCCAATTTTGGACCTCTTTGATGATTCATGATAAGTGGGATAAGGAGTTATTATCTTGGTGGACCTATGACTTCTCAAGGTAGCCCTTGCCTTATTGCCGCCCTCCTTTGCAGGTACCAATGGTTTTAGTGGTAATGAGCATGTGGAAAGACTTTGGAGACCATAAGTAAATCTTTACGATTGTCCGCTGAGAGCAATGTTAACCCTTACCCTCTAGTTTGAATCATAAAGAAGGAGATGAAAGGCAAGAGGCTATGTGAAAATTGAGGTTTCATGCAAAGAGAGGGAAGTGCAGTTTTTGTGGTCTAATACCCAAATTTCAACCGGTAATTACTCATCACTCGAGTATTGGTTTCTAAAATTGATCATATGGCTAGGAAGCTCTTTATATGTTCTTTCCACTCATGTAACTAATTTCTTAATCCTTTACTTCATTGATGATCAGAATTTCTCCCAAAGTTGCTAACTTTTAGGCAAATTTTGGCAGTTTTATAGTCTTGTAGTAAAATGCTCATAACTTTTCGCTCGGTTGCCCGTGTTCGAAAGTTTTTTCATAGGCACGAAGCGCTCTTCAAGCTCTACATACTTATGAAATCCTCTTTTATACAATCTATATGGATTTAAAACTGTAATTCTCTGTGTATCTCTATTTTTATAGACTTTTGGCCATTATTTCTTCTTAATAATGATTAATTCCTCTTAATCTCTTATCAAAAAGCAAATCCCATGTATCTTATCGTCTTGTAAGTGATTGCTATATTCTTTTACTTTAAGATGTTCCTTCCAAATCGCCCAATTCAAACGGATGAGCCTTACCAACATTCCCCGTATGTTTTCGTTCACGTAATCCTGAGTCGAAAGATTTTCTTCCAACAAAGAATTACCCTCTTATTTGGAGCTGCAAGATTGGCAGAAATTCTTACTTCTTCTGAGCCTTTCATCTTTCCTTCCATGAATTATGATCTCACCTTTGACGTGTTTATCTTTATCTTAACCTAGGGAGAGAAAGGTAGGTGAGGAGGTTGTGAGGTTTCATACAAGTGTGTTTTGATTCTAAGAAGTGACTGAAGTCAAAACCCCAACTTTGTGTCACAGTACTACTAAATCAGGAAATTGAATATGTTCACAAATTAGAATGCTTTGATCCCTTCAATATATATTTATAAGAATTAATTTCTATTCGACATTTATTAATTTTCACAAAATGGCTTACTTCATTGCTACACACGGCATTGTTATAATCAGCAACAACAACAACAGCTCTAAGCTTAGTGATGCTTTCAATATATATATATATATATATATATATATATATATGATGGGTTCTTTTATTCATTTGTGGTTGTTGAAATTATTGGCATAGGGGGAAGACCCTTTACGCAAACAAATTCAAAATCAAGGCCAACAAATAGGTGCATGAATGCAATTCTAGCCTTGCCGGATGATGTAATGACTGCCCCACCTTTTTCATCAACAAATGGTGCTCTTAATGCATCAACTACATAACATGGCATGGACTTCCCTATAGGAAAAACCTCAATAGATCCAAATGTTTCTGAAGACTTCTATGACACCACGGTCGGCCACATATTTTGATATTCATCGGCCTAGGCACTAGAGAATTCATATTTCTCTTGTAATGGATTACTTTACATTGATTATTTCTCTTGTAATGGATTATTTTACATGTGATCGTATATGAAAGATGCACCATGGGATAATATGGTTAGAGTTACTATCTAGGACAAGGTGTTTGCACTAGTGTAGAAAGTCTTGGATGCACTAGGGACTCATTTTTAACATTGGCTAGCCAAGTGTGAACACTATGAGCCAAGTAAAGATCTAATTGTAGCTCTAAATCCTCTTTCTTGTATGCATTATTGCATGCACTCTTGTATGCTCTCAAAAGTAAAGATAGTGCTCTATTCTTCTCTTAAACCTTGCCTATATCTTGCTTTCAATGCTTGTGTGAGTGTGTGTGTGTGTGAGGAAGTGAGTGAGAGAGAGCAGTGGGGCTACACTTGTGGTGGCGGCTTTGTTGAGCTACTTTGGCATGCTTCCATTGACGTAGCTATCACAAGGAGTCTCCGATTCAAGCAAATGAGTAGAGGTAAGTGAGAGTTACCTCACTAATGCATTGCATGCTTCCCATGGCATATTGGGTTTGGGTTGGAATCTAGGCTCCCTGAGGCATGAGAGAAGAGTCTCATTGAGTGGTCCCACGGCCCGACATAAATGGTTCCGTTGTTGCCGAGACATCAATCTCTTGCCAAGCATCCTTGCATGCTTGATTTGGGTTACTAAAACGAGAAAAGAATGAGTGGAAAAACTAATACAAATATCTCAAATCATGTTCTTTTGTTGTTTTTTGCATTAATTTCTTGTTTTTCATGTTTCTAATCACTTCTTGTTACTCTTAACCCTTGTAATTTCAAGTTTGTTTGGTCAGTGTTATTAATTTTTGTTTAATTTTGTGCTCTTTTTAGGAAAATTAAAAAATAAATTACTCAATTGAGCACAAAATCATGAGATTTTGATGAAAGAAACCCTGCCATTGCATTTGGAGCATGCCAATTACCCTAATTACATATATGTATGCACAAATCCATCAGATTATTGCTTGATTTTGAGGGGTGGATTAAAGAGGATTCTGTAATGCAAAATTTTCATTTTTGGCATAAAAAGTGAAGAAAAATCACTCATTTGAGGCCCTAAATGATGGATTTTGATGAAATGGACAGTGTCATTGCCTTTGGAGCATGCCAATTACCTTAATTGGACATAGTTGTGCAAGTTTTGGCAAGATTTAGCATGTCATTTGGGCTATGCGTTAAGAGGCTTTTGCTAAAAAATTATAGTTTTTATGATTAGCACAAAAAAGTGATTAGCCTCTAATCTTGTTAGTCAAGAGGTGTTCTAATGCTGGTTTTGCGCTCAAAAATCATTAAACTCATTTGATTTGAGTTCTTGAGTTTGTTTGGGATGCAAGATTGAATCAAGAACATGGATTTAGTAACATGAAATCAATTGGTTCTCTTGATTAATTGTGGATTTAGCCCAAAAAAGTGTGTTTTACATACTTAATTTTGCACTTAATTTGCGTGAAAACACTCTTTGGAAGCCTTAGAATCAATTGGTTAAGCTAGACATGTTGGATTTGGATGTAAAAACCATTGCCAAATGCATCTCTAGTTTCTCTAAGAGTATGTAGGTTTTACAGCTCATGACCACCTGTCCCTTGTCCATCCACTTGTTTGTCCACTTCGGCCACCACCAACCTCTCCAAAAACACATTCCCATCCACAATTTCATACACTTTCTCTCTCTAGCTCTCGTCCACACATCCTCTTTTTACTCTCCATTAGTTTCTCTTATTTTTGTGTTTTTATTTAAATTTTTCTTGGTTAAAAAAATCCCCCTTAATCTGTAGTTTCCTTGATCTTTTCTTAACAAAACCCCTTCTCTATTTTTCACCCTTCTCTTAAAAAAAAGGCTCCCCTTATTTTCTTCAAAATTCTTATTCCTATTTTTGTACTTTTGTTTTTTTTTTAAATCCCTCTCCCTTTCGCTCTCTCTTTCTCTAAAGTCCGAGAAGGTGTCATACACCTTGATGACACAGATGATGCAGATGTGGTGCCACAGGAACAAGGACCTAGTGCTGATGAGGAGAAGCCACAAGAACAAGGACCTGCTCCTGCTGATGTTATTGAGGAGATGATGGAGCAGCAGCAAACAGATGCTCCAGGGGCAGTAGAGGAGACAAGAGACTGTACACGACAGGATGGAGCAGCAGAAAATAGATTCTCCAAATAAAGATTATACGGTGAGCTTGGACCATGTAGAGCAGCCTCTAGATCAGCGTGTAGATAAATAGAAAATTATTGTCAAGAATATGTTCTACATATATAATTAAACACTTCTGTATAAAATTTTACTTTATTGAATATAATACCTTTATTTATGGAGTCTGTGTTATCTCAATTTTTAAATTTTAATTGTCTTTGCATTTTATTGAACTCTCTCTTCTTTTAAGCACCTGCAAAAAAGCAATATGAAACAATAGGGTAAAGTAAACTAATAGCAGTGCTTAATGAGACTAGGATAAGTCACATGGTATACCTTTTTATTGTTGTAGATAAATAAAAAGTCCTTTGAAATAGAACCTTCTGTCTCAAATAGAATGTCATTGTGCAATTGAGCTAGGGAGCAACATTGTCTTAATGAGATATTGACTAGCACATCACCATTCTCAACAACATCAATATCAAGAAGTTTATTTTCTGCACCAAAAGAATCTTCATCTTGATCCATTGGGACTAGTTTTGTACCTAGCATTCGACTGCGCTTATAATAAAAAGGAAAAAAAAATTTGTGATGCAACCATGTACTTCAGTTGCATAGAAGGTTGGACAACCTCACAAAACACTAAACTATATGTCTTCTTATCCCAACCTTTATCCAAAAATTGTGGCATGTATGCCAGACTTGTTGCTTTAACTGTGAACATTGTTTTTAAAACCTTCACTGGAAAGGTATTAAACAAGTCTACAAAAACTGTGAGAGGCATGCATAAAGAAATTTTTATTATCCTTGTGGCAATATTGGGCCTCAGAGCTTTCTGTACTTCTTTGAAAAGCTTGGCCCTATATGCCTCTGTAACACTAAAATGTGGGAGAGGCCAATCCACTGAATTCCATGCCGGAAGGTCTTGTTTTCTTAACACACCATGTGTGTGCATTGTCCAGCAACAACTGATAAAAATGATCAGTAAAAAATATACCGGATTGAGTTAGCTCTGTTGCACATCGACCTTGGTATTGTTGTTCTCCTATCGATAAATGCAAAACATCTATAAATCCCAGAATACAATTGATGTTTTGCCATGTCTCATACGATGAAGGGTATAAATCTGAAATAAAATAACACAAGAATGTCAATAAGCAAAGAAAGAAAGCTTTGTCTTAAAAATCCATACACCTCATAAAGAACAAAACCACAATAGAAAAATATACAATTAGGCCTGTGTTGCGGAAGATCATTTGGATAGTCTCGCAAGACAAGTTCTTTATGCATGTACACATGCTGAATCAAAACTTCTTTCACTGATATCTTCCCTCTGGTGATTTTAAAATCTCGTACTCTTCCCTTCCATGATGCCAAGAAAATGTTTTTTGTCTGGGGTCTCTTTCTTTTGCTAGGTTGCATGAGCACCCATGCTCCTTTCGAAACAGTAAACCTTTCCCAAGTTCCTTCCGTTTTGACTGTACTTGAATTCTCTACCGAAGAAATAGAAGAAGCAGGTCGACGGGGTAAGGATGTGTGGTATAATTCTGCCTTCATAGCATTATCATCCACAGAGCGTCTTCCACAAGAACGGCCATAGTTTTTATTCACCATGGAGACCTTGTGAATCTGTAACCATAGCAAAGTAATGTAAACTAGATAACAAAGTGAAGTTTCAAGAAAGAGAAGTGGGCAGACAGATAGTTGACAAGAAACATCTTACTCTAACAGATGAACCTTACCAATATTCCCCGTATGTTTCCGTTCACGTAATCCTGAGTTGGAAGATTTTCTTCCAACAAAGAATTGCCCTCTTGGTTGGAGCTGCAAGACTGGCGGAAATTCTTGCTTCTCTTGAGCCTTTCATCTTTCCTTCCATGAATTATGATATCACCTTTGATGTGTTTATGTTTATCTTAACCTAGGGAGAGAAAGGGAGGTGAGGAGGCTGTAAGGTTTCATACAAGTGTGTTTTGATTCTAAGAAGTGACCAAAGTCAAAACCCCAACTTTGTGTCACATCTTTTAGTGGAGACGGTGGGCAGGTTTTACTTAGAATTATTCTTTTTTAACAATTTAGAATTATTTTATTTTAACCTCAAGGTCCCGCATGATTAAAGAAAAGTTATTTTGAAATAAGTAAATTTCCCTTGTTGCTACTCATCTTTTGGTGCAATATGTTTAACATTCCGGTATTCCAAGGATTGGAAAGAGAAGACCCAGGGAGTTATCTCCGAGAGTTTAACCAAGCATGCCACTTGACGGGTTGGTCTATGAAGAAGAGGACAGAAATACTTCCAGATTTCTTGGAGGGTGTGGCCTTAACTTGGCATGAGGCTTTGCCAGAGAAGTCCAAGAATGATTGGGAAAGGTTGACCAAAGCAATGAAGGAGAGATTTGGGACAGTGGAGTCACCAAATGCTTCACTATTGCAATTGGATCAGATTTTCCAAAAGGAAGGAGAGTCAGTTTCTTCCTTTTTAGTGAGGTATGAAGCCTTGTTCATCAAATATCAACAAGCTGCTTTACATGTTGTTGCTTCTTTTTTTCACCTTATATGGGAGATTCAAAGAGTTCTTTAGCAATGGAGCACCTTAAGATGAGCAAGTTTATGGCTTTGGATCCCCGCTTGCATGGAAAAGTTCTTAGCAAAGATCCCACTAATTTTAAAGAGGCTCTTCATATTGCTTTGAAGAAGGAGACCACTCTTCATATTGAGTCCACATTCCAATCTTCTCTGAATGTGCTGACCCCACCACGAGTAGAGATAGCCTCAACATCTCAGGTACAAGCTCCATCCTTGGATCATAACATTGCACAACTTATGGCAGAATTTGCTGATTTGAAGTTACACTTAGTCAACGCAAGGCTACCTAGGGTTCCACGAGTTGAGGATAAACCTAGGGATAGAAGTAGTGTCACATGCTATGAATGTCAAGAGAAGAGGCACTATCGCATTGAGTGTCCAAAATTGAGGAAAAGAGAGGATAAAAGTTTAGCACTTTTAGAGAAAACATGCTCATAAGAAGAAGAGAAAACATTGATGCCATTAATGGCAAAAAGGGGTTGTAAAACTAGGAGCCAAGAAGAAGAAGAACAAGAAGATAAATCTGAAGAAGAGGAGAAAAATAAGAAGAAGAAGAAGTCGTCTAGGAGAATAAGAAGAAGAAGAAGTCATTTAGGAGAAAAATTGGACAATCTGACTTTCCTCTTGGACAAGGATCTCTTAGTTATGACCTCTTAAGAGATCTTAGGGAGAAAACGGCACAAATCACATTTGGGCAACTTTTGGCACTCTCTCCAAAGCTCAAAAAGAAATGGGGTAAGCTAGCTGGCACAAGGGAATCTAATAAAAAGAAGAAGAGGGATAATGGGGACTCCTATGGCTCAAAAGGTGGATATTGATGTAGGAGATGATGTGCCTGTGATTGATGTCATCATTGAGGGGCAAACAATTTCTAATGCATACATTGATGGAGGTGCATCAATCAATGTCATGAGTGAAAAAACAATGAAAGATGCCGATTTAAAGTTGTCGTCTACTAACTCTCACTATCACATCAAACTTGCTGATAATACTAGGGTGAAAACCTTAGGAATTGTCAGAAATTTGGGAGTGGATGTATGTGGTATTTCTGTGCCTATACAACTTTCCAGGTCATTCCTACAAAGCCTGATGCTAGGGCTTACCCATTGATATTGGGTAGGCCATGGCTTTGCCAAGTGAAGGCAATTCAAAAGTGGGAGACAAGTGGTCTTATTCTACAAGGTGAGAATAAGAAGGTCCACTACAACATCAAGAGTCGTCGCGCAAGAAAGTGGTAAGAGGTGAACCTTTAACTTCCAAAAGTTCAGAGTCAAAGTCATCCGATGAAGAGGAGACAAGTGGTAGCTCCGAGGATTCCATCTCAGAAGGGGAGGTAGAGGGAGTTGCATTTGGTATTTCCCTGGGAAGGGATCAAGGGGATGCTGAAGACAATGAAGCCTTGGAAGGGGAAGCGTTTTCAACCATGTTCAAGAAAGGAGATGTGGACCTCACTAGTCTTCACCAACATAATGAACTTCTTCTTGATGAGTCCGTATAGCAGGTATTGAAAGGGAGAATTACTTAAAAATGTTGGATGGATTTCCTAACCTTTTTACAAATAGCTACTCACAAGTATGCCAAGTTACCCTAGTAGAGCACAAGATTGATCTCAAGCCCCAAAGTAAGCCAATGGAACATCCGGCTAAGGCATTTGGGAGTAGTGCAAGTAGAGGTGCTTAAGAATGAGGTAACTAATTTCCTTAAAGTTAGATTTATTTTTCCAGTAGAGAATTCAGAGTGGATTTTCCCAGTTGTAGTCACTCCCAAAAAGGGTGGAAAATGGCGTGTGTGTGGACTTTTTCCCTTTGAATGCATGCACAAAGAGGGATTATTATCCTCTACCCTTTTAGGCTGAGATTTTGGATCAAGTTGCAAGTTATGAGTTGTATTCAATGTGTGTGATGGATACTTTGGATACTTTCAAATCCGGATTTGTGAATAAGATCAAAGGAAAATCTCATTTATCACCCCTTGGGGAGTGTATGCCTATAGGGTGATGCCATTTCGCTTGACCAATGCACCAGCAAATTTTCAACGCTTCATGAGTCAGGTATTTGCACCTTACTTGGGAAAGTCTATAAGGGTCTTTTTGGATGATTTTTGCATTTATTCAAGCCGCATGGATCACTTGGAAAAGTTGAGGTTGGCCTTGCAAAGTATTGATGATGCAAAAGGGTGTCTTAATCCTGGAAAATGCCACTTGGTGTATGAAGGAAGGTGGTTCTCTTAGGACATGTTATCTCAAAAGAAGGCATAGAGATGGATCGTGAGAAGATGCAAGCAATTGTGGCCCTCCCACCACCTACCAATGTAAGGGAGGTAAGGAGGATTTTGGGTAAAACAAAGTATTACCAATGCTTTGTTGACATGTTCTCTGAGAAGATGTATCCTATAAATTTGTTGACAAAGAATAATGTTTCTTTCCAATGGGGGCCTGATCAAATTCAATCTTTTTGTTTGCTCAAGGAATGCATGAGTCAAAGTCCAATTGTGTAGCCTCCTAGGGGGGGAGGATTTTTATGTGAACCCAAGTGTCTCATCACATTCAGTTGGTGGGTGCTATACTCTTGCAAAAGGGAGAGCACGGGCATATGCAACTAGTGTATTATGCAAGCCGACAACTCATTGATGCCAAGGAGAAGTATGGTGAAATGGAGAAAGGTGGTTTGTCTCTTGTTTTTGCAGTAAAGAAGTCATACTTGTTACCTCGTTTTTGGTCCGCAAACCCAATCCTGCAGGAGGAGGGAAGTTTGCAAAGTGGATTTGTGAGCTTCAAGGATTCTCTTTCACTTTTATTATAGAAAACACCACTAGGGCCTCTCTTGTAGATTTGCTTACAAAGGAAGGAAGAGGAAGAAGGAACTAGAACAAAGGAAGAAGTATATAAAGATTTGGAGACACCACCAACTGCTTTCACTATGCATTTTGATGGAGCCTTTAGCCCTTCCAGGCAATGTGGGGCTAGGGGGATAGTTTTATTTGATCTAGAAGGAAAAGAGGTATGGGCCAAGGGTAAGAAATTTCCAAAGGCTATATCAAATAATGTGGCTGAGTACAATGCATTAATTTGGGGATTAGAAGAATGCATAAAAGATGAAATTAATGAGGTAGAGGTTAAAGGGGATTTGCTATTGGTCATCCGACAAATGAAAGGAGAATATAAGGCAAGGAGTCCTAATCTCCAAGAATTGTATAAAAGGGCAATGGAGTTAAAAGAAGCCTTTGAGTTTTGTAAATTTGTGCATGTTAACGGGAAGGATAATCAAAAGGCTAATGAATTGGCTACTAAAACTTTGGCTTCTTTCAAAGTAGCTATTCTTGCATTAATGGATACAGGTTGGCCTGAGCTCCAAGATGTTTAACACTATTTAGGTACATGATACCTTTTTCCTAGATTGAATCCTCAAAAGAAGCAAAGGCTTACAAGGAAAGCTCATCCTTATACAATTCTAGGGGATGTTCTTTCAAGCAAGGTAAGGATAAGATTCTTAGGAGGGTAGTGAGCCTGGAAGAATCTAAAAGGATTATGGAATTATGTCATGAATGTTCAGGTCACTTTGCCTCAGCTAGCACAACTCGGAGGATCCTTAACATAGGTTATTATTGGCATGGACTCACCAGGAAAGGATGTTTATGAGTGGTGCAGAAGCTGTGAAGTATGCTAGGCATATGGGCATAAGCAATTGGTTCCCGGACCCTTAAACCCTATCCCAGCATATGATCCATTTGAAAGATGGGGATTAGATTTTATAGGCCCACTTCCTCGCTCCTCACATGGGAAGTATTACATATTGGTGGTCACAAATTATGCAACAAGGTGGGCAGAAGCAAAGGCCATGGTCAATAATAAAGCAGTGGCTATGGCATCCTTTCTCAGGGAATACATATGTGCCCGATTTGGGTGCCCATTAGAAATCCTTACGGATGGGGGGAGGTCTTTCAGGAATGACTTGATTGAAGCTTTGGTGTAGAAATTAAAAATAAAGCATGCTATGTCAACTCCCTATTATCCCCAATGTAATGGTTTACTAGAAAAAACTAATGGACTGCTTTGTGGATCTTTGTCTAAGCTAGTGGATACTATGAAGAGAAAGTCGGATGTGCATTTGCCAGAGGTCCTATGGGCCTATAGGACAACTCACAAACTCTCTCTTGGTTTCACACCTTTTCAGTTAGTTTATGGAATGGAGGCTATTTTGCTAATAGAATTGGAAATCACAAGCCTTCGCACATCTTTTGCACACTTGAATAATGAAGAAGAAACGCATGCCCAATGCCTAGTACAACTAGAGACCTTGGATGAGAGGCCACTTCAAACACTTCAAAATTTGGAGGCTGCACAACAACGGCGGCGCAAGGCAAGGCATGACACTGTCACAAACAAGAAGAAGAAGCCAGAACTCAAGCAAGGAAGCTTAGTCATGAGGTATGATGGCCGTGTGGAGAAACGACTAGATAAGAAGCTTCTTCGACGCTGGGAAGGCCCCTTCAGGAGAAAGAAAAAGTTTAAAAATAACACCTATCTTCTAGAGGATGCAAGTGGCCAGGAGGTTCCCGGACATGCCAATGAGTATCGGGGCTAAAGATATTTTACCCTCAAGCACCATGGCCAGTAGACCCCCAAGACAAGCATGGAGGATCTGCTAGGAGGGAAAAGATGTAAAAAATTGATATCTTTCATTTTTAAATTTGTACATATTTTGATGGTTTCTCAATGGTTATAAGGTGGAAGCTTGTCCAAGAAGATTGCGGTGCCTACAATGGAATAACAGCGTGGTGATGCGGCAGCTTGGCGGCTACCTTGATAACAACATTCTATCTTCTAATATAATGGTTTTACTTGATTTAGGGTGCACACATTGTAAATGCCACAAGTATGCTTGTTAAATACTTTGGTATGGTAGATAGGCTAGTGATGTGGAAAATAAAAGTGGGCCTTCATGCTCACATGGATTTTAATTCTATTATTAATATAGTATTCACCATAAGGCTACAAGTTGGGGAGTGTGGAAGGGATGTGGAGGAGTGTGTGTAGGTGCATAATTGGGAAAGATTATTCTAGAATGCCTACATGGAAGAGGAGAATTCCACCATGTGTAAGTGGGACCTCCACCTATATGCCACTTAGACTTGGCTATTATCTCATCACACTTTCAAAGTCAAAAAGTCTTCAATTTAATAATCAATAGAAGACTTAGCCTAAGAGGACAATTGATGGTGACATCTACCCTTATGTCATTGTAGGGTTGAAGATTTTTATGTTGTAATTTGTAACAATGGAAGAGAGGGTGATTATCCACCTATAAAAGGAGCCCTTCTCTCCCTTTCAAATGAATGAATGAAGCCTCCTCAATTGAGCATTTTGTGTCATTGCCATTCTCTTATCTTCAAACACTCTCTTTACATGTGAATGTTTCATTTAGCATTAGCTCCTCATGCTTAACCCAATTTTGGACCTCTTTGATGATTCATGATAAGTGGGATACGGAGTTATTATCTTGGTGGACCTATGACTTCTCAAGGTAGCCCTTGCCTTATTGCCGCCCTCCTTTGGAGGTACCAATGGTTTTAGTTGTAATGAGCATGTGGAAAGACTTTGGAGACCATAAGTAAATCTTTACGATTGTCCGCTGAGAGCAATGTTAACCCTTACCCTCTAGTTTGAATCATGAAGAAGGAGATGAAAGGCAAGAGGCTATGTGAAAATTGAGGTTTCATGCAAAGAGAGGGAAGTGCAGTTTTTGTGGTCTAATACCCAAATTTCACTCATCACTCGGGTATTGGTTTCTAAAATTGATCATATGGCTAGGAAGCTCTTTATATGTTCTTTCCACTCATGTAACTAATTTCTTAATCCTTTACTTCATTGATGATCAGAGTTTCTCCCAAAGTTGCTAACTTTTAGGCAAATTTTGGCAGTTTTATAGTCTTGTAGTAAAATGCTCATAACTTTTCGCTCGGTTGCCCGTGTTCGAAAGTTTTTACATAGGCACGAAGCGCTCTTCAAGCTCTACATACTTATGAAATCCTCTTTTGTACAATCTATATGGATTTAAAACTGTAATCCTCTGTGTATCTCTATTTTTATAGACTTTTGGCCATTATTTCTTCTTAATAATGATTAATTCCTCTCTTAATCTCTTATCAAAAAGCAAATCCCATGTATCTTATCCTCTTGTAAGTGATTGCTATATTCTTTTACTTTAAGATGTTCCTTCCAAATCGCCCAATTCAAACGGATGAGCCTTACCAACATTCAACGTATGTTTTCGTTCACGTATCCTGAGTCGGAAGATTTTCTTCCAACAAAGAATTGCCCTCTTATTTGGAGCTGCAAGATTGGTAGAAATTCTTACTTCTTCTGAGCCTTTCATCTTTCCTTCCATGAATTATGATCTCACCTTTGACGTGTTTATCTTTATCTTAACCTAGGGAGAGAAAGGTAGGTGAGGAGGCTGTGAGGTTTCATACAAGTGTGTTTTGATTCTAAGAAGTGACCGAAGTCAAAACCCCAACTTTGTGTCACAGTACTACTAAATCAGGAAATTGAATATGTTCACAAATTAGAATGCTTTGATCCCTTCAATATATATTTATAAGAATTAATTTCTATTCGACATTTATTAATTTTCACAAAATGGCTTACTTCATTGCTACACACGGCATTGTTATAATCAGCAACAACAACAACAGCTCTAAGCTCAGTGATGCTTTCAATATATATATATATATATATATATATATATGATGGGTGCTTTTATTCATTTGTGGTTGTTGAAATTATTGGCATAGGGGGAAGACCCTTTATGCAAACAAATTCAAAATCAAGGCCGACAAATAGGTGCATGAATGCAATTCTAGCCTTGCCGGATGATGTAATGACTGCCCCACCTTTTTCATCAACAAATGGTGCTCTTAATGCATCAATTACATAACATGGCATGGACTTCCCTATAGGAAAAACCTCAATAGATCCAAATGTTTCTGAAGACTTCTATGACACCACGGTCGGCCACATATTTTGATATTCATCGGCCTAGGCACTAGAGAATTCATATTTCTCTTGTAATGTATTATTTTACATTGATTATTTCTCTTGTAATGGATTATTTTACATGTGATCGCTACTTGTATATGAAAGGTGCACCATGGGATAATATGGTTAGAGTTACTTGTAAGATTCCTCCCCCAAACCCCTTTTTGATGTCTAGTATCTTCTTCTATAATCAATCCCTCTTCAGAAATATAAAAGACTTGTTTCTAACTGTTTTAACCTAGAGAGAGAAAATATTCTAGAGAGAGAATATTCAGATTTTTAATATTTTTGGATAGAAAATTATCTCATCTTATTAAAATAAGTTTCCCTGAAACAGAAATTCAAAAAGAACTTTCCAATGTGCAATTGAAATTAATTGGAAATGTGTATAAAGGACCTTAGTCTAAGGGTCTAGATTTTCAGAAATTTTTGGATTATGGTCCAATTAAGGTTCCTATGGACCAATAACATCAATCCATGTGTAGGGAGGAGATAAATCCAATTTGAAAAAGAAGATACCCAAAAATGAGTAAATACTCACATAAGATGAAGAGTTGAAAATGTACAAGGTTTGTTAGTAAAAAATTATGAGCAATATTAAAAGTATGACATATGTAAGGAAGAGGAGTTCTTTAAAGGAGGTGCATATTTCACATAAGATGAAGAGTTGAAAATGTACAAGGTTTATTAGTAAAAAATTATGAGCAATATTAAAAGTATGACATATGTAAGGAAGAGGAGTTCTTTAAAGGAGGTGCATATTTCACATAAGATGAAGAGTTGAAAATGTACAAGGTTTATTAGTAAAAAATTATGAGCAATATTAAAAGTATGACATATGTAAGGAAGGGGAGTTCTTTAAAGGAGGTGCATATTTCACATAAGATGAAGAGTTGAAAATGTACAAGGTTTATTAGTAAAAAACTATGAGCAATATTAAAAATATGACATATGTAAGGAAGGGGAGTTCTTTAAAGGAGGTGCATATTTCACATGCTTGAATGAGTTTTAAACTCATAAAAATTGAGATATTTCATCTCTCCTCTCTCCTCATTCAAGTCTAGTTCCAAAAAGTTAGCTTAACTGACCTAAAAATGGTCAAATATTGACCAAACTGATTTAGAAAATTCTAGAATCAGTTTGTTTGGTTAGGAGCTCAATTTTTCCTATAAATAGAAGCCTCACCCTTATTGAAAAATATATAGTGTTTATGCATCGTTACTCTACTCCACCTAAGCCAAGAACTGTGAATTCATTTAATAATTCACTAGTTTTTGGAGCTTCCCTCTTTCTTCAATCCCCATTAGTGGCTCCATCAACATACTTAACCAATTGATTGGTTGGGGGCCTCTACCGTGAACAAAGAATCAAGCAAGTTGTAAGGTAATTAGTGAACATTCATCTTTCTATAATTTCTCAATGTTTCTCTCTTCTCAACCCCTCTCAAGCTTGAGAAGTTTAATTGGTATGGTTTTTTTAAATGCTATTGAAGTTTGAATAGTAGTGAAGAGTTACATAATTTAATAAATGCTATTGAAGTTAATTTATGTTTAAATTCTAATGATTCTTATGTAAATTCTCTCTCTCACTCAAGAAATGGTCATACTCATGACCCATTCTCAATCCAAATCAAGCTTTTCATAAAGCTTTTCCTTAACCCAAGATTAAGCTATGCTTGAGGCCAAATTAATGGCTTTTTCTTATGCTTTTAGTTTATGTATATTGATGATTCAATCCATTATGGATTAAGGATCCAATTAGAGAATCATTTTAATTATTTCCTTAATGATAAGCTTTATCCCTTAGAAAAATTGAGATTTATCAGTCATAGCAGCGGAGCTATGGCAAAATTTTTATAAAAATTATGCATAAAAAATTTTCATTCAAAGCATAAAAAGAGGACTTCCTACCATATTCTAGGAATCATCATCCTAGATTAATTGAAAGAATTTCATTATAATCATGGAGAAATTGAATTTTAATATTATGCATAAAGGATAAATTTTTATATCAAAAGTGTTATTTTTATCATATTGGATTTCATGCATATAGGTATGCATAAAAGATATTCTTTTTATACTAAAAGTATGATTTTCCTCATAAATGGATTTTATGCTTAACTTAGATGCATAAGAGAAATTCTTTTATTCTAAAAGTATAATTCCCTACCAAATTGAAATCATGCATAAGAAGATGCATAAAAGATTGATTTTAATTTCGAAAGTGTTAGTCTCCTTAAATGGAATTTATGCATAAATAAATGTGTAGAGAAATCTTATATCAAATAAAAGAATTCTCTTTTTTTTTAAAAAAAAAGATATGAAATGTGATAAGATGTGATAAGAGGTGTATGAGATGTAATAAGAATTGATAAGATGCGTATGGAAAGTGATAAGATGTGATAAGAGGTGTGATAAGAGGTGATAAGATGCTTATGAAATAAGTTAGGATGTGATAAGATGAATTAAGATGTGTATGGGGGGATGAGGTAAGAAGTGTATGTGATAGGATAAGATGTATATGGGTTGTGATAGGGCGAGAATGGATGTGATGTAAAAGATTAGATGTGAAGGTATATGGGGTTATATAAATGGGAATGTGAAAAAGGATGTATGTATGTGGATGTGTGGATATGGAGATGGGAGTGTGGATGTATGAACATGAAAATGGATATATGCATGAAGATGTATATGCATAGATGTAAATGTGGATGTAGATGTGGATGTATAGATGTGAATGGATGTGGATGTATAGATGTGAATGGAAATGTGGATGTGGATGTATGTGAATGTGGATGTAGATGTGGATGTATAGATGTGAATGTGGAATGTGGATGTGGATGTATGTATGTATGTGGATGTAGATGTGGATGTATAGATGTGAATGGGAATGGGGATGTGGATGTATGTGAATGTGAATGTAGATGTGGATGTATGTGAATGTGAATGTAGATGTGAATGTGGAATGTGGATGTATAGATGTGGATGTATGGGAATGTGGATGTGGATGTATGTGAATGTGAATGTAGATGTGGATGTATAGATGTGAATGTGGAATGTGGATGTGGATGTATGTATGTATGTGGATGTAGATGTGGATGTATGGATGTGTATGTATGAATGTGGATATGGGATGTGGATGTATAAATGAGGATGTGAAAATGGAGGTAAGCATGTAGATGTGGATGCATGTATGTGAATGTGAATGTAGATGTGAATGTGGAATGTGGATGTATAGATGTGGATGTATGGGAATGTGGATGTGGATGCATGTGAATGTGAATGTAGATGTGGATGTATAGATGTGAATGTGGAATGTGGATGTGGATGTATGTATGTATGTGGATGTAGATGTGGATGTATGGATGTGTATGTATGAATGTGGATATGGGATGTGGATGTATAAATGAGGATGTGAAAATGGAGGTAAGCATGTAGATGTGGATGCATGGATGTGAATGTGGATGTGGATGTGGATGTGGATATGGATGTGTATGTATGAATGTGGATATGGGATGTGGATGTATAAATGAGGATGTGAAAATGGAGATAAGCATGTAGATGTGGATGTATGGATGTGAATGTGGATGTGGATGTGGATGTATGGATGTGGATATGGATGTGAATATATGATATGTGACGTGAAGGAATCTGAAGTGAAGAGATGGAAAAGGAGGTGATTGGATGAGTACACATATACATGGAATGTGGAATAAGTAATGTGGATTAATGAGGGATAATGTGAAAAAATGAGAGTTAATATAGAAACTGTATTTGTAAACTGTTTGTAAATGCTGTTTGTAAATGGCTGTTTTATGTCAAGAATGCTGGGGAAGCATTTTGACCGTCTTGTGATTAAGGTCGTGGGGACCTAACTGATAAAGTTGCAACTGCTGACGGAGAGTCAATGGAGGACGTCTCGCGTAGCAAGGTCGACCGAGGTCTTGACCAGCCTCGGTTCGATTAAAATGGTGAGCTTCCGGTACGGTGGATGAGGGACCAAGGAAGCGGCCTATGAGTGAAGCGCTAGGTCACCTGCGAAGGATCCTAGAGGGTGCTGACCATACGGTGCTCGGGCTCTGGGTCACCTAGGATACCCACGCGTGCGTCGAGGAAGATATTGGAACAAGGAGTAAGAGTTGTTTTGTGAAACCGGGCATGGATCTGGTTGACTGACCTTGCTGGTCCTCAACGGATGAGTCCATGGCTCTTTTATATGGATCTGTTGGTTGATCTTGCTGATCTTCAACGAGAGTCCATCTTGATAAGTGATTATATTGCCGAGTATTATGGGCTAGGAACTATGGAAACGGCCTCTGTGTGGACAGGTGGTGAGCGTTCTAGTTGCCAATGATGCCATAGATACTCTGATGAAGAAATGATGGGAAATTATGAACCAACTGGATAAATTGGGAGATTGTGATCAGTGGTACTATGGTTTCATTAAAGGATTGTTTTAAAGTTAGCTGATGCTAAGAAAAAGGCAATTTTCATATTGGGTGTGTAAGTGGTGTGGCTAGTTTTATGTTTGCATGAAATTCCGGCTAGGGGGCCTTGGAACTCTTTTCCTTGGTACCCGGGACAAAACCTAACCAAATTCCAAATTGGATCCCATCACTACAGTGGTTGGGCGGTTGGCTAACCCATGGGATCGGATGGGGTTAGGCTGGACTGATGGATCCGTAAACCGAGACTCAATTTCTGTTATTACGATAGATGAAGTAAGTCCCGGATAGTAATTGTTCTATGGATAGGAATCAACGGCTGTGCCTCTTGATGGGGAAAAAAGCGTTGATCCCAATGATCCAAGTGCAAGTTTCTTCCTTGATCCGACCGAGTATCTTTATAGGTGCAGTTGGATCAGCGTGATCAGTAATGATCTTGACTACGTTAGAGTAAAAAATTATCCTGGTGGAATCGCCCGTGCTTTCCGGGTAAGGAAAGTTTTTTCCGGGTTCGGTTTTGGAAAAACCGACGGATTAGTCTCTTGTCCGGATATCCGTGGACGAGGCCCCGAATGTGGGACCCCTGTCCCGTGCGAGAAGTGCTACTTCCGCTGCTAGTACCCGAATCCGTTGCTCGGTGGGAACAGGGGGATCTCACAGTTGGTATCAGAGCATTTGGTTAATAAAGATCAATTGAGAAGACAAATAGGTCAGAAATTTATCAAGAAACACAAAAAGGTTGTAATTGTGTGATATAATTCATACAATTTGATATTCAAATTGAAATTCGTAATTTGGTAATTGGGTCTTCAGATGGAAGTACCGCAATTATATAGAATCCTTGGCTTGCTTGAGGCCTAGACATGATGGTATTTACCTTATAATTCCAAGGGCTGTGACTATCCGTATATATCGAGAGTATAACTGCAGCTCTTTACTGACAGTATATACGAGTAAATCTAAGACTTGAAATTATAAGCGTTAATGCTATCCAGATGATGAATTTGAATGTGGTTGATATGATTTTTAATTCTGTTTGGGAACTGATGAATTGATTGGGATTCTGATTGAAAAATGATGATTTTTGAAATTTAGTTGAAATATAATAACTTGAGCAAAACCGCAATGAGGATGAATGGGACGAGTCCCTGTAATGATAAATGATGATAATGATTTCAACAAATCACTATGAGATTAGTGGATTGTGCTGTCAAAGTACTACTGTTAACACTTGACTCGGTATATCAAGTTAAGGGATGACAAATTGAAAACTTGCTTGACTGAAATTCCCGTGGAGGAATGTTCAGAAAGAAAAAATTTCGATCTGATGGACCATTATCGTGTTAAAGATATGAATGATATGATCTGAAATGAATTTTATTTAATGATGAGTTCTATATAAGGGATATTTATCCTCGTATTCTGTTGGGTTGACCAGAATATAAGGAACCCTAGAATAAATTGGATCTTAAGAAAAAGAGTTGTCCTCTACTTGGCGAGATGAGGACATCTCACACTTTTTTAAGTGGGGTAGAATGTAAGATTCCTCCCCAGCCTTCGAGGCATACAGGAGTAAGAATCTCCCTTTTTGATCTTAAAATTATTCCCTCTCAAAAATAAAAGAAAGATTCTATTTAAAAAAAGGAAGACCCTTTCCCTAGAATACTTCTCAGGAGTCACGCTGTTTTAAGGATTCAGAACAATGAGTTCAGAAGTGAAAATCGGTGTTTTGGATACCAAGGTTTTGGTCTTCATTCGAGTACGGCACAAAAGAAGTTCTTTATCTATTGGGGAGTTTAAGAAGTTATCCCCCAGATATTGTGAGCCTTATCTGACTTCAAAGAAAGTAAGTGACTTAGCTTACGAGCTTCTTTTATCTCCTCATCTCTAAGTTCTTAATGCCTTCTATAGAAAATTGTGCCAAACCCAAATCATGGAAAGACGGTAAAACTTCAGTGGCAAGCTACCGTTGGCTTCTAAGTTACGCTAGCTCCTTCCTTTATATAAGTCGTAACTTTTACTTGTCGCTCACAGTAATCTTACTCCCATCGATCTCCTTTCTTCCTAATCTCCTTCATGGCTTGGCAACAAGAATTAGTTTTATCCATAATGATTCCTCACCTTCAAGACGCAAGTGAGTCTGTGAAGAAGGATTTTATAGAACAGTATGAGCGCTCACTTTTCCCTCACTTGGGAACTTCTGTAGCGCAGACCAAATGGCGGACCTATCAAGACATAACTAGGGTAACACCCTGGGGTCAGCAGCACTTCCGTAACAATGTCCGCTTGGCCATGGTTATTGAAGCTTTGGGTTTGGGTCCCCGATACTACTGCGTCATGAGATCAAGACATCCTGGGTTTTCTGAGCGGGTCTTCTTACTGGCGTGTTTTCTTCCTCATGAGAAGATATGCCTTTACCCCGTTTTTGGCTTGCCTCTCAGAGGTCCTTTTGTTAGAACACCTCATACCACTGAGATAGGCGCAGCAATAACCCACAGAATCATTCCCATAGATGAGTTACCTTATACTTGTGCAGCTTGTGAGGACTGCTTTTGTGACCATATGATGGACGGGCTTATGGAAGTGTAAAGAGTTCCTCTATCTTTACTGTATAAGTTCCGAGAATGAATAAAGTTTAAATCTTGTTCGTATTTTGAATCTTGCTCTCTTTAAGACTTATCTTGGTGGTTAATCTTGATTAAAATTTTTCTCAAAGTCTCATATTCGTGAATCTTGCGAAATTATCACAAGTTGCGAGATGAGGACATCTCGCGTTTTTTAAGTGGGGTAGAATGTAAGATTCCTCCCCCAAACCCCTTTTTGATGTCTAGTATCTTCTTCTATAATCAATCCCTCTTCAGAAATATAAAAGACTTGTTTCTAACTGTTTTAACCTAGAGAGAGAAAATATTCTAGAGAGAGAATATTCAGATTTTTAATATTTTTGGATAGAAAATTATCTCATCTTATTAAAATAAGTTTCCCTGAAACAGAAATTCAAAAAGAACTTTCCAATGTGCAATTGGAATTAATTGGAAATGTGTATAAAGGACCTTAGTCTAAGGGTCTAGATTTTCAGAAATTTTTGGATTATGGTCCAATTAAGGTTCCTATGGACCAATAACATCAATCCATGTGTAGGGAGGAGATAAATCCAATTTGAAAAAGAAGATACCCAAAAATGAGTAAATACTCACATAAGATGAAGAGTTGAAAATGTACAAGGTTTATTAGTAAAAAATTATGAGCAATATTAAAAGTATGACATATGTAAGGAAGAGGAGTTCTTTAAAGGAGGTGCATATTTCACATAAGATGAAGAGTTGAAAATGTACAAGGTTTATTAGTAAAAAATTATGAGCAATATTAAAAGTATGACATATGTAAGGAAGAGGAGTTCTTTAAAGGAGGTGCATATTTCACATAAGATGAAGAGTTGAAAATGTACAAGGTTTATTAGTAAAAAATTATGAGCAATATTAAAAGTATGACATATGTAAGGAAGGGGAGTTCTTTAAAGGAGGTGCATATTTCACATAAGATGAAGAGTTGAAAATGTACAAGGTTTATTAGTAAAAAACTATGAGCAATATTAAAAATATGACATATGTAAGGAAGGGGAGTTCTTTAAAGGAGGTGCATATTTCACATGCTTGAATGAGTTTTAAACTCATAAAAATTGAGATATTTCATCTCTCCTCTCTCCTCATTCAAGTCTAGTTCCAAAAAGTTAGCTTAACTGACCTAAAAATGGTCAAATATTGACCAAACTGATTTAGAAAATTCTAGAATCAGTTTGTTTGGTTAGGAGCTCAATTTTTCCTATAAATAGAAGCCTCACCCTTGTTGAAAAATATATAGTGTTTATGCATCGTTACTCTACTCCACCTAAGCCAAGAACTGTGAATTCATTTAATAATTCACTAGTTTTTGGAGCTTCCCTCTTTCTTCAATCCCCATTAGTGGCTCCATCAACATACTTAACCAATTGATTGGTTGGGGGCCTCTACCGTGAACAAAGAATCAAGCAAGTTGTAAGGTAATTAGTGAATATTCATCTTTCTATAATTTCTCAATGTTTCTCTCTTCTCAACCCCTCTCAAGCTTGAGAAGTTTAATTGGTATGGTTTTTTTTAAATGCTATTGAAGTTTGAATAGTAGTGAAGAGTTACATAATTTAATAAATGCTATTGAAGTTAATTTATGTTTAAATTCTAATGATTCTTATGTAAATTCTCTCTCTCACTCAAGAAATGGTCATACTCATGACCCATTCTCAATCTAAATCAAGCTTTTCATAAAGCTTTTCCTTAACCCAAGATTAAGCTATGCTTGAGGCCAAATTAATGGCTTTTTCTTATGCTTTTAGTTTATGTATATTGATGATTCAATCCATTATGGATTAAGGATCCAATTAGAGAATCATTTTAATTATTTCCTTAATGATAAGCTTTATCCCTTAGAAAAATTGAGATTTATCAGTCATAGCAGTGGAGCTATGGCAAAATTTTTATAAAAATTATGCATAAAAAATTTTCATTCAAAGCATAAAAAGAGGACTTCCTACCATATTCTAGGAATCATTATCCTAGATTAATTGAAAGAATTTCATTATAATCATGGAGAAATTGAATTTTAATATTATGCATAAAGGATAAATTTTTATATCAAAAGTGTTATTTTTATCATATTGGATTTCATGCATATAGGTATGCATAAAAGATATTCTTTTTATACTAAAAGTATGATTTTCCTCATAAATGGATTTTATGCTTAACTTAGATGCATAAGAGAAATTCTTTTATTCTAAAAGTATAATTCCCTACCAAATTGAAATCATGCATAAGAAGATGCATAAAAGATTGATTTTAATTTCGAAAGTGTTAGTCTCCTTAAATGGAATTTATGTATAAATAAATGTGTAGAGAAATCTTATATCAAATAAAAGAATTCTCTTTTTTTTTTTTAAAAAAGATATGAAATGTGATAAGATGTGATAAGAGGTGTATGAGATGTAATAAGAATTGATAAGATGCGTATGGAAAGTGATAGGATGTGATAAGAGGTGTGATAAGAGGTGATAAGATGCTTATGAAATAAGTTAGGATGTGATAAGATGAATTAAGATGTGTATGGGGGGATGAGGTAAGAAGTGTATGTGATAGGATAAGATGTATATGGGTTGTGATAGGGCGAGAATGGATGTGATGTAAAAGATTAGATGTGAAGGTATATGGGGTTATATAAATGGGAATGTGAAAAAGGATGTATGTATGTGGATGTGTGGATATGGAGATGGGAGTGTGGATGTATGAACATGAAAATGGATATATGCATGAAGATGTATATGCATAGATGTAAATGTGGATGTAGATGTGGATGTATAGATGTGAATGGATGTGGATGTATAGATGTGAATGGAAATGTGGATGTGGATGTATGTGAATGTGGATGTAGATGTGGATGTATAGATGTGAATGTGGAATGTGGATGTGGATGTATGTATGTATGTGGATGTAGATGTGGATGTATAGATGTGAATGGGAATGGGGATGTGGATGTATGTGAATGTGAATGTAGATGTGGATGTATGTGAATGTGAATGTAGATGTGAATGTGGAATGTGGATGTATAGATGTGGATGTATGGGAATGTGGATGTGGATGTATGTGAATGTGAATGTAGATGTGGATGTATAGATGTGAATGTGGAATGTGGATGTGGATGTATGTATGTATGTGGATGTAGATGTGGATGTATGGATGTGTATGTATGAATGTGGATATGGGATGTGGATGTATAAATGAGGATGTGAAAATGGAGGTAAGCATGTAGATGTGGATGCATGTATGTGAATGTGAATGTAGATGTGAATGTGGAATGTGGATGTATAGATGTGGATGTATGGGAATGTGGATGTGGATGCATGTGAATGTGAATGTAGATGTGGATGTATAGATGTGAATGTGGAATGTGGATGTGGATGTATGTATGTATGTGGATGTAGATGTGGATGTATGGATGTGTATGTATGAATGTGGATATGGGATGTGGATGTATAAATGAGGATGTGAAAATGGAGGTAAGCATGTAGATGTGGATGCATGGATGTGAATGTGGATGTGGATGTGGATGTGGATATGGATGTGTATGTATGAATGTGGATATGGGATGTGGATGTATAAATGAGGATGTGAAAATGGAGATAAGCATGTAGATGTGGATGTATGGATGTGAATGTGGATGTGGATGTGGATGTATGGATGTGGATATGGATGTGAATATATGATATGTGACGTGAAGGAATCTGAAGTGAAGAGATGGAAAAGGAGGTGATTGGATGAGTACACATATACATGGAATGTGGAATAAGTAATGTGGATTAATGAGGGATAATGTGAAAAAATGAGAGTTAATATAGAAACTGTATTTGTAAACTGTTTGTAAATGCTGTTTGTAAATGGCTGTTTTATGTCAAGAATGCTGGGGAAGCATTTTGACCGTCTTGTGATTAAGGTCGTGGGGACCTAACTGATAAAGTTGCAACTGCTGACGGAGAGTCAATGGAGGACGTCTCGCGTAGCAAGGTCGACCGAGGTCTTGACCAGCCTCGGTTCGATTAAAATGGTGAGCTTCCGGTACGGTGGATGAGGGACCAAGGAAGCGGCCTATGAGTGAAGCGCTAGGTCACCTGCGAAGGATCCTAGAGGGTGCTGACCATACGGTGCTCGGGCTCTGGGTCGCCTAGGATACCCACGCGTGCGTCGAGGAAGATATTGGAACAAGGAGTAAGAGTTGTTTTGTGAAACCGGGCATGGATCTGGTTGACTGACCTTGCTGGTCCTCAACGGATGAGTCCATGGCTCTTTTATATGGATCTGTTGGTTGATCTTGCTGATCTTCAACGAGAGTCCATCTTGATAAGTGATTATATTGCCGAGTATTATGGGCTAGGAACTATGGAAACGGCCTCTGTGTGGACAGGTGGTGAGCGTTCTAGTTGCCAATGATGCCATAGATACTCTGATGAAGGAATGATGGGAAATTATGAACCAACTGGATAAATTGGGAGATTGTGATCAGTGGTACTATGGTTTCATTAAAGGATTGTTTTAAAGTTAGCTGATGCTAATAAAAAGGCAATTTTCATATTGGGTGTGTAAGTGGTGTGGCTAGTTTTATGTTTGCATGAAATTCCATCTGTCTTCCCACACTCTGATTGGGCTATGCCATGGTGCGAGACCGCCTGTAGACACCTTGAAGTTCTGGATCAGAACTAATTGGGAACAAAAGGGAATCAAAGTTGCCTCTGTACAACATCTGCCTAACGCGTATTATATGTTCATTTTTGAAGATCAGGTGAGCGCCTCTGCTGTTATAAATTGTGGACAGTGGATTATCAGAAATACCCCCATTTCCTTTTTCAGATGGTATGAATCGTTTGACCCCAAAGGACCAAAACCAACTAAAATTCCGGTCTGGGTAGAATTTACAGATATGCCCACCAAATTTTCCATTTGGGCTAAGAGGATAGGAGGTGCCGTAGGCAAGGTCCTAGGTCAAAAACCTTTTCAAGTCGTGAATCCTCAATGGGCTCATCAAATGCTCATTGAGGTTGACACCTCTAAGCCACTCAAAGAAAAAGTTCCCCTAAAAAACAGAGAAGGACAGATTATCTTTGAGCAAATTTTGACCTACAAGAACCTCCCGAACGCATGCTTTAATTGCAATAAACAAGGACATCTCATTAGAGGTTGCCCTGATCTCGTTCATCCAGCTTCCAATGATAAGACCCCAGCCAAAGAGGAGGCCTTTGTCCTGCCTCAGAGGAAACATGTGTCCAAGGCTAAAAACAACAAATCTAATTGGCATATCCCAGCCAACAGGTATGCCCCCCTCTTAGCTGAGGTTCAAGACGGTCTAGAAGTTCAATTGCAGGCCAAAGAGGCTGGCTGCTCAGCCCATATAGGGGCTGACCAACCATCCCCGGGAAGAGTCCCTAACAAGGACCGCGTTTTAGTTAGCCAAGATCTTGATTCCCCGATGGAATCAGATGAGGATTTCATTGACAGAACCCAGCGCGTTGATGAAGTTTTCAAAACCCAACTGGACGAAGAAGATTCTTCTTTGATGAGGAGGATGTCCCTCTCACCAATGAAACAACATGATGAGGAGGACTTCTCTCCCCTTATTATGGGGTCGAAAATGAAGAGGAAAAAGGAAAAAAGCCAAGATGTCCTAAGAACCTCCGTATCTACGGGGAAACCTTCAAAAACAAGTAAGAAATGAACTCTCTGAACCTTCTCTCGTTCAATTGTAAAGGCCTCACCAATCTGGAGAGGGCTGTAGCTATTAATAGGTGGTTAAGGGACTCTACTTTTGATTATGACCTTATCAGTCTTCAAGAGCTCAAAATCGGGGGGCAGCAGCTTCTTATGAACCTTCAAAAAATCTCTAGGAACTCTAGGTGGTTTTTTACCAATCACCACTCTGGGAAAGGTGGGACGGCGATTGGCATCCACATGAAGTGGGTTCATGCCATTTTAGATGCTTGGTCTGATGTGAACCACTCTTGGACCGCTGTTAGGTTGGGCATCCCCTTCAACTTCACTTTGGTGTCGGTGTATGCCCCCTGCTTGGCTAGCTTGAGAGCCAATACCTGGCAGTCTATCACTCAGATTGTGGGTCCCATCTTTCTCATTGGGGACTTTAACATGGTCGAGGCCCAGGTTGATAGAAGCAGACTTCTTGGCAGTACCATTAGTGGTTTTGAAAAGATTAAATGGGATGAGTTAAAGGGGGAGAAAGATCTCTCTGATCTTTCTTCTAAAACTGGTTTCTCTTGGTCTAACAATCAAAAAGGCTCCTGTCACAGAGCTGCCAGATTGGACAGATTGTATGCCTCGGGGAGTTTGATTGATATGTTTTTAAAAACCAAAGTCACTACGGACCCCTCTCTAACCATCTCAAATCACATCCCTTTGATCTGCAACCTTTCCCTAGGCCAGGCCAAGGGAAGGGCTGGTTGGCCCCACCTTGACCCCTCCCTCTTCCATCTCCCTTGCATCCAACAGATGATCAGAGCCTCCATTGTTGATTCTTTCAATCAGTTTGTTTCCCCATCCAAGGGATGGGAAAGTTTGGTGAATAAGGTTCATTCTATCTGCAAGGAGTATAAGAGGCAGGTTTCTACGATCCGCCTGAATTGTAGAGTTCAAATCAGGAACCAGATTCAAGACATTTATCGGTCTAAGAATGGTGAGGTCAACCACTCTTTGATTGAGCTTAAGAACCAGCTCAGACTCGAAGAGTTGTTAGCGGCTAAGGCCACTAGATTGTGATTCAGGGAGGTTTGGGCGGGGAAAATTGATACTCCTCACCCTAAGATGTTTGCTCTCCTTAAAAGGAAAAAAGTTAGGGATGTCATCCCTATGGTCAAGAAGCCCAATGGCCACCTTGCTACAGATGATGTGGAAAACTTGCAGGTTATTAAGGAGCACTTTTCTAACTTGTTTTCCACAGCCCTCCCTCCCTCTCAAGAAGTTTCTGCTGCTAGGGCCAAAATTGCCAGCATTAGAAAGAAGGTTGTTAACCCCGCTTTGGCCTGTAAGCTTGACTCCCCCTTCTCTAAAAAGGAGGTCAAAGAGGCTATCTCTCATCTCAAAAAAGGCAAATCTCCGGGAGAAGATGGGATTCCCAACGAATTCTTTCTTGTTTTCAGAGATGATCTGTCACCTCACATCCTTGATATCTGGAGGGAAGCCATGAGAAAAGGAGGATTAGCTGAAAGGACAAATATGGGAGTTATCAAGCTGATTCACAAAAAGGATGAGAAAGAAGATCTTGGAAATTGGAGACCCATAACATGTCTCTCGTCCCTCTACAAAGTTTTTGCTCATATTCTGACTAGCAGAATCAGCCCCTATATGGACGAGTGGATCCTCAAGGAGCAAAAGGGCTTTATAAAGGGAAGGTATATTCTTGATGCTATCATTAGTCTTTGGGAGGGTATGGAGCATGCTGAGAACTCCGGTCAGAACTACATCTTCCTCAAAATAGACTTTGATAAAGCCTATGATAGAATAGACTGGTCTTTCCTCTTCCAATCCCTGCAAGATATTGGGCTCAATAGGAAATTCATAAAGTATGTCCAAACCTTGCTTGGAAATGCTTCTTCCAAGGTGGCAGTCAATGGAGCCCTCACTGGTGCTTTTCCTCTGAGGAAATCTATAAGACAAGGCTGTCCCCTGTCCCCCCTTCTTTTTGCTATTGTTGCAGATGCTTTGGGATGGCTTGTTAACAAGGATATTACTGATAAGAATATCAAGGGTATTGAGATCCCCAACAGGACCGATCCTTTATGTCTTCAGCTTTTTGCTGATGTCACGAATGTGCTACTCCGGAACGATGTGCAGACTGCTGCCCACTTTATGTCTTGCCTCGAGACCTTCTGCCTGGCCAGTGGCTCTCAGGTTAACCACTCCAAGACCAGCTTCAGAGTCTTTGAAGGGGTACCCCCCCCTCGATTCTGTCCGCTGGTTGTAAGAATATCCAAGATGGTGTTGTGTTCAAGCTTCTTGGAATCCCCATGGGCTTTAACATCTCTTCCAAACAAAGGTGGGACTATGTCCTTGATAAACTCAAGAATCAAGTCAAGAAATGGAGTCACATCAACACAGGGGTTGCTTCAAGAGCGTTTGTCCTCAATCACTTCATTATCCCCTCGGTTGTTTACTTCCTGGCCTGTTGGAGACCCTCTGAGACCCAACTCCAATCCCTTAACTCGATCATGGGGAACTATCTGTGGGGGGGATCTCTGGGGAGTAAGAGGATCAGCAAAGTAGCTTTTCAGACATGCTACTTGGAAAAAGATCAAGGGGGTCTCGGCATCATCAACATTGGTTTGCTTGCTGAAAAGCTTGCTGCAAAATGGGTTCATAGAGCCATCTTGTCTAACGATGTCTGGGCTGACTTACTCAAAAGGGATATTGATAAATTTTGGCTCAAAGGTAAAAGATCTTGGAAGGGTTTCTCTCTCAATGAAGTTTTGTTCTCAAAGGCCGATCTCTCCCCTATAGGCACTAAATTGTGCTGTAGGATGTGGGAGTCTTGGATGAAATACAAAAGGCTCTTCTGTTTCCAAACCTTTACCAAGAGAGGTAGATATGCTTATGCAGCTGACTCAGTGTGGTTTGGTCATCTCGTGTCCCCGATCTCCAAGGAGCAGGTCCAGACCAGTCTTTCATGTTTCAAAGCTGGTATTAAGGTTTGGGGTGACTCATGTGACTCAACTGGAATGTTAAACAGGGATCAAATCTGCAATAAATTCATCTTGTCCCGTGGCGGAGTTGAGTTGGTCATTCAGAGGTGTAATGCTCTTAAGGTTCCGATTCCCACGGGGCTGATTTGTGACTGTATAAACTTTTCTAAAGCCATCCGGTGGGGCGACTCCAGTAATCTGGGCAAGTTACTGTTGCATGCAAATGAAGATCAATACAAGGATGCAACAAAAAAGACACTTAGGGCTCTTGAAAAGAGTTCAAAGTTGTAGATGAATGTGGGAGGGAGCTTGACAATAATCCCACATGGGAACTTTTGGGAGTTCTAGAATTTTTGTATAAAAGGTGGCCCATTTGAGAGAGGGAGCACACTCTTTGGTCATTTGGTTGAGAGGCTCATAGAGAGAGCTTGCTCCATAGCTCCTTCTCAAGTGCTCTCCCAAGGCTCTCCATCTCCATTCTTGTTTCAATCATGTACCTTCTATTCTTTACATTTTTAATGATATGAGGTTTTGGTCTACACTCTTGCTAATCTAGATTTCTTAATGATGTTTTGATTTGTGAGTTATAGAGTGCTTGTGATGAAGCTTGTGCTTGAAATAATGTGTAGTTGAGGCTTGTGTGATAGCTCTTTGCATATTAGGTTCCTTGCATAAGTTGCATTTGTGTGCTTAAGTGTAGCCTAATCTTGATGCTTTGATTATGTAAGATTGATTGCTTGAGTGTTGAGAAGGATTGAGTAGGACTAGGGGTCATTAGTGTGTGGTTAACTCATCTTCTCCCATTCGGGATAGCCTCTATGCGCTAACCGGGTTGCATTCACGGATTGACAAGTGTGTGGGTTGGAGTGTAGCCTCCGCTATGCTATGATGTCCCAAACAATGGCGCCGCTGCCGGGGAGAAGACTCAAATCCGGTTGAGAGTGTGTGGAAACCACCACT
Organism: Cibotium barometz; assembly: GCF_041138505.1. Classification (NCBI taxonomy): domain Eukaryota; kingdom Viridiplantae; phylum Streptophyta; class Polypodiopsida; order Cyatheales; family Cibotiaceae; genus Cibotium; species Cibotium barometz. The sequence goes on from NC_141089.1 coordinate 23,994,824, forward strand.
ATTTCCTCTTTTGGTTGCAAAACCATTGAGTGATTAGGTTAAGTTTGGGTGTGTGATCCCGGTGTGAGTGGATAAGGTTAACCATTGAGCGGTTGAGGTTTCTCCCGCATTGTTTTTTTTTATGTTTCATTGCTTTTATGCTTTTTCAAGTACCGTTCATTATGCTTACATTCATTGTTTTCTTTTGCCATTTCATGCTTTCATGCTTTTCGCTAAACATGTAATTAGTGAAAAATAAAAAAATAAAAAAAATAAAAGAAGTGCGTTGCTAAGCTCTTCCATAGCTTATGCAAGCTCCATGGACTCCCAAGCGTGAAGCCCGCTTAAGAAAGAGAGGAGAGAGGGAAAGAGAAGGGAGAAAGGAAGAGAGGAGAGGTTGAAAATTTGTTTTTTATTTTTTATTTTTTTTTGAGAATTTTGCATTGATCTTCACTCTGGCCGCACGTCACTCAAGGCGCAGCAAAAAGAATTAAAGAAGAAATGCTAGCTTGGAGAGGCGGCCTTAAAAAAAATATACATCTACATCTATATATATATATAGATTTATATTTCTATTTTTTACAGTGGCAGCATCGTGGAGGAGACGGCTTTTAAGAGAAAAAAACAATTATATATATATATATATATATAATTGTTTTAATCGTTTTTACGATTGGCAACTGCAGCTGACGAGCATCGTGGAAGGCGCCAAGCTGTAGGAGAGCAGCAAAGAAAACTATATATATATATATATATAGAGGCCGGCAGTGGAGGTGGCCGAAGGCGGTAGCTTCGTCTGCAAGCAGGTGGTGGCCGTCGGCTGCTGTGGGCGAAGAGCGCAAGCTGGCGGTGAAGGAAGCGAGAGGGCGGTTGTTGGCGGGCACGAAGGAGGCAGCTACGAGGAGGGAAGGATCTCAGTCGGCTGACAGAAGAAGGCTAAAGAAATAAATATATATATATTTATTCGTTGAAGCGTGGCAGCAGGCAGAGCTCTGTGGGGAGACGTCTTCATCGAGTGCTGAAGCTGAGGGAGAGCAGCCTTCAGGTCGTGCGCTGCAGTTGACGTGGCGGAGGGTAGAAGGCGGCTGCAAGCAGAAGCGTGGAGGCGGAAGAGGTGGAGTGGAGAGGCGCTGTGGGGGGGGCGTTTTCATCAGCAGCAGCAGCAGAGGCGTGGGCGAAGCTGGTGTAGGCGGGTAGGAGAGCATACGAGAGGCGGCAAATCTGGCGAAGGCTAGCTTGAAGGCTGCTGCAGCCAGGGCAAGGAGCGCAACCAGAGCAGAGCAAAGAAGGCGGTGGGGTGAAGACGAGCAGCTGGCACAGCTGGCGCGTTGAAGACGACCACGTGCGCCAGCGGGGCAAATCCGGTGAACGGCGAGCGAAAGATAAGGTTGGTGGGATTTTTTATTTTTTTTATTTTTTTTAATTTTTTTTAATTTTCATGATTTTGTATTTTTTTTAAAAAAAATAATAAAAAAATAAAACAATAAAACAATAAATATATATATATATATATATTTTTTAAAAAAGAATTTAAAAAAAGGGGAAAAAAAGAAAACAATTAAATATTTTTAAAAAAAAAAGAATAAAAAAGGGAAAAAAAGAAAACAATTAAATTTTAAAAAAAAATAGAGAGAAGAAAGGAAAAAAAAATAAAAATAAAAAAATAAAAAAAATTATTTATTTTTAGGAGTCCATATTATTTGCATAATTTTTATTTTTTCATTTCTGTAATTTTTAGCATAATTAGAGTAATTTGCATTGTTTTAAATTTTTGTAATCAAAAAAAAATAAAAATAAAAAAACAAAATAAAACAAAAAGAAAAAAAAAAGAAAAAGAAAAAGAAAAAAAAACAATTTTTATTTCGAAATCATTGTTCATCATTTAAATTTTTGCATAATTAAAGAAGTTTGCATTTTTTATTTTTATTTTTTAGAAGTATGTAAATGATGCATAATTAGTAAACTCATATTTTTTGGCACGAAATTTATTTTTTTTTTAAAAAAAATAAAATAGAATAAAAATAAAAACAAACAAACTAACAAACAATAAAAACCAAAAAAAAGGGAGGAAAAAACAAAAGAAGACAAAAGAAAATTTTTTGACTTTTTAGGAGTCTATTTTTTTGCATAATTTGTAATTCTTCATTCTTTAATTTTTTGCATAATTAGTTTAACTTGCATTTTTTAAATTTTTTGTAACTTTGTGCATAATTAGTATTTTTTAGTGTGATTCATAATTTTTGTGTTAAAAAAAAGTAAAAAATCATAAAAACATAAAATCATTAAAAAAAACATTTAAAAAAACAAATAACAAAAAAATAGGGTAGATAGTTACGCCACACAGACCCATTTTTAGTTGCCTTTAGTGATTAGGTAGGTTAAATAAATATAAATATATATATATATATATATATATATATATTTTACACAAAAAAACAAAACCAAAACAAAACAAAAACACATACCAAAACAAAAAAAATTTTGACCTTATGCAATTACGGTCGGGACGTCGTGTAGATTCTGCCATAGGACCTAGGGCACCTTCTAGAGTACCTACGCAGGAAAGTGGGACCCAATCGTTAGGCAATTTGGCAGATATTGCTGAAACCCTTTCGGAATCCCAATCCGATACCCTTTCCTCCAGAACAACTAGTTCATTGTCCATGGACAATCTAGGGCCGACAAATAGTCATCCCGTAGCCCCAAATAGAACACCCTCAAGATCCTTTAATCCATTTGAAGCCGACACCATGGGGTTAACACTTAATGTGAGACTCCAATATGTCTACACAAATGCTCAAGGAGCTGAGATCTTTAGGGACCCACAACAACGGTATCTTGTTAAGATAGCCGACATATTCTCAGAACTTGAAAGAGCACCTCTAGTCATTGACCAGGGTAACATGTACATGGGTGGAGATGGTGTTCGCTACGAAGTCACCTACCATCCAGAAAAGGTCGACAAATTAGGGGAGCTCTCTAAAACCGAGTTCTTAGACTTATCAGAACTTTCTAGAGCAAGGGAGTTTAGAAATGACTGGCTCATCGAGCCGGACATGCCTGGACCATCCAATGCCCAGTCCTCAAAGCCATCTATAGATGATTTACTTCTTGTAGATCTAAATTTGGAAAGGGATAGGAAAGGTAAAAGCAAACTGGATCAGGGGGTTGAATGCCAATGGGAGTTTGTACGACAAATTCTTGTGACTAAGGTCTTACAGGATGACCCACTTCAAGAGGTCTATAAGGACTCGTTAGAGGGATATTATGCCACGACTAAATTGCCACAGCTAGATCTTCCTCTAGCTCATGTGGTGGTAGTTGAGAAGCTTGCAGGACACATGAACAGAATAATCGATAAATGGGCCAATGAATACCAAACCTTAGATTGGAAGGAGATTCGGGAACTCACGTGGAAAGGACAACCATTATTTATGGAAGTGTTATCAACAAATACAGCCAAACCAGGAGAGACAGCCTTTCTTGGAGAAACTGTTGCTCCTCCCCTACGAGAGTTCACTAGAGAGGGACCTTCAACATCTAAGTGGACCACTGCTAGTAGCCCAACTCTAGCACCAAGATATTGTCCTACACCAAATGTGCGACCTCAGGTCACACCACACCAACATCTCTCTCATTATAACAATCGGAGGATAGGGGAGCTAACTCGGCCTCCCATAAATGCACCTCCTGAAATGAGGGTGACAAGATCTTTGGAAGGGTTTGGTGAGGCTGGTAATAGGGTACCCACACCAATTTTGGAAACATGTGGACCATCTTTCCAACGAGAGGAACAATTCCCACTGAGAATGAGAGGCCGTAGGCCCTAGGATGAGTATTCACGACAAGTAAGGCCATCAACTCTTCAGAAATTGGTTAAGAAGTATGAAGGGTCAGGAGATCCATACGACCATGTAGCAGCATTTAGGCAAGCAGTTCGAGCTGAGCAAGTGGCTGATAAGCATACTCAAATTGAAGGGTTTGGACTCACTCTTGAAGGAAAAGCCCTTGCTTGGTTTCAGGCATTAGAAGCTTCAGACAAAACTTCTTTACGAGTTTTGGAAGAGAGATTCATTGCTGCTTTTTCCTTGATGGGAATACAACATGACACGGTAGCACACATCTACTCTTTCAAACAAGGCGAGAATGAGAGTGTTAGAGACTGTGTAAATAGAATGAAGCAGTACATTAATCGTTGCCCAGAAGATGAGAAGCCCGCCCAAAGTCGATTAATTTCTCTCTTCTTAAAAGGCCTTAAAAATTCGACACTGCATACACATCTCTATGCAAAGAAGCATACAAGTTTCAATGAGTGTTGCCATGATGCTATGGATTTCACCGATAACTTCAAGTTCCAAGATGGTTCTGGCCCTGAGGTGAAACCTAGAAATCAATGGGGTGATGACCAAAGTTCAGGGTCTAGCGCGCTAGTAAATCCCGACCAGATAGCTAACCTAGTACTAAGGAGATTGGGACAGACCTATCGTCCACCCATGCAGCCACAACAACAGCAGCAGAGAATGAGGAGTATACTTACTACAGGTCCTCATCTTTGTGGAGCATGTGGCGGTGACCATAAAACAGAGGACTGTAATACCTTTTCTCCTCTAGTCACAAACCAACCCACAAAGAAGTGGTGCCAAGCCTGTGCATGGAACTTTACTCATACCACACAGGAATGTACTCGCATTGCAAGAATGAGACAGGAACGTGAGCAGCCGAGGGGTGGAGTGGCTCCACAAATGTATCAACAGTATACTAGTTTTGAACGTAAGCCACCGATGATACAAGAACAAGCACGACCTGTTCTTGGTGCTCAACCTCCTGCTCCAGGGACTGCTCCTGTGAGGGTTGTCGACTATGACAATTCAAATATGTGTAGAGACTTGGTAAACCCAGGCTATGTGGAAGAAGAATACGCATCATATTCATCCAAAGATAATCTCTTTGAAAGTCCCGCATACCCAAGCCCAGCACTGGACGTTCAACCAGGGGAACAAAACTCTTTAATGTTGCTAGGCGGCTATCAACCTAGGACTCCAGGCCCCTCAGGTCAATGGCAGCCAAGGAAAGTAGAAGCCAAACCAATGGGCCCCTGTTATGAGTGCGGAGAATCCCATTGGGCTCGTGATTGTCCACATCGCTCAAGGCAAGCATCTCGGTCAAATACAACAGTACAACAGTTTCCACCGATTGAAAGATATTGTCTAGGGTGTTGTGTAGAACACTTCCCAAAAGACTGTCTGCTGAAACCACATGAGGAAGGCACCTCTCAACCAAAGGTTTCACTCAACCTTGTAGGCACAGTTCCATCGCCACCTTCATCTGAGAATGAGGATGTCGTGCCACTTAGAGTCATGACTAGATCACAGACACGAAACGCTGAAATACAAACTGATGAGACACCTCGAACTAGGGACGCAAGGACAAATCTAGTGGACAAAACCCTACAGTCCAGTAGAAAAAAAACCACTCGGAGGAAGAAGAACCGAAGCAAACAAACTAAAAGTGCATCCACTAGTTCTCAAGAAGCCTCTAAACAAAACATAAAGGATAAAACTTTTACATCCCAGGAAGTGCATGAGGAACATCAACCTCAACCTGAGCCTAGTGTTAAACAAGATGAGGCTAGTACGACTGAGGTTAGTTCTGGGGGTTCTGTTTTTGTGGATAAAGTGAATGAGACTCTAGAGGCCATCATTGATGCTCATAGAAGTCGCATTGCAGCTTTATCTGAGCTACCCAAAAAGCTTCAAGAATACCCAAACCCTCGTGAGGAGAAGATCAATCTAGCTGTACATCAGCAACTCATTAGGGAAGCTCAGTCAATACTTGAGGGACCACCACCACCTATTCCTCGGGGCCCAACCTCTCTTAAGCCAACATTAGAAACTATACCAGAAGTGTCATCAAGTAGAGAAATGAAAAGTGAGCTCATTTCACAAGCTCAGAGCGAAAGGTCTGCACCAATTGACACTCCATTGAAAGATGACATTCTGCCATCACCTAGCCTTGTCTTCCCATACAATGATGAAGTTATTGATGCTAATGAGGACGTGGCAATGAAATGTGGGCCGCAGTAACTGAGAAAATTAATGAGAACATGTCTTCTGTTAGTTCGCCTCCATTCTCTGAGGTGGATTTTACCAGAGGCACGGAAAACAAATTTAGACACCCAAACATCCCGGAGGAAGTTCAAACAATTGTTTCTCCTAGAAGTAAGCATACAATGAAAACCTTACCATCATATCTGGGAGAATATGAGAATTGTTCTCAAACCTTGAGGATACCCTCCATGCATAAAAGGTTGACAAAGGAGAAAGATATGAGTATGGTGCAGGCTATTTTGTCAGCACCAGTGGCTTGTACCTTACCTTTGCTTGAGTTGATAAAGATTAAACCTGAGTTGTGGAATGATATTGCCACATGTTTGTCAGAGCAGGTATTGCTACAAAAGGGTCACCATGAGTGTACTATACACCCTGAGACAAAGCATGTAATGCCAGTTCCTATCAACAAAGTGGGAAAATTTTGTGAGGACGATCAGGGAAATGCTACCCTCCCATTAGAAGTGCGAAAAGTATCTTCAACTGCAATACTTGATAGTGGCGCAGGAGTGGGCATTGTAACACGATCCATTTGGGAAAAAATGGGGCAAACCAGCTATTAGGAGTACAAGGATGCGCTTGCAGCTAGCAGATGGAAGCTTAGAACATCCCCTTGGGCTGCTCGAGAACATATTGGTCACCACATGTGGGATTGAATATGAGCATACCTTTGCAGTAGTGGATTTCGAAAAGCATCCAAACTATGAAGTGATATTGGGTAGACCATTCATGCGACAATTTCAAATGATTCAAGATTGGGGATACAATTACTTGTACCTCCGACATGATTCTGTCATCACAAGGGTCAACCTAAGGAATCACTCATATCGTGATGTAACAAGGTCTCCAATAGATGAGTTTGATTCTGCTTCATCTGAGGGCTCAAGAGTTACATTGTCAGATGGGCGAGAAGATCTATGGATGTGTGGAGCCTCATGTAGGGATTTCAACACTGAGAGACTTAAGGGTAATCGAAGTGTATCAGACGAGGCATACATTCCACAACCCTTCCCTGAGCATTTAATTGATCCATTAGAATGGAGTCATGTCCTTGCAACATTATCGACATGTGCTTTATCGAAGCCAATTCAATTCTATGACTCAGATGGATATGACATTATACCTATACGAATGGTACAACCACATAACCTTCGAGATGATTTGTACTATAGGAATGCATCCACAACAGCTATGCATGTCGAGGAAGTCTCAGTTGAGAATTTAACACTCAAATTTGTTAATGATGCTGATAAGAAAGAGACACAAGCTCCAACACAAATGATGTGGATAATTGATGAGTACTCAAGTGAGGGCCATGGCTGGCATATTCCAACTACTCTAGTTGCTGCTCAAAGAAGGCCAGGCAAGAAGGAATTATCAATGTGGCTACCCAAAGATGCATACAAAATTGTACCATCTAGTCCAATTGCCAAAACTCCTAAAAAGCACATCATTTCCAAGCCTAAACCTCGGACTGTTACTCGATGGGTCCCAAAACATGTGCTCAAAGCACAAGGTTATTATGAGGGTGCAACAGCAATTTGGCTTCCAAAATGCCATGCTTTGCTAGGGGTAAATGAGTGTTTCAAAAAGATTCAAAAAGCCACCCTTGATTTTCCATATCAGTGGGTGCAAAAGAAATCAACACAAACTCTTCAAGAAAGGAAAGGGGGCTGTGATAGCACCTACAAATCTACTTGTGTTGATCTTCCTAAAACAAGTATTGAAACACCTGTTGTCCCTATTTCTCCTTGTTTCACAATTCAACCATCAACTGGTGTACCTAAGGCAAGTCCAAAGGAGTCTCATTTGAGCATAGATTCTGGTACTTCAATGCCTAAATCCTCTTATCTTGCTCAAATTCCTCGACAATTGATAAAATTCCCACCCAAGAAGGATATACCTAAAACCAAAGATAAGGCATTAACACTACAAATGAAGCTCTTTGGTAGATCAATGTTTGAATAGTGTGGTTCAATATGCCTTTTGAGAATTATGTTCTTTTTGAGATAATATCCACCACCAGCGCAAGGGTAAGTAAAAACGACTCCACAATAAGATCGACAAGCCAGGGCACTTTTTTCCCACTGGGTTTTTCCCCTCGGCTATATTCGGTGTTTGGCACCAATGGCAAATTTTATTTTTTTCTTTTCTTTTCGTGTTTGTTAATAAAAATTTTGCTGAGATCTCCGTAAAAAACAAAAGCATCAAACACGCCCCAATAGTCCACCTATCGTGCAAACAAATTAGGAAGGGGGGAGACATGCTACGCCTACAAAGATCAAGGAGGAGCAATCTGCACAAAATCAGCAATTCATCAATGCAAACGAACAACATCAACAGGGCACTACAACAGGTGTATTCAACTCTTAATCTTTATTTCTTTATGTGCTCTTATCTTTCGAATATATGGTTTGCATGTTCACACAATATTGGCTGGTTTGAGTTTTTGATTAGTTGTTAAAATATGGTGAGTGAGTTCTAGAGTCTTAGAAGACTTAGTAAAAGATATTTCTATTTAAAGACAGTGTAGGATATATACCAATGGAGTATGCCAAGTACTTATGTTTTCAAGGTATATTAGTTATCCCTAGTGGTAGTTACCTCTTAGATATGAGCTAGGTGCTAGGAGTCATAAAAATTTATGAGAATATACCCTTAAAAACTATATATATACAAAGTGAATTGAGACATGAAGTGTCTACCGCCATGTGAAATGCTTGGTAGGACCTGAGGTTGTCTTAGCACCTTGGGGCCGATGCCTTGGTTTCCATGGGGTGAACACTGATGTCTAAGAACTTCAGAAGAAGAACTTTGAGGAATCTATCGCCTTGATTGATGTTGGTAGGACTCTGGGGTACACTATGGGTCCTTGAGACCGATGCCCTCATCTTCATGGGGTACTCCTTAGGTCATAAAAGAAAGAAAAAGGGTCTGTCGCCCTTGAGATACTTAGCGGTCTTTAGATTCTCTTGGCGGAGATCTCTTGGCCATTGCTTGGGTCTCTTTGGGATAGAACCTTAATCTTCATCAACTTCTACACACATATTTAAAAAAAAAAAAAAAACGAGAGTTCCAATCACCTTTGCTCATATTTAGGAGTAGGTATGCCATTTAGGAGTAACTTACATACTGGTAGGACATTGAGACTACGGTCATAACCGGCGGTGTACAAAGCACACTTGCCTTTGCATAGCATTATCTACTACTTAAGTCTCACTTTGACTAGTCTTTACTCACCTATTTTAGTACTCATTAAAACTTTAATCAGCCCTGCACTTGTATGCTCACGTGTGAAGTCATCATTGCTGATTTTTCTTTTCTTTTCTTTTCTTTTCTTTTCAATAAGGGACTTTACTCGTATCAATTGTTTTTTTGTTGCAGCTCTTGCTACTACCGCGCTCGAGGACGTGCACAAAATAGAAAGGGGGGAGTGTTGCATGCAAATGAAGATCAATACAAGGATGCAACAAAAAAGACACTTAGGGCTCTTGAAAAGAGTTCAAAGTTGTAGATGAATGTGGGAGGGGGCTTGACAATAATTCCACATGGGAACTTTTGGGAGTTCTAGAATTTTTGTATAAAAGGTGGCCCATTTGAGAGAGGGAGCACACTCTTTGGTCATTTGGTTGAGAGGCTCATAGAGAGAGCTTGCTCCGTAGCTCCTTCTCAAGTGCTCTCCCAAGGCTCTCCATCTCCATTCTTGTTTCAATCATGTACCTTCTATTCTTTACATTTTCAATGATATGAGGTTTTGGTCTACACTCTTGCTAATCTAGATTTCTTAATGATGTTTTGATTTGTGAGTTATAGAGTGCTTGTGATGAAGCTTGTGCTTGAAATAATGTGTAGTTGAGGCTTGTGTGATAGCTCTTTGCATATTAGGTTCCTTGCATAAGTTGCATTTGTGTGCTTAAGTGTAGCCTAATCTTGATGCTTTGATTATGTAAGATTGATTGCTTGAGTGTTGAGAAGGATTGAGTAGGACTAGGGGTCATTAGTGTGTGGTTAACTCATCTTCTCCCATTCGGGATAGCCTCTATGCGCTAACCGGGTTGCATTCACGGATTGACAAGTGTGTGGGTTGGAGTGTAGCCTCCGCTATGCTATGATGTCCCAAACAGTTACCAAGCACTCTTCAAGCTAGAAATCTGATTCTCAAGCTCAATAAGAGATGGTCTTTGGCCTGGAACAAACATCAATGGGCCTTCCGATTTAAGCTCATTTGGGCCTTCGCCCATGAAAGGAAACACGCCATTTTGGCCTGGCTTGTCATTCACAAGGCGACATGGACCCTTGAAAAGGCCCTGAAGTTTGGGCATGGTAACGGCCTTTGTCCCCGCTGTAATTCCAAGCTTGAAACTGTCCCCCATCTCTTCTTCTCTTGCCCAGACACTCAACAATTCCTGGATGTTTTGAACAAGGCTTTTAAAAAAATTAGGAAAATCCCTTTGAGCTGGAAAGAAGTCCTCCTAGGAGAATGCCACTCACTTGACCCTTTAACGTGGCAGTCAGAATTCTGTTTCTTTGGCATGTATGGAAGCAACGTAATGAAGCTCTATATGAAAGTAAAACTAATCACCACTTTTATCTTTTTCTTGACAGTGTACTCAAGCTAATCCATCAGCTTCAGCCGAGTGGTGTTCCCATGGAGGTGGACTGGTGGCAAGACTTACCTTGGAGGAAATGGAAGAGATTCCATGTCTCCTCGCATGGCCAAACAAAGGAAACTATGATACAAGAGCTTCATCTGGAATGTCAAAGAAGGCTTCAGAATTCCTAGTACTTTGTCCAGGATTCAGGAAGTTTATGTGGGGTTCCTTAAGCCCCCATGGTCCCAAGCTGCTGCTCATGTTTTTCCCAGTCTCTCGCCTGAATAGAAGTCAGGCTAGCTCCAAATGGGGCTGGTTGGCCACTCCTCAGTCTTTGCGTCAGTTCTTGTATGTCAATCTTGGTCATCAGAGTTGTTATGCTGCAGTTGTGACCTCAATCTCCTGCACTCTTTGTTTAACTATCCTCCCTCCCGGAATTGAAGAGGGGCTGGTCATCAGGATTTGTCTTTGAACTGTTGTACTCCTTTTTACATTTACTGCTGCTGGCCGAACTGGTTAGGTTATGATGTAGCACAGTTCCTGTTCTGCTTCAGAGTTTTACCCTTTCTTTCTGAAGGGTGCATTTGGTCTTAGTGTCTCCCCATGGACCTTCCACATGGGCTCTTGTAACCTCATTTTTCTTTAATATATTCCGCTGTTATAACTAAAAAAACAAAAACCAGAAGAGAAAAAAAACTAAAAACAAAGCCACGTACGTCCGGCAGCTTTTTTTTTTATAAAGAGCGCCAAAAAAACAACAGAAACCAAGAAAAAAAACAAAACAAAAAACAAAAAAACAAAACAAAAGCCTCTCGGCGGCATTTAATTTAATTTTAAAAAAAAAGAAAACCAAAGAAAAAAAAAGCCACACCATCGGCATCATTAAAAATAAATAAAAAAGCCAAAACAAAACAAAACAACATAAAAGCCATAAAACAAAACCGTCGGCAGTGTTTTTTCTAAAAAATGAAAAGTAAAAACAAGAACAAAAACAAAACAAATCAAAAGAAAAAAGAAAAACAAAAAAAAAACAAGAATTCATGCTAGATAGCAAAACCAAGGAAGCAGTAGAGCCAGGAGCATCCATGATGGGAGCTTTTGATGCAACGACTAGCAGCTCAGGTATCCCCATCACTGTCTAGCGCTCTCTGATCACACATCTCTGAAGCTAGCCAAGCACAAATCAACACCATGAAACACCTCTCAAATGCGGTCGAACCATGTAGAGGACCCTTAAGCACTTGGACAAATGAATTGCTCAACGCCCAAGACTAGCAAAACAATATTGAGAAACAAATCCTTATGGATTTGACTACAATATTAATTGGCAAGAAATCTTATTGTTTATTGGTGTCTTCCAAAAAGGTTGTGGAACTTGCGAGAGGTTGCCAATTACCTCATGAGCGTAGTACAAAGTGAGCGGCAACAATTGACATGCCTTATGCCTGCTCAAGAAACTATTCCAACAACTCTAACTAGCTGAACCAAGCCAAATCCCATTAGACTTTACAAACCAAGGGTCACAGAACACCCAATTTACATAACCCTCAAAAGTAGCATTTGAAAAACAAATGCATGTCATAATACCAAACTCTGTAATGAATCTATAACCTCAAGAAACACACAATGACCACACAGAGCCTGTGAGATCCCTGTTCCCACCGAGCAACGGATTCACGATATTGGCAGCGGAAGTAGCACTTCTCGCGCGGGACAGGGGTCCCACATTCGGGGCCTCGCCCACGGATATCCGGACAAGAGACTAATCCGTCGGTTTGTCCAAAACCGAAACCGGAAAAACTTCCTTTACCCGGAAAGCATGGGCGATTCCACCAGGATAACTCTTTACTCTAACGTAGTCAAGATCATTACGAATCAACTGATCTGACTGCACCTTTAACGGTACTTGGTCAAATCAAGGAAGAAACTTGCACTTGGATCATTGGCATCAACGCTTTTTTCCCCATCAAGAGGCACAGCCGTTGATTCCTATCCATAGAACAATTTCTATCCGGGATTTACTTCATCTATCGTAATAATAGAAATTAAATCTCGATTTATGGATCCATCAGTCCAGCCTAACCCCATCCGATCCCATGGGTTAGCCAACCACCCAACCACTGTAGTGATGGGATCCAATTTGGAATTTGGTTAGGTTTTGTCCCGGGTACCAAGGAAAAGAGTTCCAAGGCCCCCTAGCCGGAAGTTCATGCAAACATAAAACTAGCCACACCACTTACACACCCAATATGAAAATTGCCTTTTCTTAGCATCAGCTAACTTTAAAACAATCCTTTAATGAAACCATAGTACCACTGATCACGATCTTCCAATTTATCCAGTTGATTCATAATTTCCCATCATTCCTTCATCAGAGTATCTATGGCATCATTGGCAACTAGAACGCTCACCACCTGTCCACACAGGGGCCGTTTCAATAGTTCCTAGCCCATAATACTCAACAATATAATCACTTATCAAGATGGACTCTCGTTGAAGATCAGCAAGATCAACCAACAGATCCATATAAAAGAGCCATGGACTCATCCGTTGAGGACCAGCAAGGTCAGTCAACCAGATCCATGCCCAGTTCCAGAAAACAACTCTTACTCCTTGTTCCAATATCTTCCTCGACGCACGCGTGGGTATCCTAGGCGACCCAGAGCCCGAGCACCGTATGGTCAGCACCCTCTAGGATCCTTCGCAGGTGACCTAGCGCTTCACTCATAGGCCGCTTCCTTGGTCCCTCATCCACCGTACCGGAAGCTCACCATTTTAATCGAACCGAGGCTGGTCAAGACCTCGGCCGACCTTGCTACGCGAGACGTCCTCCATTGACTCTCCGTCAGCAGTTGCAACTTTATCAGTTAGGTCTCCACGACCTTAATCACAAGACGGTCAAAATGCTTTCCCAGCATTCTTGACATAAAACAGCCATTTACAGACAGCATTTACAAACAGTTTACAAATATAATTTCTATGTTAACTCTCATTTTTCCACATTATCCCTCATACAATCCACATTACTTATTCCACATTTCATTCATATGTGTACTCATCCAATCACATCATTTTCCATCTCTTCACTTCAGATTCCTTCACATCACATATCATATATTCACATCCATATCCACATCCATACATCCACATCCACATCCACATTCACATCCATACATCCACATCTACATGCTTATCTCCATTTTCACATCCTCATTTATACATCCACATCCCATATCCACATTCATACATACACATCCATATCCGCATTCATACATACACATCTATATCCACATCCACATGCATACATTCATTATCACGTCCTCATTCATACATCCACATCCACATACATACATACATCCACATCCACATTTCCATTCACATCTATACATCCATATCTACATGCACATTCACATCCATACATCCACATCTATATCCTCATTCACATCCATACATCCACATTCATGTATCCACATCTACATGCATACATCCATACATACACATCCACATTTACATCCATGCATCCACATCCATATCCTCATTCACATCCATACATCCAAATTCATACATCCACATCCACATCCACATTCACATCCATACATCCACATCTACATGCTTATCTCCATTTTTCACATCCTCATTTATACATCCACATCCCATATCCACATTCATACATACACATCCATATCCACATCCACATGCATACATACATCCACATCCACATTCCCATTCACATATATACATCCATATCTACATGCACATTCACATCCATACATCCAAATCTATATGCTCATTCACATCCATACATCCACATTCATGCATCCACATCTACATGCATACATCCATACATCCACATCCACATTTACATCCATGCATTCACATCTACATCCTCATTCACATCCATACATCCACATTCATACATCCATACATCCACATTCATACATCCACATCCACATCCACATTCACATCCATACATCCACATCTACATGCTTATCTCCATTTTCACATCCTCATTTATACATCCACATCCCATATTCACATTCATACATACACATCCATATCCACATACACATGCATACATACATCCACATCCACATTCCCATTCACATATATACATCCATATCTACATGCACATTCACATCCATACATCCACATCTATATGCTCATTCACATCCATACATCCACATTCATGCATCCACATCTACATGCATACATCCATACATCCACATCCACATTTACATCCATGCATCCACATCTACATCCTCATTCACATCCATACATCCACATTCATACATCCATATATCCACATTCATACATCCATACATCCACATTCATACATCCACATCCACATCCACATTCACATCCATACATCCACATCTACATGCTTATCTCCATTTTCACATCCTCATTTATACATCCACATCCCATATCCACATTCATACATACACATCCATATCCACATCCACATGCATCTTATCATATCTTATCACTTCCCATATCTTTTATGCATACCTCTATGCATGAAATTCAATTATGCTAAAAGTAACACTTTTATAATAAAATATTCAACTTTTATGCATACCTCTATGCATGAAATCCAATATGATAAAAGTAACACTTTTGATATAAAAAAATTATCCTTTATGCATACTTCTATGCATGAAAATTAAAAATGATAAAAGTAACACTTTTGATATAAAAATTTTCCTTTATGCATACTTCTATGCATGAAAATTAAAAATGATAAAAGTAACACTTTTAATATAAAAAAAATTTATCCTTTATGCATACTTCTATGCATGAAAATTAAAAATGATAAAAGTAACACTTTTGATATAAAAATTTTTCTTTTATGCATACTTCTATGCATGAAAATTAAAAATGATAAAAGTAACACTTTTGATATAATTTTTTTTTTCCTTTATGCATACTTCTATGCATGAAAATTAAAAATGATAAAAGTAACACTTTTGATATAAAAGAATTATCCTTTATGCATGATATTAAAATTCAATTTCTCCATGATTATAATGAAATTCTTTCAATTAATCTAGGATGATAATTCCTAGAATATGGTAGGAAGTCCTCTTTTTATGCTTTGAATGAAATTATTTTATGCATATTTTTTATAAAAATTTTGCCATAGCTCCGCTGCTATGACTGATAAATCTCAATTTTTTCTAAGGGATAAAGCTTATCATTAAGGAAATAATTAAAATGATCTCTAACTGGATCATTAATCTATAATGGATTGAATCATCAATATGCATAAACTAAAAGCATATGAAAAAGCCATTAATTTGGCCTCAAGCATAGCTTAATCTTGGATTAAGAAAAAGCTTTATGAAAAGCCTCATGTGGATTGAGAATGGGTCATGAGTATGACCATTTCTTGAGTGAGAGAGAGAAATTACATAAAAACCATTAGAGTTTAAACATAAATAAAAATTAACTTCAATAGCATTTATTAAATTATGTAACTCTTCACTACTATTCACCAATTAACTTTAATAGCATTTAAAAAAACCATACCAATTAAGCTTCTCAAGCTTGAGAGGGGTTGAGAAGAGAGAAACATTGAGAAATTATAGAAAAGAGCAATATTCACTAATTACCTTACAAATTGCTTGATTCTTTGTTCACGGTAGAGGCCCCCAACCAATCAATTGGTTAAGTATGTTGATGGAGCCACTAATGGGGATTGAAGAAAGAGGGAAGCTCCAAAAACTAGTGAATTATTAAATGAATTCACAGTTCTTGGCTTAGGTGGAGTAGAGTAACGATGCATAAACACTATATATTTTTCAACAAGGGGGAGGCTTCTATTTATAGGAAAATTTGAGCTCCTAACCAAACAAACTGATTCTAGAATTTTCCAAATCAGTTTGGTCAATTTTTGACCATTTTTAGGTCAGTTAAGCTAATTTTTTGGAACTAGACTTGAATGAGGAGAGAGGAGAGATGAAATATCTCAATTTTTATGAGTTTAAAACTCATTCAAGCATGTGAAATATGCACCTCCTTTAAAGAACTCCCCTTCCTTACATATGTCATATTTTTAATATTGCTCATAGTTTTTTACTAATAAACCTTGTACATTTTCAACTCTTCATCTTATGTGAAATATGCACCTCCTTTAAAGAACTCCCCTTCCTTACATATGTCATACTTTTAATATTGCTCATAATTTTTTACTAATAAACCTTGTACATTTTCAACTCTTCATCTTATGTGAAATATGCACCTCCTTTAAAGAACTCCCCTTCCTTACATATGTCATACTTTTAATATTGCTCATAATTTTTTTACTAATAAACCTTGTACATTTTCAACTCTTCATCTTATGTGAAATATGCACCTCCTTTAAAGAACTCCCCTTCCTTACATATGTCATACTTTTAATATTGCTCATAATTTTTTACTAATAAACCTTGTACATTTTCAACTCTTCATCTTATGTTTATCTCCTCCCTACACATGGATTGATGCTATTAGCCCATAGGAACCTTAATTGGACCATAATCCAAAAATTTCTGAAAATCTAGACCCTTAGGCTAAGGTCCTTTATACCCATTTCTAATTAATTCCAATTGCACATTGGAAAGTTCTTTTTGAATTTCTGTTTCAGGGGAACTTATTTTAATAAGATGAAATAATTTTCTATCCAAAAATATTTAAAATCTGAATATTCTCTCTCTAGGTTAAAACAGTTAGAAACAAGTCTTTTATATTTCTGAAGAGGGATTGATTATAGGAGAAGATGCTGGACATTTTGAGAGGCTGGGGAGGAATCTTACATTCTCTCCCACTTGAAAAATGCGAGATGCCCTCATCTCGCAAACTGGGGGTAATTTCGCAAGATGCACAAGTATGAGACTGAGAGAAATTTTTTTAATTAAGATTAACCACCAATTTAAAAAAAGTCTCAAGAGAGCAAGATTCAAGATAAGAACAAGATTTAAACTTTATTCATTCTCGGAACTTATACAGTAAAGATAGAAGAACTCTTTACACTTCCATAAGTCCGTCCATCATATGGTCACAAAAGCAGTCCTCACAAGCTGCACAAGTATAGGGTAACTCATCTATGGGAATGATTCTGCTGGTTATTGCCGCACCTATCTCAGTCGTATGAGGCGATCTAACAAAAGGACCCCTGAGAGGCAAGCCAAAAACGGGATAAAGACATATCTTCTCATGAGGAAGAAAACACGCCAGTAAGAAGACCCGCTCAGAAAACCCAAGATGCCTTGATCTCATGACGCAGTAGTATCGGGGACCCAATCCCAAAGCTTCAATAGCCATGGCCAAGCGGACATTATTACGAAAATGTTGTTGACCCCAGGGTGTTACCCTAGTTATGTCTTGATAGGTCCGCCATTTGGTTTGCGCTACAGAAGTTCCCAAGTGAGGGAAAAGTGAGCGCTCATACTGCTCTATAAAATCCTTCTTCACAGACTCACTTGCGTCTTGAAGGTGAGGAATCATTATGGATAAAACTAGTTCTTGTTGCCATGCCATGAAGGAGATTAAGAAGAAAGGAGATCGATGGAAGTAAGATTACTGTGAGCGACAAGTAAAAGTTACGACTTATATAAAGGAAGGAGCTAGCGTAACTTAGAAGCCAACGGTAACTTGCCACTGAAGTTTTACCGTCTTTCCATGATTTGGGTTTGGCATATTTTTCTATAGAAGGCATTTAGAACTTTGAGATGAGGAGATAAAAGAAGTTCGTAAGTTAAATTACCTACTTTCTTTGGTCCACAATATCTGGGAGATAACTTCTTATACTTCCCAAGAGATAAAGAACTTCTTTTGGGCCGTACTCGAATGAAGACCAAAACCTTGATATCCAAAACATCGATTCTCACTTCTGAACTCATTGTTCTGAATCTTAAAACAGGTGGGACTCTTGAGAAGTATTCAGGGAAAAGGTTCTTCCTTTTTTAAACAGAATCTTTCTTTTATTTTAGAGAGAGAATAATTATAAGATCAGAAAGGGAGATTCTTACTCCTGTATACCTCGAAGGTTGGGGGAGAATCTTACATTCTA
Organism: Cibotium barometz; assembly: GCF_041138505.1. Lineage (NCBI taxonomy): Eukaryota > Viridiplantae > Streptophyta > Polypodiopsida > Cyatheales > Cibotiaceae > Cibotium > Cibotium barometz. The sequence continues at coordinate 24,013,552 of NC_141089.1, forward strand.
CCCCACTTGAAAAGTGCGAGATGTCCTCATCTCGCAAGGTAGAGGACAACTCTTTTTCTTAAGATCCAATTTATTCTGGGGTTCCTTATATTCTGGTCAACCCAACAGAATACGGGGATAATTATCCCTTATATAGAACTCATCATTAAATAATAATTCATTCAGATCATATCATTCATATCTTTAACACGATAATGGTCCATTAGACTGAAAATTTTCCTTCTGAACATTCCTCCACAGGAATTTTAGTTAAGCAAGTTCTCAATTTGTCATCCCTTAACTTAATCTACCGTCTCAAGTATTAACAGTAGCAATCTGACAGCACAATCCACTAATCTCATAGTGATTTGCTGAAATCATTATCATCATTCCAGTTATGAATATCATCACAAGGACTCGTCTCATTCATCCTCATTGAGGTTTCGCTCATCTTATTACATTTCAACCAATTTTCAGGGATCATCATTTTTCAATCAGAATCCAAATCAATTCATCAATTCTCAAACAGAATTAAAATTCATATCAACCACATTCGAAATCATCCTCTGGATAGCATTAACACTTATGATTTCAAGTCTTAGATTTACTCGTATATACTGTCAGTAAAGAGCTGCAGTATACTCTCGGTATATACGGGTAGTCACGGCCCTTGGAATTATAAGGTAAATACCATCATGTCTAGGCCTCAAGCAAGTCAGGGATTCTATATAATTGCGGTACTTCCATCTGAAGACCCAATTACCAAATTACGAATTTTATTTTGAATATCAAATTGTATGACTTATATCACACAATTACAACCTTTTTGTGTTTCTTTATAAATTTTTGACATATTTGTCTTCTCAGTTGATCTTTATTAACCAAAGGCTCTGATACCAACTGTGAGATCCCTGTTCCCACCGAGCAACGGATTCACGATATTGGCAGCGGAAGTAGCACTTCTCGCGCGGGACAGGGGTCCCACATTCGGGGCCTCGCCCACGGATATCCGGACAAGAGACTAATCCGTCGGTTTGTCCAAAACCGAAACCGGAAAAACTTCCTTTACCCGGAAAGCATGGGCGATTCCACCAGGATAACTCTTTACTCTAACGTAGACTGATCTGACTGCACCTTTAACGGTACTTGGTCAAATCAAGGAAGAAACTTGCACTTGGATCATTGGCATCAACGCTTTTTTCCCCATCAAGAGGCACAGCCGTTGATTCCTATCCATAGAACAATTTCTATCCGGGATTTACTTCATCTATCGTAATAATAGAAATTAAATCTCGATTTATGGATCCATCAGTCCAGCCTAACCCCATCCGATCCCATGGGTTAGCCAACCACCCAACCACTGTAGTGATGGGATCCAATTTGGAATTTGGTTAGGTTTTGTCCCGGGTACCAAGGAAAAGAGTTCCAAGGCCCCCTAGCCGGAAGTTCATGCAAACATAAAACTAGCCACACCACTTACACACCCAATATGAAAATTGCCTTTTCTTAGCATCAGCTAACTTTAAAACAATCCTTTAATGAAACCATAGTACCACTGATCACGATCTTCCAATTTATCCAGTTGATTCATAATTTCCCATCATTCCTTCATCAGAGTATCTATGGCATCATTGGCAACTAGAACGCTCACCACCTGTCCACACAGGGGCCGTTTCAATAGTTCCTAGCCCATAATACTCAACAATATAATCACTTATCAAGATGGACTCTCGTTGAAGATCAGCAAGATCAACCAACAGATCCATATAAAAGAGCCGTGGACTCATCCGTTGAGGACCAGCAAGGTCAGTCAACCAGATCCATGCCCGGTTCCAGAAAACAACTCTTACTCCTTGTTCCAATATCTTCCTCGACGCACGCGTGGGTATCCTAGGCGACCCAGAGCCCGAGCACCGTATGGTCAGCACCCTCTAGGATCCTTCGCAGGTGACCTAGCGCTTCACTCATAGGCCGCTTCCTTGGTCCCTCATCCACCGTACCGGAAGCTCACCATTTTAATCGAACCGAGGCTGGTCAAGACCTCGGCCGACCTTGCTACGCGAGACGTCCTCCATTGACTCTCCGTCAGCAGTTGCAACTTTATCAGTTAGGTCTCCACGACCTTAATCACAAGACGGTCAAAATGCTTTCCCAGCATTCTTGACATAAAACAGCCATTTACAGACAGCATTTACAAACAGTTTACAAATATAATTTCTATGTTAACTCTCATTTTTCCACATTATCCCTCATACAATCCACATTACTTATTCCACATTTCATTCATATGTGTACTCATCCAATCACATCATTTTCCATCTCTTCACTTCAGATTCCTTCACATCACATATCATATATTCACATCCATATCCACATCCATACATCCACATCCACATCCACATTCACATCCATACATCCACATCTACATGCTTATCTCCATTTTCACATCCTCATTTATACATCCACATCCCATATCCACATTCATACATACACATCCATATCCGCATTCATACATACACATCTATATCCACATCCACATGCATACATTCATTATCACGTCCTCATTCATACATCCACATCCACATACATACATACATCCACATCCACATTTCCATTCACATCTATACATCCATATCTACATGCACATTCACATCCATACATCCACATCTATATCCTCATTCACATCCATACATCCACATTCATGTATCCACATCTACATGCATACATCCATACATACACATCCACATTTACATCCATGCATCCACATCCATATCCTCATTCACATCCATACATCCAAATTCATACATCCACATCCACATCCACATTCACATCCATACATCCACATCTACATGCTTATCTCCATTTTTCACATCCTCATTTATACATCCACATCCCATATCCACATTCATACATACACATCCATATCCACATCCACATGCATACATACATCCACATCCACATTCCCATTCACATATATACATCCATATCTACATGCACATTCACATCCATACATCCAAATCTATATGCTCATTCACATCCATACATCCACATTCATGCATCCACATCTACATGCATACATCCATACATCCACATCCACATTTACATCCATGCATTCACATCTACATCCTCATTCACATCCATACATCCACATTCATACATCCATACATCCACATTCATACATCCACATCCACATCCACATTCACATCCATACATCCACATCTACATGCTTATCTCCATTTTCACATCCTCATTTATACATCCACATCCCATATTCACATTCATACATACACATCCATATCCACATACACATGCATACATACATCCACATCCACATTCCCATTCACATATATACATCCATATCTACATGCACATTCACATCCATACATCCACATCTATATGCTCATTCACATCCATACATCCACATTCATGCATCCACATCTACATGCATACATCCATACATCCACATCCACATTTACATCCATGCATCCACATCTACATCCTCATTCACATCCATACATCCACATTCATACATCCATATATCCACATTCATACATCCATACATCCACATTCATACATCCACATCCACATCCACATTCACATCCATACATCCACATCTACATGCTTATCTCCATTTTCACATCCTCATTTATACATCCACATCCCATATCCACATTCATACATACACATCCATATCCACATCCACATGCATCTTATCATATCTTATCACTTCCCATATCTTTTATGCATACCTCTATGCATGAAATTCAATTATGCTAAAAGTAACACTTTTATAATAAAATATTCAACTTTTATGCATACCTCTATGCATGAAATCCAATATGATAAAAGTAACACTTTTGATATAAAAAAATTATCCTTTATGCATACTTCTATGCATGAAAATTAAAAATGATAAAAGTAACACTTTTGATATAAAAATTTTCCTTTATGCATACTTCTATGCATGAAAATTAAAAATGATAAAAGTAACACTTTTAATATAAAAAAAATTTATCCTTTATGCATACTTCTATGCATGAAAATTAAAAATGATAAAAGTAACACTTTTGATATAAAAATTTTTCTTTTATGCATACTTCTATGCATGAAAATTAAAAATGATAAAAGTAACACTTTTGATATAATTTTTTTTTTCCTTTATGCATACTTCTATGCATGAAAATTAAAAATGATAAAAGTAACACTTTTGATATAAAAGAATTATCCTTTATGCATGATATTAAAATTCAATTTCTCCATGATTATAATGAAATTCTTTCAATTAATCTAGGATGATAATTCCTAGAATATGGTAGGAAGTCCTCTTTTTATGCTTTGAATGAAATTATTTTATGCATATTTTTTATAAAAATTTTGCCATAGCTCCGCTGCTATGACTGATAAATCTCAATTTTTTCTAAGGGATAAAGCTTATCATTAAGGAAATAATTAAAATGATCTCTAACTGGATCATTAATCTATAATGGATTGAATCATCAATATGCATAAACTAAAAGCATATGAAAAAGCCATTAATTTGGCCTCAAGCATAGCTTAATCTTGGATTAAGAAAAAGCTTTATGAAAAGCCTCATGTGGATTGAGAATGGGTCATGAGTATGACCATTTCTTGAGTGAGAGAGAGAAATTACATAAAAACCATTAGAGTTTAAACATAAATAAAAATTAACTTCAATAGCATTTATTAAATTATGTAACTCTTCACTACTATTCACCAATTAACTTTAATAGCATTTAAAAAGACCATACCAATTAAGCTTCTCAAGCTTGAGAGGGGTTGAGAAGAGAGAAACATTGAGAAATTATAGAAAAGAGCAATATTCACTAATTACCTTACAAATTGCTTGATTCTTTGTTCACGGTAGAGGCCCCCAACCAATCAATTGGTTAAGTATGTTGATGGAGCCACTAATGGGGATTGAAGAAAGAGGGAAGCTCCAAAAACTAGTGAATTATTAAATGAATTCACAGTTCTTGGCTTAGGTGGAGTAGAGTAACGATGCATAAACACTATATATTTTTCAACAAGGGGGAGGCTTCTATTTATAGGAAAATTTGAGCTCCTAACCAAACAAACTGATTCTAGAATTTTCCAAATCAGTTTGGTCAATTTTTGACCATTTTTAGGTCAGTTAAGCTAATTTTTTGGAACTAGACTTGAATGAGGAGAGAGGAGAGATGAAATATCTCAATTTTTATGAGTTTAAAACTCATTCAAGCATGTGAAATATGCACCTCCTTTAAAGAACTCCCCTTCCTTACATATGTCATATTTTTAATATTGCTCATAGTTTTTTACTAATAAACCTTGTACATTTTCAACTCTTCATCTTATGTGAAATATGCACCTCCTTTAAAGAACTCCCCTTCCTTACATATGTCATACTTTTAATATTGCTCATAATTTTTTACTAATAAACCTTGTACATTTTCAACTCTTCATCTTATGTGAAATATGCACCTCCTTTAAAGAACTCCCCTTCCTTACATATGTCATACTTTTAATATTGCTCATAATTTTTTTACTAATAAACCTTGTACATTTTCAACTCTTCATCTTATGTGAAATATGCACCTCCTTTAAAGAACTCCCCTTCCTTACATATGTCATACTTTTAATATTGCTCATAATTTTTTACTAATAAACCTTGTACATTTTCAACTCTTCATCTTATGTTTATCTCCTCCCTACACATGGATTGATGCTATTGGCCCATAGGAACCTTAATTGGACCATAATCCAAAAATTTCTGAAAATCTAGACCCTTAGGCTAAGGTCCTTTATACCCATTTCTAATTAATTCCAATTGCACATTGGAAAGTTCTTTTTGAATTTCTGTTTCAGGGGAACTTATTTTAATAAGATGAAATAATTTTCTATCCAAAAATATTTAAAATCTGAATATTCTCTCTCTAGGTTAAAACAGTTAGAAACAAGTCTTTTATATTTCTGAAGAGGGATTGATTATAGGAGAAGATGCTGGACATTTTGAGAGGCTGGGGAGGAATCTTACATTCTCTCCCACTTGAAAAATGCGAGATGCCCTCATCTCGCAAACTGGGGGTAATTTCGCAAGATGCACAAGTATGAGACTGAGAGAAATTTTTTTAATTAAGATTAACCACCAATTTAAAAAAAGTCTCAAGAGAGCAAGATTCAAGATAAGAACAAGATTTAAACTTTATTCATTCTCGGAACTTATACAGTAAAGATAGAAGAACTCTTTACACTTCCATAAGTCCGTCCATCATATGGTCACAAAAGCAGTCCTCACAAGCTGCACAAGTATAGGGTAACTCATCTATGGGAATGATTCTGCTGGTTATTGCCGCACCTATCTCAGTCGTATGAGGCGATCTAACAAAAGGACCCCTGAGAGGCAAGCCAAAAACGGGATAAAGACATATCTTCTCATGAGGAAGAAAACACGCCAGTAAGAAGACCCGCTCAGAAAACCCAAGATGCCTTGATCTCATGACGCAGTAGTATCGGGGACCCAATCCCAAAGCTTCAATAGCCATGGCCAAGCGGACATTATTACGAAAATGTTGTTGACCCCAGGGTGTTACCCTAGTTATGTCTTGATAGGTCCGCCATTTGGTTTGCGCTACAGAAGTTCCCAAGTGAGGGAAAAGTGAGCGCTCATACTGCTCTATAAAATCCTTCTTCACAGACTCACTTGCGTCTTGAAGGTGAGGAATCATTATGGATAAAACTAGTTCTTGTTGCCATGCCATGAAGGAGATTAAGAAGAAAGGAGATCGATGGAAGTAAGATTACTGTGAGCGACAAGTAAAAGTTACGACTTATATAAAGGAAGGAGCTAGCGTAACTTAGAAGCCAACGGTAACTTGCCACTGAAGTTTTACCGTCTTTCCATGATTTGGGTTTGGCATATTTTTCTATAGAAGGCATTTAGAACTTTGAGATGAGGAGATAAAAGAAGTTCGTAAGTTAAATTACCTACTTTCTTTGGTCCACAATATCTGGGAGATAACTTCTTATACTTCCCAAGAGATAAAGAACTTCTTTTGGGCCGTACTCGAATGAAGACCAAAACCTTGATATCCAAAACATCGATTCTCACTTCTGAACTCATTGTTCTGAATCTTAAAACAGGTGGGACTCTTGAGAAGTATTCAGGGAAAAGGTTCTTCCTTTTTTAAACAGAATCTTTCTTTTATTTTAGAGAGAGAATAATTATAAGATCAGAAAGGGAGATTCTTACTCCTGTATACCTCGAAGGTTGGGGGAGAATCTTACATTCTACCCCACTTGAAAAGTGCGAGATGTCCTCATCTCGCAAGGTAGAGGACAACTCTTTTTCTTAAGATCCAATTTATTCTGGGGTTCCTTATATTCTGGTCAACCCAACAGAATACGGGGATAATTATCCCTTATATAGAACTCATCATTAAATAATAATTCATTCAGATCATATCATTCATATCTTTAACACGATAATGGTCCATTAGACTGAAAATTTTCCTTCTGAACATTCCTCCACAGGAATTTTAGTTAAGCAAGTTCTCAATTTGTCATCCCTTAACTTAATCTACCGTCTCAAGTATTAACAGTAGCAATCTGACAGCACAATCCACTAATCTCATAGTGATTTGCTGAAATCATTATCATCATTCCAGTTATGAATATCATCACAAGGACTCGTCTCATTCATCCTCATTGAGGTTTCGCTCATCTTATTACATTTCAACCAATTTTCAGGGATCATCATTTTTCAATCAGAATCCAAATCAATTCATCAATTCTCAAACAGAATTAAAATTCATATCAACCACATTCGAAATCATCCTCTGGATAGCATTAACACTTATGATTTCAAGTCTTAGATTTACTCGTATATACTGTCAGTAAAGAGCTGCAGTATACTCTCGGTATATACGGGTAGTCACGGCCCTTGGAATTATAAGGTAAATACCATCATGTCTAGGCCTCAAGCAAGTCAGGGATTCTATATAATTGCGGTACTTCCATCTGAAGACCCAATTACCAAATTACGAATTTTATTTTGAATATCAAATTGTATGACTTATATCACACAATTACAACCTTTTTGTGTTTCTTTATAAATTTTTGACATATTTGTCTTCTCAGTTGATCTTTATTAACCAAAGGCTCTGATACCAACTGTGAGATCCCTGTTCCCACCGAGCAACGGATTCACGATATTGGCAGCGGAAGTAGCACTTCTCGCGCGGGACAGGGGTCCCACATTCGGGGCCTCGCCCACGGATATCCGGACAAGAGACTAATCCGTCGGTTTGTCCAAAACCGAAACCGGAAAAACTTCCTTTACCCGGAAAGCATGGGCGATTCCACCAGGATAACTCTTTACTCTAACGTAGACTGATCTGACTGCACCTTTAACGGTACTTGGTCAAATCAAGGAAGAAACTTGCACTTGGATCATTGGCATCAACGCTTTTTTCCCCATCAAGAGGCACAGCCGTTGATTCCTATCCATAGAACAATTTCTATCCGGGATTTACTTCATCTATCGTAATAATAGAAATTAAATCTCGATTTATGGATCCATCAGTCCAGCCTAACCCCATCCGATCCCATGGGTTAGCCAACCACCCAACCACTGTAGTGATGGGATCCAATTTGGAATTTGGTTAGGTTTTGTCCCGGGTACCAAGGAAAAGAGTTCCAAGGCCCCCTAGCCGGAAGTTCATGCAAACATAAAACTAGCCACACCACTTACACACCCAATATGAAAATTGCCTTTTCTTAGCATCAGCTAACTTTAAAACAATCCTTTAATGAAACCATAGTACCACTGATCACGATCTTCCAATTTATCCAGTTGATTCATAATTTCCCATCATTCCTTCATCAGAGTATCTATGGCATCATTGGCAACTAGAACGCTCACCACCTGTCCACACAGGGGCCGTTTCAATAGTTCCTAGCCCATAATACTCAACAATATAATCACTTATCAAGATGGACTCTCGTTGAAGATCAGCAAGATCAACCAACAGATCCATATAAAAGAGCCGTGGACTCATCCGTTGAGGACCAGCAAGGTCAGTCAACCAGATCCATGCCCAGTTCCAGAAAACAACTCTTACTCCTTGTTCCAATATCTTCCTCGACGCACGCGTGGGTATCCTAGGCGACCCAGAGCCCGAGCACCGTATGGTCAGCACCCTCTAGGATCCTTCGCAGGTGACCTAGCGCTTCACTCATAGGCCGCTTCCTTGGTCCCTCATCCACCGTACCGGAAGCTCACCATTTTAATCGAACCGAGGCTGGTCAAGACCTCGGCCGACCTTGCTACGCGAGACGTCCTCCATTGACTCTCCGTCAGCAGTTGCAACTTTATCAGTTAGGTCTCCACGACCTTAATCACAAGACGGTCAAAATGCTTTCCCAGCATTCTTGACATAAAACAGCCATTTACAGACAGCATTTACAAACAGTTTACAAATATAATTTCTATGTTAACTCTCATTTTTCCACATTATCCCTCATACAATCCACATTACTTATTCCACATTTCATTCATATGTGTACTCATCCAATCACATCATTTTCCATCTCTTCACTTCAGATTCCTTCACATCACATATCATATATTCACATCCATATCCACATCCATACATCCACATCCACATCCACATTCACATCCATACATCCACATCTACATGCTTATCTCCATTTTCACATCCTCATTTATACATCCACATCCCATATCCACATTCATACATACACATCCATATCCGCATTCATACATACACATCTATATCCACATCCACATGCATACATTCATTATCACGTCCTCATTCATACATCCACATCCACATACATACATACATCCACATCCACATTTCCATTCACATCTATACATCCATATCTACATGCACATTCACATCCATACATCCACATCTATATCCTCATTCACATCCATACATCCACATTCATGTATCCACATCTACATGCATACATCCATACATACACATCCACATTTACATCCATGCATCCACATCCATATCCTCATTCACATCCATACATCCAAATTCATACATCCACATCCACATCCACATTCACATCCATACATCCACATCTACATGCTTATCTCCATTTTTCACATCCTCATTTATACATCCACATCCCATATCCACATTCATACATACACATCCATATCCACATCCACATGCATACATACATCCACATCCACATTCCCATTCACATATATACATCCATATCTACATGCACATTCACATCCATACATCCAAATCTATATGCTCATTCACATCCATACATCCACATTCATGCATCCACATCTACATGCATACATCCATACATCCACATCCACATTTACATCCATGCATTCACATCTACATCCTCATTCACATCCATACATCCACATTCATACATCCATACATCCACATTCATACATCCACATCCACATCCACATTCACATCCATACATCCACATCTACATGCTTATCTCCATTTTCACATCCTCATTTATACATCCACATCCCATATTCACATTCATACATACACATCCATATCCACATACACATGCATACATACATCCACATCCACATTCCCATTCACATATATACATCCATATCTACATGCACATTCACATCCATACATCCACATCTATATGCTCATTCACATCCATACATCCACATTCATGCATCCACATCTACATGCATACATCCATACATCCACATCCACATTTACATCCATGCATCCACATCTACATCCTCATTCACATCCATACATCCACATTCATACATCCATATATCCACATTCATACATCCATACATCCACATTCATACATCCACATCCACATCCACATTCACATCCATACATCCACATCTACATGCTTATCTCCATTTTCACATCCTCATTTATACATCCACATCCCATATCCACATTCATACATACACATCCATATCCACATCCACATGCATCTTATCATATCTTATCACTTCCCATATCTTTTATGCATACCTCTATGCATGAAATTCAATTATGCTAAAAGTAACACTTTTATAATAAAATATTCAACTTTTATGCATACCTCTATGCATGAAATCCAATATGATAAAAGTAACACTTTTGATATAAAAAAATTATCCTTTATGCATACTTCTATGCATGAAAATTAAAAATGATAAAAGTAACACTTTTGATATAAAAATTTTCCTTTATGCATACTTCTATGCATGAAAATTAAAAATGATAAAAGTAACACTTTTAATATAAAAAAAATTTATCCTTTATGCATACTTCTATGCATGAAAATTAAAAATGATAAAAGTAACACTTTTGATATAAAAATTTTTCTTTTATGCATACTTCTATGCATGAAAATTAAAAATGATAAAAGTAACACTTTTGATATATTTTTTTTTTTCCTTTATGCATACTTCTATGCATGAAAATTAAAAATGATAAAAGTAACACTTTTGATATAAAAGAATTATCCTTTATGCATGATATTAAAATTCAATTTCTCCATGATTATAATGAAATTCTTTCAATTAATCTAGGATGATAATTCCTAGAATATGGTAGGAAGTCCTCTTTTTATGCTTTGAATGAAATTATTTTATGCATATTTTTTATAAAAATTTTGCCATAGCTCCGCTGCTATGACTGATAAATCTCAATTTTTTCTAAGGGATAAAGCTTATCATTAAGGAAATAATTAAAATGATCTCTAACTGGATCATTAATCTATAATGGATTGAATCATCAATATGCATAAACTAAAAGTATATGAAAAAGCCATTAATTTGGCCTCAAGCATAGCTTAATCTTGGATTAAGAAAAAGCTTTATGAAAAGCCTCATGTGGATTGAGAATGGGTCATGAGTATGACCATTTCTTGAGTGAGAGAGAGAAATTACATAAAAACCATTAGAGTTTAAACATAAATAAAAATTAACTTCAATAGCATTTATTAAATTATGTAACTCTTCACTACTATTCACCAATTAACTTTAATAGCATTTAAAAAGACCATACCAATTAAGCTTCTCAAGCTTGAGAGGGGTTGAGAAGAGAGAAACATTGAGAAATTATAGAAAAGAGCAATATTCACTAATTACCTTACAAATTGCTTGATTCTTTGTTCACGGTAGAGGCCCCCAACCAATCAATTGGTTAAGTATGTTGATGGAGCCACTAATGGGGATTGAAGAAAGAGGGAAGCTCCAAAAACTAGTGAATTATTAAATGAATTCACAGTTCTTGGCTTAGGTGGAGTAGAGTAACGATGCATAAACACTATATATTTTTCAACAAGGGGGAGGCTTCTATTTATAGGAAAATTTGAGCTCCTAACCAAACAAACTGATTCTAGAATTTTCCAAATCAGTTTGGTCAATTTTTGACCATTTTTAGGTCAGTTAAGCTAATTTTTTGGAACTAGACTTGAATGAGGAGAGAGGAGAGATGAAATATCTCAATTTTTATGAGTTTAAAACTCATTCAAGCATGTGAAATATGCACCTCCTTTAAAGAACTCCCCTTCCTTACATATGTCATATTTTTAATATTGCTCATAGTTTTTTACTAATAAACCTTGTACATTTTCAACTCTTCATCTTATGTGAAATATGCACCTCCTTTAAAGAACTCCCCTTCCTTACATATGTCATACTTTTAATATTGCTCATAATTTTTTACTAATAAACCTTGTACATTTTCAACTCTTCATCTTATGTGAAATATGCACCTCCTTTAAAGAACTCCCCTTCCTTACATATGTCATACTTTTAATATTGCTCATAATTTTTTTACTAATAAACCTTGTACATTTTCAACTCTTCATCTTATGTGAAATATGCACCTCCTTTAAAGAACTCCCCTTCCTTACATATGTCATACTTTTAATATTGCTCATAATTTTTTACTAATAAACCTTGTACATTTTCAACTCTTCATCTTATGTTTATCTCCTCCCTACACATGGATTGATGCTATTGGCCCATAGGAACCTTAATTGGACCATAATCCAAAAATTTCTGAAAATCTAGACCCTTAGGCTAAGGTCCTTTATACCCATTTCTAATTAATTCCAATTGCACATTGGAAAGTTCTTTTTGAATTTCTGTTTCAGGGGAACTTATTTTAATAAGATGAAATAATTTTCTATCCAAAAATATTTAAAATCTGAATATTCTCTCTCTAGGTTAAAACAGTTAGAAACAAGTCTTTTATATTTCTGAAGAGGGATTGATTATAGGAGAAGATGCTGGACATTTTGAGAGGCTGGGGAGGAATCTTACATTCTCTCCCACTTGAAAAATGCGAGATGCCCTCATCTCGCAAACTGGGGGTAATTTCGCAAGATGCACAAGTATGAGACTGAGAGAAATTTTTTTAATTAAGATTAACCACCAATTTAAAAAAAGTCTCAAGAGAGCAAGATTCAAGATAAGAACAAGATTTAAACTTTATTCATTCTCGGAACTTATACAGTAAAGATAGAAGAACTCTTTACACTTCCATAAGTCCGTCCATCATATGGTCACAAAAGCAGTCCTCACAAGCTGCACAAGTATAGGGTAACTCATCTATGGGAATGATTCTGCTGGTTATTGCCGCACCTATCTCAGTCGTATGAGGCGATCTAACAAAAGGACCCCTGAGAGGCAAGCCAAAAACGGGATAAAGACATATCTTCTCATGAGGAAGAAAACACGCCAGTAAGAAGACCCGCTCAGAAAACCCAAGATGCCTTGATCTCATGACGCAGTAGTATCGGGGACCCAATCCCAAAGCTTCAATAGCCATGGCCAAGCGGACATTATTACGAAAATGTTGTTGACCCCAGGGTGTTACCCTAGTTATGTCTTGATAGGTCCGCCATTTGGTTTGCGCTACAGAAGTTCCCAAGTGAGGGAAAAGTGAGCGCTCATACTGCTCTATAAAATCCTTCTTCACAGACTCACTTGCGTCTTGAAGGTGAGGAATCATTATGGATAAAACTAGTTCTTGTTGCCATGCCATGAAGGAGATTAAGAAGAAAGGAGATCGATGGAAGTAAGATTACTGTGAGCGACAAGTAAAAGTTACGACTTATATAAAGGAAGGAGCTAACGTAACTTAGAAGCCAACGGTAACTTGCCACTGAAGTTTTACCGTCTTTCCATGATTTGGGTTTGGCATATTTTTCTATAGAAGGCATTTAGAACTTTGAGATGAGGAGATAAAAGAAGTTCGTAAGTTAAATTACCTACTTTCTTTGGTCCACAATATCTGGGAGATAACTTCTTATACTTCCCAAGAGATAAAGAACTTCTTTTGGGCCGTACTCGAATGAAGACCAAAACCTTGATATCCAAAACATCGATTCTCACTTCTGAACTCATTGTTCTGAATCTTAAAACAGGTGGGACTCTTGAGAAGTATTCAGGGAAAAGGTTCTTCCTTTTTTAAACAGAATCTTTCTTTTATTTTAGAGAGAGAATAATTATAAGATCAGAAAGGGAGATTCTTACTCCTGTATACCTCGAAGGTTGGGGGAGAATCTTACATTCTACCCCACTTGAAAAGTGCGAGATGTCCTCATCTCGCAAGGTAGAGGACAACTCTTTTTCTTAAGATCCAATTTATTCTGGGGTTCCTTATATTCTGGTCAACCCAACAGAATACGGGGATAATTATCCCTTATATAGAACTCATCATTAAATAATAATTCATTCAGATCATATCATTCATATCTTTAACACGATAATGGTCCATTAGACTGAAAATTTTCCTTCTGAACATTCCTCCACAGGAATTTTAGTTAAGCAAGTTCTCAATTTGTCATCCCTTAACTTAATCTACCGTCTCAAGTATTAACAGTAGCAATCTGACAGCACAATCCACTAATCTCATAGTGATTTGCTGAAATCATTATCATCATTCCAGTTATGAATATCATCACAAGGACTCGTCTCATTCATCCTCATTGAGGTTTCGCTCATCTTATTACATTTCAACCAATTTTCAGGGATCATCATTTTTCAATCAGAATCCAAATCAATTCATCAATTCTCAAACAGAATTAAAATTCATATCAACCACATTCGAAATCATCCTCTGGATAGCATTAACACTTATGATTTCAAGTCTTAGATTTACTCGTATATACTGTCAGTAAAGAGCTGCAGTATACTCTCGGTATATACGGGTAGTCACGGCCCTTGGAATTATAAGGTAAATACCATCATGTCTAGGCCTCAAGCAAGTCAGGGATTCTATATAATTGCGGTACTTCCATCTGAAGACCCAATTACCAAATTACGAATTTTATTTTGAATATCAAATTGTATGACTTATATCACACAATTACAACCTTTTTGTGTTTCTTTATAAATTTTTGACATATTTGTCTTCTCAGTTGATCTTTATTAACCAAAGGCTCTGATACCAACTGTGAGATCCCTGTTCCCACCGAGCAACGGATTCACGATATTGGCAGCGGAAGTAGCACTTCTCGCGCGGGACAGGGGTCCCACATTCGGGGCCTCGCCCACGGATATCCGGACAAGAGACTAATCCGTCGGTTTGTCCAAAACCGAAATCGGAAAAACTTCCTTTACCCGGAAAGCATGGGCGATTCCACCAGGATAACTCTTTACTCTAACGTAGACTGATCTGACTGCACCTTTAACGGTACTTGGTCAAATCAAGGAAGAAACTTGCACTTGGATCATTGGCATCAACGCTTTTTTCCCCATCAAGAGGCACAGCCGTTGATTCCTATCCATAGAACAATTTCTATCCGGGATTTACTTCATCTATCGTAATAATAGAGATTAAATCTCGATTTATGGATCCATCAGTCCAGCCTAACCCCATCCGATCCCATGGGTTAGCCAACCACCCAACCACTGTAGTGATGGGATCCAATTTGGAATTTGGTTAGGTTTTGTCCCGGGTACCAAGGAAAAGAGTTCCAAGGCCCCCTAGCCGGAAGTTCATGCAAACATAAAACTAGCCACACCACTTACACACCCAATATGAAAATTGCCTTTTCTTAGCATCAGCTAACTTTAAAACAATCCTTTAATGAAACCATAGTACCACTGATCACGATCTTCCAATTTATCCAGTTGATTCATAATTTCCCATCATTCCTTCATCAGAGTATCTATGGCATCATTGGCAACTAGAACGCTCACCACCTGTCCACACAGGGGCCGTTTCAATAGTTCCTAGCCCATAATACTCAACAATATAATCACTTATCAAGATGGACTCTCGTTGAAGATCAGCAAGATCAACCAACAGATCCATATAAAAGAGCCGTGGACTCATCCGTTGAGGACCAGCAAGGTCAGTCAACCAGATCCATGCCCGGTTCCAGAAAACAACTCTTACTCCTTGTTCCAATATCTTCCTCGACGCACGCGTGGGTATCCTAGGCGACCCAGAGCCCGAGCACCGTATGGTCAGCACCCTCTAGGATCCTTCGCAGGTGACCTAGCGCTTCACTCATAGGCCGCTTCCTTGGTCCCTCATCCACCGTACCGGAAGCTCACCATTTTAATCGAACCGAGGCTGGTCAAGACCTCGGCCGACCTTGCTACGCGAGACGTCCTCCATTGACTCTCCGTCAGCAGTTGCAACTTTATCAGTTAGGTCTCCACGACCTTAATCACAAGACGGTCAAAATGCTTTCCCAGCATTCTTGACATAAAACAGCCATTTACAGACAGCATTTACAAACAGTTTACAAATATAATTTCTATGTTAACTCTCATTTTTCCACATTATCCCTCATACAATCCACATTACTTATTCCACATTTCATTCATATGTGTACTCATCCAATCACATCATTTTCCATCTCTTCACTTCAGATTCCTTCACATCACATATCATATATTCACATCCATATCCACATCCATACATCCACATCCACATCCACATTCACATCCATACATCCACATCTACATGCTTATCTCCATTTTCACATCCTCATTTATACATCCACATCCCATATCCACATTCATACATACACATCCATATCCGCATTCATACATACACATCTATATCCACATCCACATGCATACATTCATTATCACGTCCTCATTCATACATCCACATCCACATACATACATACATCCACATCCACATTTCCATTCACATCTATACATCCATATCTACATGCACATTCACATCCATACATCCACATCTATATCCTCATTCACATCCATACATCCACATTCATGTATCCACATCTACATGCATACATCCATACATACACATCCACATTTACATCCATGCATCCACATCCATATCCTCATTCACATCCATACATCCAAATTCATACATCCACATTAGGGTATGGAGATAGCTAAATTATGCAAGAGTAAATGCTAATGAGCATCCCAATCCGCTACCCACCCATGTGTTAGCATCCACTCTAGGCTTCTTTGTAGTTTGGGAAGGGGGAAATACAAGATTCAAAGTTAGTGGGTTTTTGCTAGTAAATGTTAAATTCCCACCTCCCAGTATGTATCTCACATTGATGTATGGTGCACATTTGTACGGCCCCCATCATAAGGAGAAGCCATTGGTACACATATCTTTAGTGGGAACCCCCGCTTAGATGCTGGAAGGGGTTGTATTTGTGACCATTGATGTTTAGGAGATGATGAGGGGTACAAGCTTTAGCTGGGTATGGGCTCAAAAAGGTATAGAGAATATTCTAAGGAATATCTCCTTAGATACTAATTTCATCATTAGTGGGCGGTGGTCGGTTGGGACACGTTATGAATATGCAGGCAGTGAGCCGCGTCAATGCAGCGTAGCTGCCACTTCTTGGACGCGTCCACCACCTCACTACCTACAACACTATAAATGGATATAGTTGGCACAAGCTAAGGCATCGAGCATATATTCCCCATACTCTCAGTATGCCTCCATTTAGACTCTATCTAGATTGGCATCTAAGCTCTACACTAGAGCGCATGGGTGGACAACACCATTATATTGTACATGTCTCTTGTTTGGTATAATCAGAATTTTAAAATTCTCTCCATTATCTCTATTGTATTGTCTAGTGTACTTTCTCTTGTTGTATCGTATGTTGCTATGCCATATTCTTACATGGTATCAGGACTATAGGTGCTCTTAGCAACAATAGTACACAAAGTGCATAGAAGTATATTGGAGTAATGTCTACTTCAGGGTCTGGTGGTGTTGTGCTATTCCAGTGTTATGCATCCGTCCACCTGCCTTCAGTGAAGGCAAGTTAGATGGGACAAACTACACTCTTTGGAAGTTCAAAATAGATGTAATCCTTGATTCCTATGAGGTGCTAGAGACCGTTCTAGGAACAGAGCAAGAACTGGTGGAAACCATTGACCCTAGCAATAACACAAGAATGATTCCACTAGATGCTACTCTTCTTCGAGCATGGAAGCCGCACAATGTGAATGAACTTTGCACCATAGTTACTAGTGTAAGTGATATTGTTCTTACTCTGATTCAACAACACACAACCAAGGTATCTATGGATTGGACCATACTCAGAAATTAGTATGACAATAGGATTCAAAACCTGGAGAATCAACTTGTTGTTGAAAAGTTTTCTCAAGGAGAGGCTACAAAAGCATTTATCCCTTAGATCAAAAATGTGTGAGACCAGATGGCTATAAAACCAAGGAAGAGTTGGCTCGCAGATGCTTGAGAACTCTGACGTCAAGTTATGATGGCTTGGTTACAGCACTAAACACCCAAGTTAGAGTACCACCTCTTTCTTTTGAAGAATTTAGTGCTATTCAATTTGAGGAGGAGATGTGGTTCAGGACTGGTGATGGGGCAGTGACACCGCATTTACGGCCAATGCAAAAGGCAAAGGTGGGGCTAAGCCATATAGAAAAAGTAGATTATCCCACATGCAAGGACCAAGCAAAGATGTACTCTACCCATATAAAAGGAATCATTTTCAAGCAATGGAAGTACAAGCACTTACACACATCTCAAGCCTCTCTATGAGTACAAATCTTAATCTTGTAACCTAATTGTGCTTGAGTCTAATGCATACACTCATTGATCATCATGAGTGCTCCTAGGAACCACCCACTGTAGGATTAAGTTAATCAATGTCATTAGTATGTGCTTATTGTGTCATTAGGCTAATTAGCTTCTTGTAGGAGGCACCATGAATCTTAACATGGTATCAGAGCCTTCCCTCTCTCCTTGAGCTTCTCATTAGCTTAGTCTTAGCTCACATTAGTCTAATCTCTTTATTAACTATCTAATTACCTACTAATCTCAAGCTTTTCTTCTTCACTCTCTTGTGGCCCAAACTTCACAAACTTGACATTGCCCATTTTTTCTAGCCATTTATCTCCAAATTTTGTGATCATGCTTAGCAACTAAAAGCTAAGTAGTGGGTAAGCAGTGGGTAAGCAAAATTAGACAAAATCACCTTCTATACAGCTTGAAAATGGTGCGTAAACACTGACTAGTTTTACTGCATGCTTCAAGGCCATGCATAATTAGGCCAAGACCCTTTAGGAATAGCTTAGAAATGGTGTAAGCTAGCCACAAATGAAGTCTTGGCCCGTTTCATCCACAGACGCAACCACAACAAAAAAAACACTAGGCGGTAAAAATTTATGTTTTTCGTTTGTTTCTTTGAAGATTTGAGCTATTGTTTTATAAAAGGTTCTTGATCTCATCAAGGGAAACACCCTCATGCAAAAATACCCCTCAATGGTTGCTTCCACATGCCCAATTTGATCCTCCAAGCTCAACCTTGCTAATCATTGATTATTAGTCTTAATCATTGTCATTAAAGGGTCATTAGAAATAAATTGGATGCATTGAGGGTACAATTGAGAAATTAAGGTTGCATTTAACATGATTACACATGATTACACATCAAAAGAGCTATTTTTACATTGGGGCTACCATTAGGAAGCTCTAAAAGCAAAAAAAAAAAAAGAATTTGGAAGCCCAAGCACAACTTGCATTTCATCCTATTTAAAGTATCCAAACTTGCAAAGTTGTATGAGAATAGGCACTGCCAATTGAGGCATCATAAGCTCATTCGTAAGACCTTCTCATTATGGCAACATCAACAAGCATCGCTTCCCATGTAGAGAAGTTTAATGGGGAAGGGTTCCACACCTGGGCTACACAAATGAAGTACCTCCTAATACATAAGAAATTGTGGAAAGTCACTAAGGAAAATATGCCGAATGCACCAAGTGAAGGGTGGGTTGAAAAAGATGAGCAAGAGTTTTCACTCATTGATTTACATCTGCATGCAAGGCTTGACTCTATGGAACACATAAAATATCCATGGGATACATTGAATCTTGTGTTTGGAGCTTAGGTAAAGAACCAAGAAATTCACTTAAAGATTGAGTTCTATGGTCTAGAAATCAACTTTAATGAATCTTTGGTTCAATTTTTCAGTAAAATGAAAAGTATCATAACCCAATTGGATGGCATAGATGCTAGTATTGGAGATAAAGATGCAGTTGCAATAATCTTAAAAAGCATGCCAAAGGAATGCAATGCACTTGTCACAACCTTGAAAATCTACCAAAGCCAACATTTGATGAATGTGTCTCTTCTCTTTTGGAGAAGGAGGGGGAATTAAAAGGAAGAAATCCCAGCACATGCATTGTTCAAGAAAAGAAATTTCAAGTGTCATAATATTGGTAGGAAAGGGCACTTTCAAAATGAATGTAGATTCAAAGACAAGCCAAAGTGTAACTTTTGCAACAAGCTCAGGCACAAAGAAGAATATTGCAGATTGAAGAAAAGCGACGAATAGTTCGACCACAAAGTACGAAGAGACTCCTAGAGATCGGGTCTTCTAAAGAGCAAGGAGGAAACCACCACCACTATCCTAGCCATTTGCTGTAAAGGAGGGGTTACCATATGAGTAGACACCCATCTTATCATCTTGTTTGTTGTGTGTATCTAACCAACCACCTACGAGTAGCTAGTTGAGAATCTAGGGAAGGTAGTAATGATCATAGTAACTCATAAACGACCACCTGAGAGTAGCTAGTTGAGTGCCCAAGGGGGGTAATGATTGTTGTAATTCACATCTTACCACTTTGAGAAGCCCAGAGATATGGCACCAAAGGGGGGATGTTGAGAAGTGTGGTGCCGTAGAGCACATGTAGAGGCTGGGAGTGAGTAGGTGAGGAGGAAGTCATATGGCAAAACTGGATTATCCCACATGCAAGGACCAAGAAAAGATGTACTCTACCCATATAAAAGGAATTGTTAGATTTGTAATTTTACCTTATACCCACATTCTACTAATCTTTCCCAATCTAATTGAGCATTTTAAATGGTAGATGTGGTGGGAGGACAAAATAATATATTTTTAAACAACTTTAATGCCTTTTAAATAATATAGAAAATAGTAAAACACATCAAAAATTACTCAATAAATCAAATTAAGCTCTATGTTATTTGAATTTATGATATGCAAAGTGGGAACATCATATGAGTAATAATGTAAAAGTTATAGGCAATTTACTCACATTCAGTGTATCTGTAAACCTCTGACAAGGCCTGTATACAATCCTGGTTCCCAAAGAAAAGGAGATTTGCAATTATTGGATATTCCATTAGATTATAGTTTTAGGTGCCCAACTTTGCATATGATGTTTCATTAGAAGACCTTGAAGTGAAACTCCTTGGCTAACTAGGAGAGATTGGCTATTCTTCTTGAAAAAATGCATGTTTTCAGGCTAAAGCCAAGGGCGCCCAGTAAGTGAAACTAGATAACCTCATCTTGCAACCACCCAAGGATATCCATCGAACTAAGGCACAGATCTTGTAAATAACACTTCTAATGTTTTCACTTACAAATCTTTAATTGCAATAGAAAGCACAAACTACAATGTGACATACGTATCTCACATTATAGTATAAAACGAAAAACCCCCATTAATCTCCCCTTACATAAGCTCAATTTGAAGCTCTACTCTTTTGTCCTATGAACATAAATTGAGGTTGTAAATCATATGTTGGCATAGATTTGACACTTGCAAACACTTAATTACATTTAAATCACTTCATTTTTTTATTTTCACTTGAAAATCTTGTGCAACCAACCTTATATGGCAAGTGAGTAGTACTCATTTTGCTAAGACCCTCTTAAATGGCAATAAACATAATAAGTAATCTTGAAAGATTCAATGGGGAAGGGCTCCATACTGGGGCAACACAAAAGAAGTACCTCCTCATGCACAAAAAGCTATGGAAACACATTAAAGGGAATGCACGAGCTACTAATCCTAATGATGAGTGGGTACAAAAGGATGAGCAAGCACTTTCACTCATCGAGCTACACCTAGAGCCTCACCTTATCCATCTCCAAGGAACACACTAAATGTGCATGGAAAGAGTTGAGTCAAGAGTTTGGGGCTAAAGAGAAATCAAGAAATTCACTCAAAATTAAGCTCTATGGGCTAGAAATAAGCTTTAGTGAATCACTAGCACAATTTACTAGGAAGATGAAAATCATAATGACACAACTAGATGGCATAACTAGATAGGAGATAAAGATGCATTAGCGATTCTCCTTAAAAGCATGCCAAAGGAATACATTAAATTGGTAACTACAGTAAAGGATTTGCCAAAACCAACCTTTCAAGGATGTGGGGCCTCTCTGCTTGAGAAGAAAAGAGCTACAGCAAGGAAGCACAACTCTGGATAAGAACACCTAACCACCTTAAGTAGCCATGTTGGCATTAAGGGGGGTGTAGGCAATCACACCTTACCACCTTAACTAGCTATGTTGGCACTAAGGGAGGTTGATTCCATGTTTCAACAACTCAAATCTACCAACCCTTGAGGTCCATCCTTGATGTAAAACTCCCAACCACATCTTTCGTGCATTGGAACCATCCTATATCTCTGAGTGTGCCACCATGATTCACGGCTTGAGTGCCTCCTATTCTCCCTAGATGTCCAAACTTTAGCAATACTAAAAAAATTAGGAAGAGATGTTGCACAAGATATAAATAGCTATCTAAAAAGAGCTACACATGGCCCAAGAGAGTGTTTTAAAATTGTGGCCATAGAGATCTCCAAGCTTATGGAAAAATATGATAGATCTATCGATCATGTTTAATACATAAAATTGTTTAAGTAAGGAAGTAAGTATTTTGAGAAATCAAAATTTTCCAACTAAGATACATGCATTGAATCTATGTTTAGTGGAAAAAGCCAGTCTTGATGATGCATCACTTTGATACCTGTAATGAAAGAGACAACCCTAAGGGAAGTCCCTAGGTGGAGTGCACCGATAGAACTCTACATGATAAAGCAAGAGCTTGAGAAAACTCATTAGGACCTCAATGGAAGGCTTCTTGGGCCCTTTTATTTGGCAGTTTAAGGAGTCAAACCTTTTCTCTTAAGAAGAAACGTTTTCTAATTAGAAGCTTCAAAACGGCTACTTTATTCGAATTTGAATTTTGGGGGAAAAATGGAATTTAAAATCTAGCGGACAAAACCATATCATGTAACATATCTATGGAAAGCTCTTGATGCATAGATCACAGATCTATAATCTCCGCTCAAATCGGAGCTTGTATGTAGAAGTTATGGAGGTCCGAAAATTGTAAAATTGCCTCCCCCCTTTTTGGGGGGAAAAGTGCACCCTTTGACCACTCTTACACCTCTCTTACAAACCCAACATTTCAGTCCACATGGCAACCCCCCATTTGGCTATTCCCTAATCACCTTGATTAGGCTTGGGCAAATTAAAGGGCCCAAGAAGACCCCATTCACTTCCTAATGTATAAGGGATTACATCTTGCACACTTTTTAAAATTTCACTCATAACTCCGCATGATAGAGACAAAACCTAGGGAAACTAAAAGGAATTATTACATCTTGCAATGAGAGCCTTGAAATCACAATGTGAGGATTTTAAGAAACTCCATAATGTACAAATGGAATGATGTTTCCTTACGTGGTTGAGAAAAGACACTTTTACAAAACCTGATCATAGTCTCAAATCCATATTTTTTATTATGTTGCAAAACCCTAAATTCACGATGTGAGGATTGGAAGAAACTCAATGATGCATAAATGAAATGACATTTCCTTATGGGGTTGAAAAGAAACACTTTGCACAACCTGATCTATAGTCCAGTCTAGGCTCTAATAAAACCCAAACACCATAAACCCAGGATGAGAACCACAATCTTACTACAATGTGTGAGAAACATATGTATACATTCTTTCAAATACATTGGATAGGACACATATTGTAAATGTAAATCTTTCAAAAGCCTCATCTGAAATAAATCCCATATTGAACTCATACATTTTTTTCAATACGGCTCTCGCGTGAAAACTACACTATCAAAATCCTCCTCCTTTGTGTTGTTTAAGCAATCCATCACATGAAGAGACAAGTGAAATTTCATATAAGAGCAATGGGTTTTTTTCATAAACTGTTAATCTCCTATTTAACTCATATGATATCATACATGTTTTTTTAGTGAGCCTCTTACGAAAAACACACTCTCCTATTGGTGAATCTCCTATTTTCCTAGTGCCTAGAGATTCGTGCACGGTAACTCATGTAGAATGAGCAAGAATATTAAAGAGGATGAAGAAATCAATCATAATATCTTTTAGACAAGTATATGGAGTATTGATATTATTTTTTTTGAACCTATGACTTAGTCATCGGAAGCTAAGAGTTTGGCTTGACTTAGGCTATCTCCACATGGCGTGTGTGCTTACATTTAGTGGTAGGTTTGTATCTCAATATAATAGCCATCATGTCCCCCGGCCCTTGACTTCCACTCACTCATCTTCTATTTCTTTTCCTCTACTATTGTATATGAGCCAGCCCCCAGGAGACCCATTCCACCATTCGATCCACGCCTCCTACCATACACCGTGGATGCGGATGGTGCCCTTGTGTGGATGCATGAGGAAAGCGAGTTATGTATGCATGTACTTACAAACTTGGAATTCGCGAACTCCTTCAAAAACTGGAAAGCACAAGATGAACTTTCTAAGCAATATGTTATCAATGTTCTTAAGTCAAAGTTTCCCATGCCACATGCAGGCCTTTTCTTCTTTGAGGAGTGGATGAAGCGGTGCATCAAGCTTTTGCTCTGTAATAGGAGAGAAAATATAAAGAGAGCAGCAAAGAATCATTTGGAGAAGCCTAGTGTGTGCACGGCCGAGGAGTGGAGGTAGAAGTGTCGTGAGAAAGCACCCCGGTGCTTTCCAACAAAACAAGCGGTGGCGAGTGCTTCTCGACTATGGAAGCAAGGGGCTTCGCACTTCGGCTCCAGTAGGAAATCCTCCTTTCTTGCTCGTTTCGTAACTATCATTTCTTCTCTCCTTTGATTTTGTTTTGTACTATATTATATTCTTGAAATAATTGTATATTTTCTTAATTGTTTTTTTGCAGAGGGAGGTTGTTGGGTTTGACCCAGCAAAGGAGGAATATGACTATGGATATAGAGCCCCCCGTCCGCAATTTTGGGCGTGGATACGTACGCGAGGTGTATACTTGGATGAGTTCGTTTTGGGGACTCAAGCTGATGAGGTAATGTGTTGCCTAAATCATTCTCTTTTCTACGTCTAATTGTATTTTAATGCTCTTGCGTATCTTAGGATTGATGGCATGTATGTAGGATGAAGGGGAAGAAGAAGAGGATGATCCATATTATTAGCGCGTGAAGCAAGTGAAGAGGACGAGGAATTGGATGATGAAGATCACTCGGAATCCAATGAGGATTCTAGTTAGACTTCTCTTCATTATAGAAACGTTATGTATATATGGCCAAAGGCCCAATAATTTCTGAAATATAGTAACTCTTTGGGCTCAATTGCATTCTCCACAATGTACGTGTTTCTTATATTTGTGTTTGTATTTCAAATATGAAACTGTGACTCTGTTTTAATTTTTTTTTAAAGAGCTGGGGGCGGCAGACTAGAGAGTCTTGTGCTGCAAACTCCCTAGTCTACCCCAACTCTTTTTTTGCTGTGCTGCAGAGCGTTCACTGCTGAGCAATGAAAATAGAAGCAAAATATTATAGCGAAATGTCGCTACTAAGCAGCGATATTTTTGTTGCTGAGCAATGAACCCATTGTAGTGAAGATAAGAGTGTTTCTAGCAGCAAAAATGGCCTGACACCTAGCTACCCTTCTAGTTATAAAAATGCTACTATTTTCGCTGCTAGACCCTCATTCTATTGTAGTGAAGTAACGAAAGAATGAATTCTCTTGATCTAGCCCACAAGCGAAGAGATTAGTAATAATT
The DNA here is from genome assembly GCF_041138505.1 of Cibotium barometz. Lineage (NCBI taxonomy): Eukaryota > Viridiplantae > Streptophyta > Polypodiopsida > Cyatheales > Cibotiaceae > Cibotium > Cibotium barometz. The sequence continues at coordinate 24,039,823 of NC_141089.1, forward strand.
ACATGATTTATTTTGTTATGCATGCATTCAATCCAACATATAAAAAAAACCCGCATAGAGTAATGGAAAACCTTGCCTTCCTTGGAAGGAGAGGCGTGCTTGTGAGACTTGTGGGGGGAGAGGCATTTTCCTTGTGAGGAGAGGAGAGGCTTGGTGAGGAGGGCTTTTGGATTGCAAGGAGGAGAGGGCTTATGCTTGTGAAAATAGGAGAGCAGAAGAAGAAAGCTTGTGGGAAAGGTAAGGATAAGGGTAAGAAAAAGGGCATCATAGCAAGGAGAAGGGATTCATAGCAAGTGGCAAGGGAGTAGGGTACCATGGCTAGGGTTCGCAGAGAATCAAGCTACAACCTCCTTGGAATGAACAGAAGAGATCTGTGGCAGCACTACGCACAGGATTTCAAAACCTTAAATTACAGCACGCGGCTATAGTTTTGTGCCTATAGCCGTGTACCATGCACATGCCATCTCTCACTACTCTCTCTCATCCTTGTGCGGCTATGTTCTCCCCCTCTTGTAGTGAAGCGATATGGAAAAGGCAAGGCAAGCATATGGTGAGCCTTGCATATGGTTGCATATGCTTTCCTAAGCTTGCATATTCTTGCCATGCAAGAATATGCAAGCCGTATGGCAAAGGAAAGCATATGGAGAGCCTTTCATATAGCTTTCATATGCTTCCCATAGGCTGCTTGACTAGGCATATGAATTGCATATGGCTTCCATATGCATAAGCATGTGGAAGCATATGCTTGCCATAGGCTTTCCATATACATATGCCTAGGCTTACCATATGCTTGCCTACTTGCATATGCAAGCACATGCTTGAAATCCTATGCAAGCATAATCTTTCATATGTTTTGAATTTTCTTGCCTTATGGTTTTCATTCAAGAAGGGACTTCTAGCACATAGGAGCCAATATGCGCACTCGCTAAAGAAATAAAGTTTCTTGATAATTATTTTTTAGTAATCCCAATCTGTAAAAATATAAACCTTATCGGAATAGTAAAAAACCTTTATCTCAAAAAATGAGGTATTTCTTATTAAATTTAAATAATTTGGATGACTACTATGGAGCGTAGTTGGACGACTACTATGGAGTATAGTTGGTTTTACACATCAAAGTGTCATGGTGCTGAATGAATTCGATTAGCATTACGTGTGTCATTGTAAGGTTGTGGGGGAGGGTCATCCCACATGGCTGCTTGTATGTAGGTGTAGGGAAAATCCACTGAAAAAAAATCAAGGTATTTAAAACTAGAACCTCCCAGAATCAAGGAATTTTGAAACTTTGAAACTCTATAACATGCAAGTATATCTCATATTTGTTTTAAAATTACTCTATTGTTACCTAAGTCTTTTCTTGCACACGTCACATGACTAATTTGGAAGCTAGTAACCATCCTTGTAAGTTATAAGTACAATATTATATCATAATGATATTATTTTTGTGGGAGTCGTGAAGGACAAGGTGGACCTCCTGGACTTCATGGACTTCAGTGTTAGAAAAAATGACAACTTAGCGTATTTTGACTATAATTATGAAAAAACGCATATGATGTTTTATTACCCTTATTTTAAGGATGCAATTAATATATATTTTAGTTAAAAAACCGGCATGTAGTATACATTTTGGGAACCAAGAAAGAATAGATTGAAGAATTATGCTGATTTCTGATTGGTTGAAAAAAGATGTTTTATTCACTAGTCATAGTGTCTAGAGATCCGTGCATGGAACAAAAGTGTGGTGCCGCATGCAGAAAGAACGAGAATATTAAAGAGGATGAAGAATAATATCTTTTAGACAAGTATATAAGTATATGGAGTATTGATATTTTTTTTTTGAACGTATGAAACTATATGTGGTGGACGCTTGACTTGGTCATGGGAAGCTTAGAGTTTTGCTTGACTTAGGATGCCTCCGTGCGGCGTGTGTGCTTAAATTGAGTGGCAGGCTCGTATCTCCGTATAACAGCCATCATGTCCCCCGGCCCCTGATTTCCAATCACTCATATTCCAATAACCATTATCTCTTGCAGCATTTCCACAGCAGAGGAATGGTTCACCGTTGGGAGGAATACATGCGGAATTTCCATAACGTGGTGCCGCTAGACTCTTGAACTACCAATGTGTAGATTGTTTATAATTTTATTGAGATGGGGAGTAGCTGGTTACCTTGGCATAGCTCTAAGGCTACGATGGCCAGAGTAGGCTCCATGTTGAGTGTGGGCATGAAGGATGAAAGGAGAACATAGAGAAGCCCATCACACCGGGCTTAGTGATTCTCAAAAGTGATCAACACATAATGAAGCCCAGTACATTACCAAGTGATTACTTATAGCCATGAATAATTTGTTCAAGGTGGAGAGCATGGCCGATACCCAAGTCTCTATTAAGTTTTCAACATCATTGCTTGCCTCCATAATAGTAGGGGGATCAAGAGATGCATAATTTGATGTGAAGGGTTTCGAGACTGTTACATTAGGAAAAATTTGGACTCAAATTGGGCCCTTTAAGGATTGCATACATTCTCTCTCTACAAAAATGGACTCATGGTGAAATTTTTATAAATCAACGTAAAAGTGAGCAGAGTTTGGACATTTGGAATCTACTCTTCGAGACCTTTCCAATAATATATAGCATGATGCCCAATTTTGCATATTCAAGAAGTCTTCAAATTTAGTGATGACATGGCACGTAACATCACCAAATTTGGGGACTTCTTGAATATGCAAAATTGCCCATCATGCTATATATCATTCGAAAGGTCTCTAAGGGTAGATTCCAAATGTCCAAACTCCGCTCACTTCTGAGTTGATTTGTAAAAATTTCATCCCATGACCCTATTTTTGTAGAGAGAGAATGTGTGAAATCCTTAAAGGGCCCAATTTTAGTCCAAATGTTTCCTAATGATTGCATTATAAGTGTGAAGTCTCTTACACCTTGGTAGGTCATAGCCCATCTTAGAGTGAGTATAAACCAAGAAAGTATGAATATCACCTATGAGATATAACAAACTTCACAACTTTAAGATATAACAATCTTAAAGTGTGTATTAACCTCAAAAAGGTTAGACAAGCTCTTAAACATGGGACTTGTGTATAAGATCAAGGGTGATAGTGATTGTTTCCAAAAAGAACAAAAATCTTGAAGTGTGTTAACCTATGTAGAGCATCATCCCTTCAAAAATCTTGAAGTGTGTGTTAACCTATGTAGAGCATCATCCCTTCAAAATATTTAGCATTTTTAGGCACTTTTTGTTTGCAATGTATTTGATATGTGTGTTTGAGGTGCGTGTCGCCCATGTCTTCACCTACCATAAAGAGACATGCGAGCTGTATTGACGAAAAATAATATTTATCATTTTTAGACACATTGTGGCAACATGCTTGATATGTGTGTATGAGGTGTGTCTCCATCTACCATAGAAACACATGTGAGTTATACCAACAAAAAGAATATATCCTCCTTGTCAATTATAAATGCATTTTGTTTTGATTCTTTTTTGGTAGCAAGAGCTTGGAATCCATCTAAGGCCTTTCTTTATCAAAGGAGTGCCAAAAATGAATACTTGATATAATAATATGGTGTTATTATAGAGAAGAGACTTCTATCATAGGAGCCAATATATGCACTCACTAAAGAAATAAGGTTTCTTGTTGATAAAAGAAGTTTTAGTGACCTGCACATGACATCCTAATGTGCAAAAATATAAACCTCACCCAAAAGGTGAAAAACCTTATAAATTTAATCTACTAGTTATTATACCTAAGTCTTTTTTTTTTGCACACATAACATGACTACTTTGGAAGCCACTAGTTACCATCCTTATAAGTAAGTTATAAGCTTGTATTATAATGCAACACACCTAAGTAGTACAGAATCGTCGGGGATGAGGTGGACCTTGCATGGTCCTAGATTCCAGTGTTGGAAAGAAACGACAACTTAGTGTATTCCGACCAGCTAGAATTATGAAAAAACGCCTGTGATTTTTCATTACCCTTGTTTCACTTATTGTATATTTTAGTTATAAAAAAAGGCATGTAGCACTACACATTTTGGGAACCAAAGACGCAATAAATTAAGGAATTGTCTTTTTTTTTTCAAAAAACTGGCTGTTTATATTAAGAAGGAAGGAGACAGGTTACAACGTGTTGAAAAGAAGCTATTTTGAAATCTAGCTACATTTAACAACTCTGAAATCAAGGGTCCCCCTCTCACAGTTTGTTTAATCACTACATGCAACAGGTACTGGACTAAACAAACCCAAGGCCTCTTCAGTCTAGAGAGAAGGCTATTGCTTAAATTCCAAAAGAGAGCTTCAGACTTCACCCTGGTAAAATTAGAAAAAACTAGAGAGAAGATTCTACTCATCCTATCCAAGGATAGAGCTCTTATAGAAGCAATCAACAAGCAACAGTAATCATACCTCTCTCCCATAGCCCAAGAGTTTCAGAAGAGGAACGACGTACAGACAGGAATTAGGGACCAAACCAGGTAATCTGAAGAGAAGATAAGGCAAAGTGACTTGTGTAGCAGCTGATAAAGGACCACGAGAGGAACCAGCTTCTAGGGCTACCTCCTTCTGAAAAGCTCAGGTCCTGCCTGCTTCCTCCCTTCATCATCCGACTACCGCCCGCTGGTGGGATCACGCATTTTCGCACTCTGCAGTGATGATTACTCCGGAGTGAGATCCTGTTGCTGCGATTGCATGTGCATGACCAGTTACCATAAGGAATTGTCTTTATTTTGGGGAAAAATTTTTGTTTTTATTATGGAGCACTAGTCCTAGCGTCTAGAGATGCGTGCACGAATAAAAGAAGGTAGAACTTACTCCTGAAGAGGAGGAAGAAATCATTCACACTATCTTTTGGACAAGTACATGGCGTATTGATATTAATTATTTTTGGACAAGTACATGGCGTATTGATATTATTTATTTTTTTGGACAAGTACATGGATGGCGTATTGATATTATTTATTTTTTTGGAACCTGCATGCTGTGGTGGACGCTTGACTTGGTCATGGGAAACTCAGAGTTTGCTCGACTCAGGCTGCCCCCCTCCCCGTGGTGGCGCGCGGGCTTAAATTGAGAGGCAGGTTTGTATCTGGGTATAACAGCCCTCCTCTCGACCCCCGGCCCCTGATTTCCAGTCACTCATCATATATCAGCTACTATTGCATATTGCCTCCGGAATATTAACCAGTATCTCTTGCAAAATTTGCACTTGGGAGGAAGAATGGTTCACTGTTGGGAGGAATACATGCGGAATGTCCATAATGCATTGCCGCTAGACCCTTGGTCTAGCAACGTGCAGCTTCTTGACATCTTCATTGAAAGGGCGAGCAGCTGGTTACCTTGGCACAACTCCAAGGCGACGATGGCCAGGGTAGGCTCCATGCTGAGTGTGGGCGTGAAGGATGCCGCGGCCGCGCCCAAGGGTTGGAAGGAGAACGTGGAGAAGCCCATCACAGCGGGCTTAGCCATTCTAGAAAGTGATCACCACATAATCAAGCCCAGTACTACATTACCTGCAAGTGGTGACTTAGCTACGACTAATTTGTTCAAGGCGGAGAGCATGGCCGATATCCAAGCCTCCATTAAGTCTTCGACTTCGTTACTTGCCTCCATAACAGCAGGGGGATCAAGCGTCGATGCACAGTTTGACGTGAAGGGTTCCAAGACTGTCAACTGCACTGTAACTGGTGTGAAGTCCCACCGTGTTATCTTGGACACACTGATGAGCATGGTGATCAGTAGCGAGCCACGATTGACCGGCGATCAGCCTACTACATATTGGACGCCCGATATATCACAGCCTCAGTTACAATGGTCATCCAAAAGGTAAAAAGTGTGCCTGAACGCTTCAATTATCCATAGTATAATTTGCTTCATTGTTGCCCTCCAAGCTCTAATCAAGCGATGCTTTCATGGGCGCTTTTATTCATTTTGTGGTGTTCATGTCCATGGCATTGCAGGGGCCAGACCCTTTGGGTGGTCACCGAGATCATGTACGCAAACAAAATTAGAATCGAAGTCGACAAGAAGGGCCAAGCAGACGCTAAGGGGAAAATTGGAGCAGCAACGAAAACACCGGCCAAGGTTGGGGAGGTGGAGGCGTCCACACAAGTGGAGGCGGAGAGAGATGGAGTGTGGACGGTGACAGCCGCCCAGGACAAAACAGCGTTTCCCTTTGCGTTCAGGGTGGAGAAGTTGGAGTATGATGCCTCTGGAATCCTATTAAGGAGCTCCAAACCCCACTTCTTGAGGAGAAACAGCTCTCTGAGCAGCATTAAGAAGAAGATAAAAAGGTTCTCTTCCAATATGCACAACATAGATGATCAGTTTCAGCGCTCATCGTCGGTGTCTCGAATCCTCTTTTAGGATTGTTCTCATTGGGCTGCTCGTTTGATCATTTTTTTTTAAATTTTTTAATAAAGGTGTTCACCACCATGAAAACACATCAACGTTGCTTTGCATGTTGCAACTCTTCAAGAAAAATAGTGTTGAACTTTCATGTCCTCTAAATTGTACTCGCAAGAGCTTTTCGCTCTTTTTCACTCAATGAAACCCATTGGGCATAGCGCACACTATGTACAAGGACTCACGTTTCCAAACATTACTTGTTACTACTAAAACCTTTCAACATGTCGTGTCGCGCATTACTACCGTAATAAGGCCCTTTACAATTGCAATTTTCGACACACACACACACAAATTATTGCTACTACAACCTTGACATGTTGCCCATTATCGTAGTAAGGCCCTTTACAATTGCAATTTCAAACATACCCACACACTGAGATATACACCATTATCGATTCTTATATGAACCCAACCTTCTACCATGCTCTCTTCTAGCCTTACCCTTTGTCAAACAAACCCTTTCAAATTCTTTATGAATCTCTCCAAGAAAAACATCCATTAACTATGAACAATGCCCAACAATTGCAACCTCCTCAACTACATGTATGAGCAAGTGCATCTTAATGCTGAGAATACTTGTTTTGGAAAGTGCTTCTCAATGCTTCTAAGAAGACCATAGTTGCATCTTGGATTATTCGCGAATTTATCTCCTTCAAGGATATCCATCGAGCTACGGCACTCATCTTGTAAATAACACTTCTAATGTCTTCACTTACACAAATCTTTAATTGCAATAGGAAGCACAAACTACAATGTGACATACGTATGTCACATTGTAGTATAAATAGAAAAACCCCCATTAATCTCCCCTTACATAAGCTCAATTTGAAGCTCTACTCTTTGGTCCTATGAACATAAATTGAGGTTGTAAATCATACGTTGGGATAGATTTAACACTTGCAAACACTTAATCACATTTTAATCACTTCATTTTTTTATTTTTCACTTGAAAATCTTGTGCAACCAACCTTATATGGCAAGCGAGAAGTACTCATTTTGCTAAGACCCTCTTAAATGGCAATAAACATAATAAGTAATCTTGAAAGATTCAATGGGGAAGGGCTCCATACTGGGGCAACACAAATGAAGTACCTCCTCATGCACAAAAAGCTATGGAAATGCATTAAAGGAAATGCATGAGCTGCTAATCCTAATGGTGAGTGGGTAAAAAAGGATGAGCAAGCACTTTCATTCATCCAGCTACACCTAGGGCCTCACCTTATCCATCTCTAAGGAACACACTAAATATGCATGGAAAGAGTTGAGTCAAGAGTTTGGGGCTAAAGAGAAATCAAGAAATTCACTCAAAATTGAGCTCTATGGGCTAGAAATAAGCTTCAGTGAATCACTAGACCAAGTGTGCATGATGACATGGAGGAGAACCATAGGAGAGTTCTAGGTAACATGCCACACCATTTGGTGATATCGGGTAGAGTACCAAAGGTGGCAAGGTTTCATATGGAAAGCATGGCTAAGACTTATCTTCCCCAACCACTGAATGAGGTGCCTCAACCCGCTAGTTGTGTTTTCAGCATAAAACTATCAAAAACTACCAAATTCCCCACTTTGCCCTCGAATAACTAGAAAACAAAAGAGATTTAGCTTTCTAGAGTCTCATACACTCTTAGAGTTTCTCGTCATCTAAATTTTTACCACCAAAGGTGTTTATTCTATGAGTCGCATAGACCAAGGCGATCCTGTATAATTACGAAATTCAAGAATTACTCATCGTTAAGCACGCCATACATGGACTCAGATTCTCTCGTATACACGCTTATGTCAGTTGTCAATTTATTTATTTAATCTCAAAATAATTTAAAGCAAAATAATAAAACTAGTGTTTGCGTACTTCCCCAATGTATTTCATGATGTCTTGAGTGATTGGGATCCATGCCTACTCTCCAGAAGCTGTGGAAGTGCTGTAGATTTCACCAGCCTCTTGGATTTGTTGTTAGGGGGCTGCAACTCAACAGGTATAACTTCGATCTTGATTATCAAAAACTGGTCGGTGGGTATCTAAAATTACCAGAACATGCACGGTCTACAACTTAGCGCTGGGTGGCAAAATTGCCAAAATCGATCATATGTGAAATTCAACTCCAAAAATAGATCACGTTTTACTTTTTTGTCAAATTTCAATTTGCATGTACATATACACACTTAAAGGCTACCTTTGGGCATATTAACTAATAGAAAATACAAAATTGAATTTTTATTTAATTTTAACACTTAAATTTTTGCTGCTGAAAATTTGCTAGAATTCATTATTGAAATCTATAGGATACAAAACTTATGATTGTCTTAAATCATAAAGTCTTGGTTAAACTCGGAGGTATGTTACATTTGCATTAAGAGTATTCATAGGCTTTGAGCTTTAAGCTTTAAGCTTTTACATAAGCCTTATGCATATGGCTTAATGCATAAGCCTTATGCATTAAGACTATGCATTATGCTTAATGCATTAAGAGTGTGCATATGCTTTTAGCTTTAAGCTTATGCATAGGCTTAATGCATTAATCTTATGTATTATTACATTGTATTGTATTATATGATAATACAATCATGAAATAGACTAGGTAAACATAAACCATATTATGTAGATATTGAAATATTATATACTATACAATATAATATTTTTATATTATATCATATATTACAAATTTTATTATATAGAGTTATTATATAGTAAATCACTTTGAGATATATTATGACACATAAATATGCCTTTATAAATGCTTCTAGAAATGAGGGACAGTAAGCCAAGGTTTGGGGAAAGACATGTTCACTTTAACCTAAGGCCGGTTCAAGTTTTGAAAAATCCTCCTCAAAATTGTCAAGTTTTTTTACTCATATTCCAATGCATGTTCCAAATTATCTTTTCCTCTTGAACCTATGGTAAAAAGGGTTTATGCAAGGACCAAGGTTCAATAAAAATAGTTCTTGGAACATTGGAGTAAGCATGCACAATGATTCTCCCCTGCCATGCTAGACAAAAAACAAGGACTAGGTTGATAACCTGACGCCTCTGCCCCACCATGCTATACAAAAAAGGGATTATTATGAAAAATGTAAGAGGAGGCGCTGTTGTGCACTTGTGAGGTGTGTGTGGGATAAAACAGATCATTCAAGTAAGCTGGTTGAAAATTGTCTAAGGGTGATTGGTTGGTCGGTAGATATAGTTGGAAAAAAAGAGCAATGCACGAAGAGTGTACTCCAGTGCGTGGGAAAACTTCTCCCCACACACGCGTTTATTGCTATGCGTGTAGCGCTTCTTTCTTTTCACTGATCAGGACTGCGCCGCTAACTATAAGCTGCTATCTAGCAAGTAGCGCTTGACTCGGCTCGAGATGATTAAGGTTGAACCTTTCAATCTCCCCCGGAGTTGGTGAGAGTTTGTTTTTATATCTCCCCCGGTCCCTCATTCCCACTCTCTCCGACTCATTTTATTATCCCGATTTTATTTCTCTCCCGACATACATATTTCCTACTGAATTTAAGTTCTGATTTTTATTTCTGTCCTCCAGGATATTATATATTTGCATTGCCACTTACATTTACATAATTAGTCTCTCTCTCTTGCAAAAAAATTTGCTTGGAAGCCTGCCATAATTACGGATGTCTCACTGTTGGGATGAGTACATTCAGAAGGTCCACCATGCGCTGCCGCTTGACCCTTGGTCTAGCAACGTGCAGCTGCTTGATATCTTCATTAATGAGAGAAGGAGCAGATGGTTACCTTGGCACAACACCCGGACGGCGATGGTGAGGGTAGGCTCCATGCTCAGTGTGGCCGTGAAGGACGAAGGTTGGAAGGAGCACGTGGAAGGGCCCATAACAGCGGGCTTGGACATGCTGCTAGAGAATGATAAACCCATAATTAAGCCCAATACATCGTCAATAAATGGTGATATAGCCATGGATTTGTTCAAGCTTGAGAGCATGGCGGATATCCAAGCCTCGATTAAGTCTTCCACCTCGTTGATGGCCTCCATAACCGCAGGGGGATCAAGCAGTGCACAGTTTCACGCAAAGGGCTCCAAGACGGTCAACTGCACAGTATCTGGTGTGAAGTCCCACCGTGTTATCTTGGACACTCTAACGAACATGGTGACCGAGCGTAGTTCGACCGGCGAGCCTGCATATTGGAGGCCCAATACATCACAGCCTCAGCTGCAATGGTCATCCAAAAGGTAAACTTTAAAGTATTTCTGTTGAATTCTTTACTTAAGGGGGGAGAGAGAGAGAGAGAGATGAGTGTGGAAAAAGCTCCACTTCTTAATTTTTTCTGTTGAATTCTTTACTTAAAGGGGAAGAGGGAGAGAGAGAGATGAGTGTGGAAAAAGCTCCACTTCTTAATTTTCAATCGTTACAAAATTCGAAAATCTTCATTACTTAATTGCTCTTTTTAAGATGTTTATTGCTTCGTTCGCTGCAATCTACGCTTCAACAAGTGATCGACACTTTCATGGGTGCCCGTCCTTTTATTCATGTGGTGACTTGTTGATGTATCGCACAGGGGCCAGACCCTTTGGGTGGTTACCGAGATCATGTACGCAAACAAAATCAAAATCGAAGCCGATAACCAGGCCCAAGCAGACGGTAAAGGGAAAGTCGCAGCAACACAGGCCGCAAAGGTTGGGGGGGTGGATGTGTCCACACAAGTGGGCTTCGAGAGAGATGGGGTGTGGACGGTCACAGCCGCCCAAGACAAATCAGCTTTCCCCTTCGCATTCAGGGTGGAGAAGTTGGATTATGATGCCACTGGCACTCTGATGATCAGGAGCTCTAAGCCCACGTTGAGAAGAAACAACTCTGTGAGCAACAAGATCACGAAAAGGTTGTCTTCCAATACGCACATGGATGAGCTTTATCGCTCATCATCGGTCTCCCGATTCCTCCCTTAGGATTTCTCATTAGCTTACACTGGGTGGTTAGAGACTGCCCTGCTTGCCGCTGCCAAGCTGGGTCAGCTTGTCGGCTTAATATGAGTTTGGGTTCTGGCATTTTCACACAGGCAGAGTGTATCCAGCCTCACAATCGATTACCACACCCCCCCCCCCCCGGCCCCTCCAAAAAAAGAAAAGAAAAAAAAAGCACATGTTTAAGCCTTCAAGCAAAGTATTACTGACTTCTCAATCTATGCATAACATGTTTAAAACAAGTAAACAAAAAGCTTAAAGGTGAAAAATTGGGAATTCCGCGACATCTCGAATTAAAATTGCTAGTGAAATCTTAGCATATTGCGACGTGTACCATAATAAGAATCCTCCATTCAATTTAAGAAACATATGTGCTATTTTTGTTGTGTGAATGACTTAGCTTAGTCACTAATAAGTTTTGAACATGAAAAATTCATGGTTTTCACAAGGTGAAGAAATCCTTGGTTTTTCATGGATAAGAGTGAATCATGAATTTGTCGATTGTGTAGACACCCATGTACTACCGTAAACGTGGAGTTTTTTATGTCAAGATTTTGGCATTACATTGGTCAATGGGATGGTCTAATCATATTATTAGGATTTTGGACCTTGGATTCCAATGGATGGTCCAATTAGAGCATTAAGCATTCATTTTGAGAAAAAAGGGTTAGGCATGAAACAACAGTAAAGGATTCTAGTGATTTTTTCTGATTTCGTGTAGGGGAAAAGGTTTAGAAGGTTAGTTGAGTCAACATATTCATGAAATAAGGAAGATCATATATACAACATCAAGATTTCTCAAGATAGGTGTGTTCGTGTTTAGGGTTATTTGGAGTCATGAAGTAAAGAATTATCTAATGCAGTCAAGAGAAACGAGATCATAGCATGTAATGAAAAGGCATAATGCTTTAAGAAAAAGCAACGAAAGCATAGTGCCAAGCTTGGTACCATGCTCCTACCCATTATATTGCATTTGAGTTGACCAAGATGAGATGCAAAAATTCGTTTCTGTTGTTGGTGTATGATGATGAGCAGCATGCTGTTTGGAGGCAAAGAGGGTTTTAATGGAGATCAGAAGGTGATGAAACAAACGATGTTGGCATAGAGGAGAATAAGAGACAATGAAGCAAAAAATCAATCGAAGCAAAAGGGGAAAATTATTAAATCTTTGCCTAGTGCTAGAATAATGATGTAAAAGACTTAGGAGTGAATTTTAACTTGGAGTAAAGTTCTCTGCACGTAAAACAACAAATTGAGTTGTGACTAACTTGAGATAATCACATCTTTAAGACCAGAGTAATCATTACTCATAGATGGTAATTTGACTATTCAAACATTACTCATGTGCAATATATCTTCTCACACGTGAAGGGCAAGCAAAAATATTGCATGTAAAAAACAAGATTGAGTTGTGACTAACTCGAGATAACCATGTCTTCAAGACTAGAGCTATTATTACTCTAGATTGAGTTGTGATGACTAACTCGAGATAATCACATCTTCAAGACCATAGCAATTATTACCCATACATGGCAATCTGACTATTGGAACATTACTTATGTGTAAAATATATTCTCATAAGTGAAGGGCAAGCAAAAATATTGCATGTGAAAAACTAAGAGTTAATCACACCCTAATTAACTTAACTTCTTTTGGGCAACCAGAGGCTCTAACAAAGGATATAATTGGGTCTAGAGATCGGGATTTGTCATACATGGTAATCTCACTATTATGACATTACTCATGTGAAAAATAATATCTTCACACAACTGAAGGACAAGAAAAAATCTTGCATGTCGCGTTAGTCACGCCATCATTAACTTGGCGTACTACAAGGTTGGGATTTAGCTTGCTAAGACTACTTTATATCGCCGCCCTGCCATGTTAGACAAGGTGTTGTTTAAGGATACAACGGCTGGGGTATCCCGCTTGGACTCATCGTTCAGCACCACGTCAATCCCGCACTGTCGGGCCGACGTAGTTCTCGTTGCCAAAGTCGAGGCCGATGGCTGGCTGCGGAGCATTTGTAGAAACTCACAAACATAGCAAATGTGGGAGCTTGGGATTATCAAAGAATCTTGTGGTTATGGGAATGAGGACTAATTGTTGGAGTCCACGATGCTGGCGGAATCGCACAGTAGAAGGTTATATGCCCTGCAGCCATCACCAGCGCAATTGGAAGAGAAGGAAGCCGAAATGTTGTATTTAGAGCTTAAAACAAGATTCCTTGAAATTAGCAAAGGATATGAAGCTTCTGATGATGGTGTATGCACCAGTTAAGGGCGATTTTCTGCAGAAACGAGGTGTAGGAAAAAAAACCGTGAACATGAAAACGAGAATGATGGGAGAATGGAGGTTTCTTTAGATCAAATTGAAGAGAAAGCTAAGAACTATCAAAACCCTAAGATTAGGAGAACCCTAGCCATGGAGAGCTTGAGGAAGGAGGAAAATTTAAAAATGTGTTTAACAGGTGATTATGCTATTTTTTTTAAAAAAAAGGTCCGACTACCCCAAAATCTGGTTCAAGGTCTAAAATTTGAGCCTAGTAGATCAAAATGAACCATAATCCCTAAGGATCTAATCAAATCTCATTAACCCTTGTAGATTGGGCATTCTTGAGCAAGATTAGGATCAAGAAAATCAAGAAACAAGAAAAAGTCGAGAAATTTTAGAAAAAGAAAATTCAAGAAAATTCTTGCTATGATCAAAACATGAATCAAAGTAACAATAGACCACAAACGCTTAGGAAAATGAGAATTAAAAGATCAAATAAACTCAAACAAGATCACCATATCCCCATTTATTGATCAAGAAAATAAAAAAACTAAAAAAAACTCAAAAATTTTATGATATTTTTAAGAAAATGGATCAACTCAAAGCTCTAATACCAATGCAAGAAGCTAGGGTTGGCCACTCAAGGCATGGAGTGACAACATGGGTGTGGGTCACCATCCTCACATATCATATGAGAGAAGTTCACCATGGAAGCTTAGGCATGAGAGCTCCAAGAAAGATAATAGTCAAATGATCAATAATGTGTACAATGCTCGTCGTGAGCCTAATGTATCATATAGCCCAAGGCCCCCAAAGGCACATATGTAAATGACTCTAAACCAAAGTTCCTAGGCCCCATCCCCCATGTGCATGTGACACCAAATCTACTTGGTTACACTCTCTTGTGGCTATGGTGGTAGGCTTGTGTAGGTTTATTCACTCTCTTGTGTGTTGAACCAACGTGAGAGAGAGAGAGACATGTCATATGCATCCCCAAAGGTGTGTGGAATACACACAATAGATGAGTATATATAGAGGAGATCCTGGGACTATATATAGAGACATTCTATATATAGCCAACACCCCCGCTCAAAGAAGGGTCTCTAACTGTGGATGAAAAAACCCTTGGGGGCTCAAGGGAAAAACCCACAGCTCTATATACACCTACCGCTATATTAAATTATTTTATAGTTACAAAGTATTATTCAAAGGAGCTACATCACTCCCATATATACAATAGCCATGAAAGCTGCAAAGGAGCTACATCACTCCCATATATACAATATCCATGAAGGAGCTACATCACTCCCATATATACAATAGCCATGAAGGAGCTACATCACTCCCATATATACTTCATCACTCTTATGTGTACAATAGCCATGAAGGCTTTGAAGGTCATCCATCTTCATGTTGTCTTGATCCATTCATGTAGGTTGGGTGCGAGTCTATCTTCGTGACGATGCCAAATAATATTTTTGTAGTCTCTTCTCTAAATTGAAGCTCAACAATATCCAAATACAATCCTGATCCATAAACCCTGTAATATGGAAGAAGTCTCCATAACAAATGGAAAACCATAATTTTGTTATAGAAATATGAGATGTACACGAAAAGATATACATAAAGAAATAGGCATAAAGGTATCTATTATATGGTTGCTTAGAAATATAGTCCATCCGCAAGGACATGCCTTGTGGAAGATCATCCAATCAATGGCAAATGAACTAGATTTGGTAAGAGAATCTGGTTACTTGGAGAAGTTGACTTGGAAGATTGACCTGTCAATAAACACTAAAATAGAAAATGACACTAGTTAGTAAGGATATCATGGAAGTTGACTTGGAAGATTGACCTGTCAATAAACACTAAAATAGAAAATGACACTAGTTAGTAAGGATATCATGGAAAGCTAGAATCATATCTTTGCCATGGGAAAAAAAAAAAATCTATGACATAAGATCAAACCTCCAATATTATGAGTCAAGGTAATGAGACAACTATAACTTGGATCAAACCTCCAAGATGACATGATATGAAAGTAAACCTCATAAGATGACATGACGAGAAATCAAACGTGTGACATTCACAATTAAGATAGTAAACCTCATAAGATGACGGAACGAGAAATCAAACCTTTGACATCCGTAGGCAGTATGTAGCCAGGATGACATGATGTGAACATAAACCTCATAAGCTGATAGGACGAGAAATCAAACCTCTCGGGAAATATGCTCGACGGAATTTCTTGTTAGTTGCCATAGATTGAATTCCAAGACTTGACCACCATTATAGCCATTTAGACCTGCATGGTTGCATTGTCAACCACAAAAGACATTGATAGACTTAAATAAATCTAGTCAATCTGATGAGCCAAAGCCAAGGCACGGTGCATCCAATGACCATGGCATCATGGTAACAATCCATGGAAACGTAGTCAACCATCATTCACGAAACATGTAACCATCATCACGGAACAACACCATGGCATCATGGATAAAATCCATGGAAACACAATCAACCAACATAGATTAGCCAAATGAACCAACATCAACGAAACATGTAGCTTGGAATGACCAACATCAACAAAACATGTAGCTTGGAATGACCAACATCAACAAAACATATAGCTTGGAATGACCAACATCAACGAAACATATAGCCATCATCATGGAACAACGATCCATGGAAACATAGTCAACCATCATCGATGAAACATGTAACCATCATCACGGAACAACACCATGGCATCATGGATTGTAGTGAGTGAATTACATCAATGCAAATGAACACATATACATATATCGATAAAAAGTGTAACCATCACCACCATGGCATCATACCAAGACACCAAAATTACAAACTCACCAAACCTGTCAGAATCACCGAGGCTTGCATGCTTAAAATAATAATTGTCAAGTCCGTGAGACTAGTTGTAATGTAACAAGCAAAGGTAGAACACATGGCATCTTTAACTAGTAGTAACAGCATGCTAAGCATCAATAAAGTCCTCTTTACGCACAAGACGAACTTCCTCGAAGCCATAGAAAGAACAAATACACAACTTCCTTGTGAGAACAATCAAACGAGAAATCAACATCACCGCCGCCGAGATAAAAGGATAATGAGATCATCACCGAGATGATCATGAGCAAGTAACTATAACGATTCTGAAGTCATAAGATAAAACAATCAGATCATCACCGAGATGACCATGAGCAAGTAACTATAACGATTCCTAAGTCATGAGTTAAAACGATCAGATCATCACCGAGATGACCATGAGAAAGTAACTGTAACGATTCTGAAGTCATAAGATTTAAAATGATCAGATCATCACCGAGATGACCATGAGAAAGTAACTGTAACGATTTAGAAGTCATAAGATAAAACAATCAGATCATCACCGAGGCAGGATGAACAAAATCCATATACATATCATCAGCAGTTGATCGAAAAGAAAGGCATAATTACCATCATGCGGGGCAACGAGCACACTCCCAACAAAGGGATGCAAAGGCGCGCCAAACACCCACGCATTACGGGTCCGGCGAAAAAGATGCATGGAAGGATAAGTTTTACAATATCACCATGTCGCGGCCAGAGAAGACAGTTTTTAACAAAACGGTCCTACATTTCAATGAAAGATACTTCAATAAACATTCCGGCTTCAGCCGTTCAATACCTCGTCTGATGTCTTCCGGGCCATCAGGTAGATAAGGGACCTCAATCCTTGCTCAAGGAGACATCTTCTCTTATCATTCCAGGGAACCTCAACCTCAGCTAGGGAGATCTAGCTCCTGGTTCCCAAGGGACCTCTACCTTAACTAGGGAGTTTTGGCTCTTGGGGAGACTCGGATACCCTCCGAACCTCAGTTGGGACCTAGAACCCAACCTCTCTTTAAAGCTACCCGCAACTGAAGAGGAACCTAGGGACCCCCAGACCTTCATCTTAAGACACGGGAAAGATTCATAGCCCTTCTAAATTTCCCCGCTCCTCCGAAGCTGTGATCTAGCACTAGGTGGGCACCACAACACCATCGGTCTCATAGCCCAGGGAGTACCGACCGACAGCTCATCCACTCGTGACCTAACCGGACACATACAGAGTGGGAAACAGGGTACGGGAGTAGGGATTCAACCTGCACCAAAAAGTAATCAAACTGCCCAAAATACCTGGGTATCCTCGGCTCGCAGCCGTCAATTCAAATACCTTAATCAACTAGACAACAAGACTCATCCATAACTTCTCATAATTGACAGTTCATAACTTTGCCATACAAACTTTGATCAAACAATTTGTGCAAAATCATTATGTGGTGCGAATGCGTACAAACACATGCCAATTTCTTTGATCGGACACCACCGATCTTAGTTTCCAGATACGTTCACTAGGATGGGAAATAGCCTCTAATTCTAGGTCTTACATGAATGCATTAACTGATTTAGTTAACTTGAAGTACTGGAACCTGGTTAGCTTCTTCCTGAGGCTTTAGAGCCTGTAGCGCTCTGTTAGCAGACCTGCCTCTTCCATCGGTGCTACTACCACCTCTTCCACTACCGGTACTGGTGCCGGAGCACGCGCCGAAACCACCGGTCTTGCCAGATTCGCTCGGCTGCTTGAGCGGGTGTTGGCGACTCCCGCTCGCGCTGTCCACGTCTTACGGGTGACATGCTGACTAAAAATTCACAAGAATAAAAGGAGAATGCTATGCGATAGCACAACCATGTTAGCATTAATTTTTCATAAATTAACCATGATTTTTAGCCGATCATCACGATTAATTTAGCTCGAACAGGCGAAAACTGCCGAATTTTACACTGAGAGATAGGCAAAAATCTGCCTTGCGGAAATTTTCAGACCAGCTTCCCAATCTCAGAAAATTATAAGAAAAATCAGGGATATCAAACTAAGTGAGCTCGAATTTCCGTAATTTTTCTGCGATTTTTGGACTATCAGAGAATGGTCTGAAAAATCAAAAAGTGATAAAAAAAATAAATTAATCAGACTTCGCAAAAATCATTCCAGTATTTTTCCCATGATTAGGGAGGTCTGTAGATCACGCCATAATTTTCTTATGATTTTTGGAGACAAAAAGCCAAAATATTAATTTTAAAATTAAGCTTAATTATAAAAATCATTAGCAGAGTTAATTAGGCTTTGGTTTAGCTCTGATTTTGTGTGAAAACATCAGAAAAATACCCTTCCTAATTTTGCGTATAGCTAGGTGCAAGACTACCAAGACTATGTGACTTAGCGGTCACTAATCCGCTTAATTAAGGGTTAATTACAGAATTACAGCGATCAGCAATTTTTCAATTGCACATGAATTAAGGCTTAGATGACGTAGACGATCATGATTAATGCAAGAGACAAGAAGAATCATCCCAAATCAATCGAAAATGCCTTCTACTGCTCCCTCGTACACATAGAATCGTGTAAGGGAAGAAGTAGGGCTTCGGGAAAGAAAGCAAACCTCCTTGAATAGCGGCTCGCATGGAGAGACACAGAGAAATCCGGACACGGCAACAAGGAGAAGCACGAGCACACGCCTCTATAGGAACGCACCAGGCCATCGAGCAATGATGACAAGCATGACAACGCGCCTCATATGCACGTGACGGAGCGACGGGGAGGCCGTCTCCTCAAAAAGCGGGTGGTATGCCAGGAGAAGACGGTGGCCAGTCACCTTGTGCAGGTGACGAAGCGACGGAGATGCCGGCGTCTGGAAAAGCAGGTTGCGGCGACGACGAGAACGATGAGCACATGCCTACATGAGAAGAGCGACGCCGGCCGCATGAAGAGCCGTAGAAGAAATCAGGAGACGCCGACAACGAGAACCATGAGCACACGCCTCTGCGGGAACGCACCATAGATGAGCAACGACAAGAATGAGCAAGGGCCTCGGCTGTAATTTGCTGAGAAGAATCGCTCGGAGCAGCACGAGAGCTTCGTCCCTTGTTCTTTGAGCTCTGATACCATGTTGAACCAACGTGAGAGAGAGAGAGACATGTCATATGCATCCCCAAAGGTGTGTGGAATACACACAATAGATGAGTATATATAGAGGAGATCCTGGGACTATATATAGAGACATTCTATATATAGCCAACATTGTGGCTATGGTGGTAGGCTTGTGTAGGTTTATTCTTACTTGATTGTTGGTGTGTGTATGTAGGTGATGGCTTGTTAGCTTGCTTAGAACTTCTTCTCCCTCTTCTTGTCTTCTTACTCATCTTCACTCTTGCATACATGAAAGCATGGATTAGGGGTTGATCTCTCCATAGCTACCTTTCTCTTTGCTTACCAAGCTAGTGGAAGCTCCACTTGAGTGGTGGTGGAGTGAGCCCCTAGCAGCCTCACATAGGGGAGTTACCCCTCATTAGGGTTGGCTAATTGCTAGTTCCCAAACGGACCCTTGCATGGTCTTTTTTCTATTTTTCTCATCATCTCTTTGTGCAAGGAAGCATGTTCAATTTGGTGAACATCTTTGGCGCCGCTAACGAGGAATGCATTTAGCTTAGGGTCATCCATATCTTATCACTTGCTAGAGTCTTGATTTGCCCACTTGGAATGCAAATCCACGGGTTAGGAGTATGTTTTGATATGCATGTTTCTTTGATTTGATCTTGTTTTCCTTCAACTAATGGAGTTCAATGGAGCATAAGGAGCTTGGGAGTCTCCATCAAAAGCAGGAGCTACAAGTAAGTGCCTAATATTTCTGTTAAAGTTCATTAATTTCTTGTCTACTTCAAAATTAGCTAAAAAATTACATAAGTAGCTTAATCTTGTAATTAAACTTAGGACATTAGGTTTAGTCAAGCATTCTAGGAATCATTGGATAGCTTCGGGTTAGCCCAATCTAACCACAAAAAGAAAACCATAAAGAAACATTAAGAGAGGGCCAAAATCACAGAGATTTTAGGAGGGAAACTAGGCACATTCCGTTTCGGCCAGTATCTCTAGGAAGTGAACGGCCGTTCACTTCTTAGACGTACGACCGCACCCTTCTTAGCCATGGCCATTCACTCCTCCTAGCCAGATTGTCCCAAATTTACCTCCTCAATGAGAGTAGTGAGCATTAAAAAGCAATAAAGTGCATTAAAAGGAGCATAAAGAGCATTGAAGGAGGGTACAAAAGGGGTACAACCGTACTGCCAGGGAAATATCAGAGGGCAGCTGTCAGGAGATACGTCATTCCATTGTATTTATCAGACTTGCCAGCCCTTTAAAGTGAACGCTTGTACCTCTATTGACGTACAACTATTCCTTCATAAGCCACATTTGTTCCAACTTAAGCGTACACACGTTTCTTCCCTTAGCGAACAACATTTCCCTTATCAGCGCACGTTCATTCATTCTTAAGCGTATGCCCGTTCATTGACAAATCCACGTCCGTACCTCTACTGATGTATGGCCATTCATTCATAATCCATGATCCTACAAACTCTAGCACACACCTGTTCCACTACCACAAATTGGAGGGGGCATAACAGCGTTTATTTTGTCAGGATCTTGGGGGCTCCAGTCCCTACTCATCAATAGAGAATAAAGCAGAAACATTTTGCTGCTCAATAGTAGTGCCTATAGCAACGACATTTAATTTTGTTTTTGAGCACAACAAAAATACCAACAAAATTACGTTACTTATTTTGCTGCATAAAATTCCAAAGAGTTGTTGAATTGAATTTAAGTTATACATGTCACATATACAAACATAAAATGAATCTAGTTTTAAAAAAACATTCATCAGAACCCTTGGAGCCATGTTTCGAGCAAAAAAAAAGATAGTTGAAAACTTTTAGAGAAGGGAAATAGTGTCAAGATCATGAATCTATCCCATCTTCTAATAAATCCATATGTGTTGCTTCATCAATGTCTATATCTAATGGAACCTCAATGAAAAGATTGGGTTCCATATCAATATCACTATCATTATCCAATGAAGCATAGTCATTATTGATAGGTGAATCATCATCTTCTTTGGATTGATATTCCTTATGCTCTTGATTAGGCCCCCTCCAAAATGTTTTATTCATCATCTTCTTCTAATGAGCCGATTTGAGATAGACTTATACCTCATCCAGAGATTCGAACTCCACGTCTTAATCTTGAAAGATATGTTTTGAACAAGTGGAAACTTGTATAACACACCACCACTTTGGATTAATTCAATCAGTGTTGTGAAACACAACCTAATATCACAAAGAAAAGGGGTTACACTTTTATTATACTACATCAAGATTTATTTTGGGATTGGTTGGGTTACTAACCTGTTGACAGTGTTGAGGTAGTATGAAAGTATCTTTCTCATCATTCCAAAATTTGGTGCAATCAATTTGAAAGAACCGATTTGGATGTTTCTTCATGGTTGCTTAAGCACCTCTATATATCACCTTGAACCATTTGACATCAAAGATGAATAGAATAAATGTTCTAAATACAACCTCAAGAATATCTTGAATAGTTCCACAATAGTCAAGATTGTCCTCTATGACATTGGTATTATGTCTACTAGCTCGACTTTCTTGCTCAAAAGTTGCCATCACACCAAAATAAAATATTTTTTAAAAGAATCCACACACTCCGTGCAAAAGTGTCTTCCCTCTGACCATATTGCATTATATAGTTTGTACTAACATTAAACAAAATCATGGCATTTAGTATAGTGCTTTAAATAAGGTATATACATGAGACAAAGATGAAGAATGTACTTACTTGAGGGGGTCACATAATCTTGTATACTCAAGCTCTTCTCTTGTATACTCAAGCTCTTCTCTTAGTATAGTGCTTTAAATAAGGTATATACATGAGACAAAGATGAAGAATGTACTTACTTGAGGGGGTCACATAATCTTGTATACTCAAGCTCTTCTCTTGTATACTCAAGCTCTTCTCCTGTGATCATATCTCCATTTTGCGATGCCATCAATATTTCCATACAAAGCCATTCTATATTGATCACATTTGATAGAGTTTACAAGCTAGGCAGGAATGGCAAGCGTTTATTTGCTCTTCTAAAAGCTCTTCTCTCATCCTTTTGTATATTAATTGCATCCTTGTAGTATTTCCCAATCCTCCAGTCTTTGTTGCCTTCCTTTTCCTTATGGCACATTAGTGATTAATCAGTCATCCTCCTCATTTCTCCACAATTGTGGCATGGAAGAATCTATGCAAGATAGATGTTCTGAGATATACACAAGAGACTCTTGCATCAACCATCCCTCTGCCATGCTTGCTATTGACCTTGATCTTTCACAAAACTTTCAAGGAAAAACATCCATCAAACATGAACAACACCACAAAGCACCACTTCAACAATCAAATGCACCACAAGATGCAATTGGCTACTGAGAATTGTTCTAGGAAAGTTGTTCTTGATCATACACACTGCCTCAATAACATTGAGATGAGCCATATCAATGGATGTAGGATCTATATCCTTTAAGGATATGTACCTTTATACATAGCAACCATTTGTACTATTTACCAATACATAACTTGTAAGCGCATGAGAATACCAAATATGCAATATAACTTAGCTAGTGAATTGAAGAGATTCATACCTCACCAAACGTCCCATTTTATAAATAGCCTCTCTCACCTTTTTGTCTCCACAACCAACTATAGCAATTGGAAGAATAAACTATGCATAGAAAAAAATGGAAGTTAGTATATGAAACTACAAATTATGTACCATAAAGAGAAAATGAATAAGCGAATATTTATATACTTGTAATATCTTGTGTAATATTTATATACTTGTAATATCTTGTGCCAATCATGTGCGTTGAGGACATATAATTTTACCTCTCCTTTCTTTTTTGTCTTTGTGAAGGCACCCTTAAATGAATGCATTACTCCCGTTGGTATACGAAAAGAGGCAATCACACTTTTCACCTTATTGTGATCCTTGGTTAATACCCATGGTGCCTTTGGTAGGACCATGTTACCACTATCAATTTCAATTGGCCATGCACTTTGAAGGCGTCAAATGTTTTTTAAGTCATCCCTTGCACCCTTTGTATCTCTTTTACCAATTAAATGGTCCTAAAGATTTGTTGGCACATTCTTGAAGATATACATGGGATCTAAGAGATGATTAATCTTTATGTCACATCAATATGGAAGTTGAAAGAAGATCAAGTTTCTAGACATCCCAACCGGTGGTGGATTGGGGATGCTTCTCCATGCCTCAAACCAATCTCTACCTCTCATCACAAGTGGTGAGACCTCATGTGGCACATACTTGGGATGTAAAGGAAGGAGAAATCGATGATGTTTTTCAAACACCATCTTCTTGAGTGTCGAGGGTCTTTCTGAAACAAGTGATGGTCCACAAATCGGACATGCATGATGTCTAGAGGTTGCCAAACCTATTATAAAATTGAGATGATTGAGAGGTAGAGATATAGACTTAAAGTTTAAAGGTTAAAGATAAAGTTTTCCGGTTCAAGTATATACTTGAGCACTCCGAGAACCTGGGATAGTCATGCATCGTCCAAAGCAAAACTCCTTTAACCTCTACCTCATGCCTATTTATTGTCTCTCTATGCAAGATTTCCTCCTCTTATGACATTGGATCTTGCTCACTATCATCTATGACCTCCGTCCAAAGAAGTCATTCACCATGTCATCCATGATGACCACACCTCTTCTTTCAAGTCTATTCCATCCATCATCTCGTCCTCTCCAAGGTAATTGCCCCTTTATCGCTTTCTCCCAAGATTTCATGGAAAGCTTCAATGCTTTCCCTTATTCCAAGCTTTCATGGAAAGCTTCTAGATAGTTCTATGTGAGATTTTCTTTCCCGTCCCCTCTCTTTCCTTTCCCTTTCTCCCTTCCCCTCTCTTCCTCTCCCTTGACCTAACCCTAGCCTTATGCATAAAGCTCTAATAGAGAGCTTTGATGGTGAGATCTCCATCAAAGCTATCTATTAAGCATTATATGCATAGAGCTAGGGTTAGGGCAACATAAACTAATTTATTTGAATCACTTATGCATTAGGAGTAGTTTTTAGGGTACTCACCTCTTTTTTCTGTTGTTCTTCTTGCTTGCTAATACTTTAAAATGAACTAACTTTTTTATTTATTATGTTTCTTTTTTTTAGGTTTATTCTAGTAAACAAGGGTTTAGGCCAATCCTCTCATACGGCTTCTCAAAGAAGAGGAGAGCCCTCTTTTTCCATTCTTTGTTTATGCTTCTTCTCTTTTTGTTTTTGTACCTTTGGGTGCTAGGGATTTGGTTTAGGTCAATAGGCTTATGCATAAGCCTTATGCAATAGACTGTGCATACTACTTAAGCATAGGCTTATGCATACGCCCTTATGCAATAGGCTTATGAATAAACCTTATTCATAGGCTTACGCATAAGCCCTTATGCAATAGGCTTATGCATAAACCTTATCCATAGGCGTAGCTTATGCATACTCCTTATGCATAAGCATTATGCAATAGGCTTATGCATAAGCATTATGCAATAGGCTTATGCATAAGCCTTATGCAATAGCCTATGCATAAGGCTTATGAAATAGTCTATGCACAAGCCTTATGCAATAGGCTATGCATAATATGTCAAAGTGAACTAACTTTTAGATTTATTATGTTTCTTTTTTGTAGGTTTATTCAAGTGAACAACCACCAAGGGTTTAGGCCTCGGACTCAGTCTGACAAGATTTCTGAATATCTTGTCACTATTGGCTTTCATGTAGCCAATGCAGATTTCTCATTGTATGTGAGACATGGTGATAGAGGAGTTGTGCTTGTTGTCATCTATGTAGATGACTTGATCATTACGGGGGACCATGATGCAGAGATCTTTGATGTAAAGATCTTGCTTAGACAGAAGTTTGAGATGAAGGATCTGGGGGAGCTCAGATATTTCTTGGGCATTGAGGTGATTAGGTCACCACATGGTATTGGATTACTGCAGAGACAGTATGGCTTGGACATGTTGTCCAAGTATGGTATGACAGGCTGTAAGCCTATTTCTGTGCCATTGGATCAGAATGGCAAGTTGAGTGCAGATTCAGGAGAGATCTTGGAGGATCCTACTATGTACAGGAGCATAGTAGGAAGTTTGATCTACATGACGATCACCAGACCAGATTTGAGCTATGCTGTTGGGTTGGTGAGTCAGTTTATGCAGGTTCCACGGAAACCGCATTTGGATGCAGTGAGACGCATACTGAGGTATGTGAGGTCTACTTTGCATTGTGGACTATTCTATGAGACTGGGACAGAGATATGTGTACATGGGTACACAGATGCTGATTGGGCTGGTAGTATCTCAGATAGAAGATCTACCAGTGGATTCATGTTTTCTTTGGGGAGTGCTGCTGTGACTTGGAGCAGCAAGAAGCAGCCTACGGTTGCTCTATCGAGTACAGAGGCCGAGTACAGAGGAGCTGCTATGGCAGCATGTGAGGTATCTTGGTTGAGAAAGCTACTTGCAGATTTGGGTCTATCACTGAATAGACAAGTTGTCATTTTCTGTGACAACATTAGCAGTATACAGTTGGCCAGGAACCCAGTCTTTCATGCTCGTACGAAGCACATAGAGGTCCACTACCACTTCGTCAGAGAGAAGGTCTTGGCAGGAGACCTTGACCTTGTTTATGTCAGCACAGAGGATCAGGTAGCTGACATCTTCACCAAAGCATTGGGTGCAGAGAAGCTCCGCAGATTCAGGGCTTCGCTTGGTGTACATGAGATGGAGTTGAGCTCGAGGGGGAGTGTTGAGATATCGAGCTCTAGTGAGGCGGTGGACACTGATGACCCGCCTGGGGGATAGGCCCCACACTTACACCACTGGCATGGTTGGTGAGATCTTGGGTGATATGCGGCCAGTGGGATGACAGGCTGTGTGACAGCCATTCTAGAGACTGGCATAGTTATAGCGCCAGCTCATTTAGTCGGGTTCACACTATAGAGAACCCGTGTATGTATTTGGTTGAGTACCTTTCATATTGTGTGTACTCTTATCTTGTATATGGTGTGTTGAGTGTTGAGTAGAGAAGAAGAAGATTTTCAGCCTCTCACCTTGTGTGTTCTCTATTAGGGTTTTGTGAGTGTGTGTGTGTGTGCTTGCAAGAGCTCAAGCTCTCTTCCCCCCTGCATCTTTTCAGCGAAGTGGGGTAAATTGCCCCCATGGCATTGACTGGCCTGATTGTAAGCCGTCTTACATACAATATTAAATAATAAGACTTATAGAATGCATGAAAAGTTAACTTTGTGTATGTGATAAGGTTTAATGGAACCATACCTGTGTCTGAGTAAACTGAGACGACCAAGCTTGATGCCCATATCATTCGTTTATAATAGATAATAGATTTTCCACATCTAGATCTTGTGATGGGTCGATTGACATTGCCTATGCATACATTCATAAGAGTCAATTACTTGAAGCATAAAACATAAAGCACTTATGCATAGAGCCTTATGTATATAAAGCTCTATGCATAGAGCGCATAGAGTCTTATGCATACAACCTTACGCATAGAGTCTTACGCATAAAGCCTACGCATAGAGACTTATGTATAAATCTCTACGCATAGATCCTTATTCATAGGGTCAAGGCATGTAGCCTTTATGCATAGAGCTCTATGCATAGAGCCTTATTCATAGAGCTCTACGCATAGAGCCTTATGCATGGAGTCTACGCAGAGAGCCTTTATGCACAGGGATTGCTTTGGCCTATGCATAGAGATAAACCTAAGCTAAACCTAAACCTAGCACCTAAGTGTGCAATAAAGGAAAAACATGATATAAGCAATCAAAAGACGAAGAGAGCTTACCTCTCTTATGTGAAGCTAAAAGAGAGGACTAGTGCAAGAGTTGCAAAACAAAAGAGACAACAATACAAGATCTCTCTAAAAGAAGAATGCTTAAAGCTTAAACAAAAAAGGCAACATGTGATATTAGAACATTGTTGAGACCTCGTATAGTGCCCCTTTTGGATGATAGCTTCTAAGGAATTTCCACATGCTCCCTACTATTAAAGCCAAAGGTAGCTTTTCTTTTACACAAGAGAAGGATAGTGATGAGAAGATCGAGGGCTCCCCCTCGACTATAACCACCTAATCATGGATAACCAGTCCTAACTTGACATAAACAACATTCCAGATGGCCTACAATAATGCCCCATATCTCTATGCATAAGTCTAAACCCTAAACTCGGCACCCAAGGGTGCAATAAACATGAGGTTGAATGAATAAGAGAGCTTACCTCAACAATTTCAGGCCAAAGGAGATGAAAACAACACAAGCTTAAACAAAAAAGGTAACATGTGATATTAGAACATTGTTGAGACCGCCTTCAATATTGCTTAAAGAAGCAAGGTGGATAGTGCCCCTTTCGAATGATAGATTCTGAGGACTTTCCACACACTCCCCACTATTAAAGCCAAAGGAAACTTCTCTTTTACAAGATAAGGATAGTGAGAAGATCGAGGGCTCCCCTCCACTATACCCACCTACTCGTGGGATAACCACTCCTAACTTGACTTAAACAACATTCTAGATGGCCTACAATAATGCCCCATGTCTCTATGAATAAGCCTAAACCCTAAACGAGGCATGAGGTTTCAATGAAGAAGAGAGCTTACCTCAGCAATGTCAATTGAAGGAGAGGACAACAAGGCAAGACCTACAAAACATAATATGAGAAAAAGTGAAGGTGAATACATTTAAACTTTATGCATGCATAGCCTATGCATAATCCTATTGCATAAAGGCTATGCACAAGGGCTTATACATAAGCCTATATGCATAAAGCCTATCAATAAGGACTTATGAATAAGGGCTATGCATAAGGACTTCGGCATAAGGACTATTGCATAAGCCTATTGCATAAGGGCTTATGCATAAGCCTATACATAAGGGATATGCATAAGGCTATGCATAAGGTTTTTGGCATAAGGCTTATGCATAAGGCTATGCATAAGCCTATACATAAGGGATATGCATAAGGCTATGCATAAGGTTTTTGGCATAAGGGCTATTACATATTCCTATTGCATAAGGGCTTATGCATAACCCTAAAGAATAAGCCTATGTATAAGGGATTATGCATAGGCCTATTGCATAAGGGCTATGCATAAGCCTATGCATAAGGCTTATGCATAAGACTATTACCTAAGAGATTATGCATAATCCTAATCCCCGGCACCCAAGGGTGCAAAAACACAAAGAGAAGAAGCATAAAAAAAGAATGGAAAAAGACTCGGGCTTACCTCTTCTTTCAGCCATGCTCTTGGTGCTTGCTTTAAGCCATACAAGGCTTTCTTCAACCTGCAAACATGCTCGGGGTGACCCTCATCCTCATAACCAGGTGGCTGCAACATATACACCTCTTCTTGCAAATCCCCATGCAAGAATGCATTCTTTACATCCATCTGATGTAAAGACCATTGCTTTGACGCAGCCACTGCTATCACAACTCTCACCGTTGCCATCTTGGCAACTGGGTTGAAAGTTTCCTCATAATCAATCCCATATGTCTGCGCATATCCTTTGGCTACCAATCTAGCCTTGTACCTGTTTATGCTTCCATCACTGTTATGTTTAACTTTGTACACCCACTTGCATCCAATGGCTTTCTTGCCTTCAGGCAATTGCACTAAATCCCAAGTTTCATTTCCATATAGTGCATCCATCTCCTCATCCATAGCTTTTTCCCAATTCACATTTCCAACAGCCTCATCAATGCATGTGGGCTCAACAACCTGCACAACCTTTGCCATATATGCATAGTGATGTGCCACATAACCATCATATGTAAATCTCTGCACAGGGTTCTTCACTCTCCTTGATCTTCGCAGCTTTTCATTCATGGCTTCCATAGCCTTCTTTACACTAGGTGTTCTCATAGCTGGGATCCCAAGCTCCTCATCAAGGCTCATATCTGAGCCACTAGACTCTCCATCAACATGAGAATGCCCTGCAGAAATGTCAGGCATACCAAGGGGCTCAACCACTTTCTCTTTTCCTTTACGTGATGTACTAATCACATTTGCAGGGCTGGTATTATGACGCAGCCTGCCACTCCATGGTCTATCAATAGACCCACTAGATGAGGACTCTCCTGGCCCACTCAAAGACTGTGATTGCTGACCTGCATTCTGTGCAACCACACTTCCACTCAAATCAGCCCCAACAGCTTCTTTTTCAGCAGCATACCAGCTGCTCATCTCATCAAATACAACATCCCTGCTTACCCTCAACTCACGTGTAGTAGGGTTATAACACCTGTATCCCTTTTGCTCAAGGGAGTATCCAATAAACACACATTTTTCAGCTTTCGGATCCAGCTTAGTTCTCAGCTCATCTGGCACATGCACATATGCAATGCATCCAAAAACTTTCAGATGAGACAAATCTGGTTTTCTGCCAGTAAACCTCTCCTCTGGAGTTACATCATGTATGGCTGCAGTTGGAGTCCTGTTCATGATGTATACTGCTGTAGAAACAGCCTCAGCCCAATAGCAATGCGGCATATTTTTCTCTTCCATCAATGCCCGCGCAATCTCAGCAATGTGCCTGTTTTTCCGCTCAGCAACTCCATTTTGCTGCGGAGTATATCTACATGTGAACTGTCTCCGAATACCATTCTTCTTCAAGAATTCAGAGAACTCACACACTTAACTCCCACATCACTTGCTTTATTTAACATCCATCTCGGGATCTCAGGCACTTTGCCATAAAATTTCTTCAACCTGAATCCATTTACAGGCTTCTGCACCATTGTTCCAAAAACATCCTGTAATCGGAATGTTCCTTGACCCATCTCTTCGACAATCTGATACGGCCCGAAATACCGCAGCTTCAGCTTACCAGGATGCTGGCCCAATTTCGAATTGTACATCATCACCCAATCTCCTTTCTGAAAAATCTTGAATTTAATCTGCCTGCCAATCCAGGCCTGCCTCCTGTTCTGCATTACTTGATTCATGTAAGCACTCACCAATCTGTCTTCTTCCAGCTTCAGCAACTGCCTCTGTCTATGAAGTACTGATTCCTCTGGACTGAGTCGATGCTTAACCGCAATCCGCAAACTAGGAATAATATATTCCATTGGGACAACTGCCTCCAAACCATACACAAGCTGAAAAGGAGTCAATCCTGTTGCCACTTTATAAGCTGTACGGAATGACCACAATGCGGAATCCAACTTGTCATCCCAATCTGACCTATTTTCTGACACAATTTTCTTCAGAATTCTGACAAGAACTTTATTTGTGCTTTCCGCCTGCCCATTCGCCTGTGGATGATATGGTGTAGACTTCTTATGCATAATCATATGCTTGGAAGTCAACTCTTCAATAACTGAATTCAGGAAATGCACTCCCTGGTCAGACACCAATTCAATAGGGCATCCAAACCTAGTCATGATATGCTTGTACAAAAATCTAGCCACACTTGCAGCTTTATTATCCCTCAGCGGAATTGCTTCTGCCCATTTTGTCGCATAATCTGTCGCCACCAATATGTATCTGGCTCCTGTCCTTCTTCCTTTAGGCTTAATTGGACCAACAAAATCTAGTCCCCATTTCTGAAAAGGCTCCAAAGGCAAAACTGGATGATCTTGCATTCTATCTGACTGTGTAGGTTGACCCATTCTCTGACATTGAATGCATGATTGTGCATACTTATATGCATCCCTGAGAAAAAATGGCCACCATAATCCTGCTTGCATGACCTTTCTGCCTGTAATTTCACCCGAGAAATGACCTCCTGCTGCACCCAAATGTGCTTCTTGTAAGACTAACTGTTGCTCCTCATCTGGAACACACCGCCTTATAATCTGATCTGCTCCTCTTCTGTACAGTGATCCAGCAATAATTAAGAATGGTCTGCTTCTCAAAGCAAACTTTTTCTTCTGGTCTGTTGACATCACTGATGGCAAAATTCCATCTGTCAAAAATTGCACCATTTGGTCATACCAGTTGTCATAAACTTCTCCAACAACCTGAAATAACTCTGCATCTGGCAAATCATCTGACACTCCTGGTGATTCCTCCCAGTGTTCTAACCGACTCAAATAATCCGCTACTGCATGCTGATTTCCTGGAGTATGAATTATAATGTAGTCAAACTCCTGAAGCAACAACATCCATCTGGCCAATCTGCCTTCCAGCTTTGGCTTCTTCTCCAAAAAGACTAAGGCTTGGTGATCCACATGAAAAATCACTTTATTGCCCAGCAAATAATGCCTTAGCTTATCCAAAGCAAATATCATTCCCAATGCCTCTCGCTCTGTCACTGTGTAGTTCTTTTCTGCTGGCTTCAACATCCGACTTGCATAGTACACTGGTCGGTACCATCCCTTAACTTTTTCCTGCATTAAAACAGCTCCTACTGCACTATCAGAAGCATCCACAAAAACATGGAATGACAATTCCCAATTCGGCGGTTGCAATATTGGTGCTACCACCAGCATTTTCTTCAGCAACTGAAATGACTTCTGCTGTGCTGCTCCCCACGTGAATTCCACATCCTTTTTTGTCAAATGTGTCAAAGGCGCTGTCACATCCGCCAAATATCTCAAGTATCGGCTGTGCCATTTAACCTGGCCAACAACTCTCAAGACTCCTTTCACGTCAGTCGGAGCTGCAGCCTTCTGAATGGCACTGACTTTATCCCTGTCAATCGACATGCCTTCCTTTGAAATAATATGTCCCAATAGTTTGCCTCTTTGAACTGCAATTGCACATTTGTATGGATTAAGTGCCATCCTGAACATTCTGCATCTCTCTAAACATTTCCTCAAATATTCCAGGTGCTTATCCTTCTGACCAAACACCTCGGGGGGGTCACTCGTATAAATATGTAAGTATCACGTGGGTTCAACAGAAGGACATTTTAAATATTTAAAACTTACAGAAATATATTTACAGAGGGGATTTATTTATTGTATTTTAAAAAAAATTTACAGATTTGAATAGGAAAGGATACATTATTTTCACTAAAAAATTCACAGATAAGGGACTTTTTAAATAGGCCTTGAACGCACGTGATATAGAGGATTTACATATAGTGACCCCCCCCGAGCCAAACACCGAGAAGTCATCCATGAAAATCCGCATGAATGTCGTCAAATGAGGCTCAAAAGTTTTGTTTGCTGCTTTGGAAAATGATGGTGGACCATTTCTTAGTCCAAAGCTCATCACTGTGTAAGCATAAGCTCCCCATTCTGTAATGAATGCTGTCTTCATTATGTCCTTCTGTGCGACACTTATCTGATTATAGCCGGAAAAACCATCCAAGAAACTGTACATCTCATGCCCAGCTACATCATCCAATACTGAATCCATGAAAGGTAATGGAAAAGGATCTGCAATTGTCGCTGCATTCAGCTTCCTGTAGTTGACACATACCCGGATCTTACCTGACTTCTTAGGTACGACTACTATTGGTGACAACCATTCTGCCTGATCAACTGGTATAATGAATCCTACTGCCAACAATTTATCCAATTCAGCCTTGACTTGCTGTGCATAATTTGGATTCATTCTGTATCTCTGCTGAATTACTGGTTTTGCATCTTCTTTCAAATTGATCTGATGTTTGTACACATTTGGATCCATTCCCTTCAAATCTGAATAGTCCCATGCAAAACAATCTATGAATTCAATGAGTAATGCCTTCAGTTCCTCCTTGAACTTGTCATCTAAATTGACACTCACTCTGACCATCCTAGGCCGCTCCTTTGTGCCTAGATTCAATTCTTGCAGGTCATCCTCCTGGACCCTTGATATGCTGCTTTCTAACTTATCATACAAAGATTCAGCTCTATCTATTGCCTCTTGTGGTGTCAAATCTTCTTCTTGAACATCCTCCTCTGATTTTTTAAACACTTCTGAACTTTGCTGTCCAGTATCCAAATGAGCCTTCTGCTTTGCATTCCGATCAACATATGTGCTGACAATATCTACCACATCAACCTCAAAAATTGGAATGACTGTTGGATTGGCATCAAAGAATTCAGTCTCCTCTTCATCTTCCACCTCTGATGCCAAATTGAGAGTCTGAACCAACATTGGTCTTATGGAGTTTGGAACTGTCACTTTAGAAATCATTGGCACTTTTGCCACTTTTCCTCCCTTCTTGATCACAATCTCATTCTTCTCCCAATCTTGTTTCAGCCTAGCTGTCTTGAACCAAGGTCTGCCTAATAGCATGACATAAGAACTGTCTTCTTCCTTCATTCTGATGACAACAAAATTTACTTGAAAACTCAAGTCTTGCACTCTAATTACTTGCTTCCTCAACATTCCGATTGGCTGCACACGTCTCTGATCTGCCATCCTAACCTGAAACGGTGCTGGTTCCAACTTAACATGTTTCATTTTGAGGAATTCTGACTCTGCCAATATATTGACTCCTGAACCGCCATCAAGCAGTACATCCTGATATACCTGTTCATTCCAATGAACTTTGACAGTCGGAATTGTGAAGTCAACATCTTCCGGATCCACTTGATATGCATCCACACTATCCTCCAATGTCTTTATGCCTTGCTTGCTTGACAAACCCTTTGTTGCTGAGTAAAATTTGTCTCTGAAAATCGGAACCAAAGAAAGTAGCTGATCCAGTGTGAAATGCATTGGTGTCATCATAAGACGCTCAAACAAATCCTCTGACTTGCCATTCCCAAGAACTTTATCAGAGTCTTCCTCTTCTGCTTCCTTATGGGTAAGCTTCTTCTGCTCTTTCAAAACTGCTTTGCTTACTTCATTCCGCACATCCTTCTGCTCTTCCCAATCTATGGGAGCTTTCAATCGTGCTTTTGATCTGGTGACAGCCATTGCATCTACCTTTAATTTGTTGCAATCCGAACAATCGCA
This sequence comes from Cibotium barometz, assembly GCF_041138505.1. NCBI lineage: Eukaryota > Viridiplantae > Streptophyta > Polypodiopsida > Cyatheales > Cibotiaceae > Cibotium > Cibotium barometz. Next base: position 24,074,283 of record NC_141089.1, read on the forward strand.
TTCCGGCATGCATTCCAGTACTTCCACTCCTTTTAATGTTTCTTCAGCCATCACAATGTTCACTACATTTGTTGTTGGCACATTCTCAGTGCTTGGCTGAGTTGTCACTGGTGCTGTCAACTGAGGTAACTGTTGTGCTGCATTTTGTTGCATCCACGGTGGTGAATTCCAACTCTGCTGATTCCAGCTTTGTGTAGGTTGCTGCCAATTCGGCTGTTGTTGCTGCCATCCCTGTTGATTATTTTGCCAACCTTGTTGCCAATTTGGTTGTGACTGTGTCTGCTGCCAATTTGGTCCCCAAGGTGGTGTACCACCCTGCCATCGAGGACGAAAATTTGGATTAAACCGAGGACGAAACTGCCTTCCCTGAGGTCGCCAATTATTCATGGGATTTGACCAACCTACATTTTGCTGAGGACTTTGCTGCTCAGGAACAACTCCACTAGCTTCCGCCATGACTTGTTGGACTCTTGGTGGAACCGGTCCCCTGTAATTCGGGTTATACCAGCAATCCTTTGTCTTGTGGAATTTCTCACAAATTTCACACTGATCTTTCTTCTTGTTGACTTCCTTTGTGACTCCTAATTCCTTCAATTTCTTAGCCAACAACTTCTCCATTTTGGTTTCAGCCTCCTTTTCATCCGATTTGGATTTCTTTTCTTCCTCCTTCCGCTTCTTCTTGCGGTACTTTTTCTTTGACTCACTGTCTGATTCTTGATCACTGTCATTTTCAGAGTTTTCCTCATCCTCAGATTCATCTGTTTCTGACTCCTCTGAATCATCACCAGAGTCATCATCACTGCCATCACTTTTTGACCTCTTGCTTCTCCTAGACTTCTTCTTTGTATCTCTCCTAGAAGACTTTCTCAAAGAAGCCACTCCAAACCTTTTCTCAGCCCTTGTAGCTGTTTCAATTAAGTCATCCATTCCTCCTGCAATATCTACTCCTGCAACTGCATGTCGCAATTCTTTCCTCAATCCATTCATGAAATATCCAGCCAGCATTTCATCTGTCGGTCTTTCTTGAGCAGTTAACCGATTCAGATACCTGTTGAATTTTTGGGCATAATCCTCGACAAACATCTTCTTTTGCTGAATTTCTTTCAGCTTTGTGAGTACCTCAAAAGGAGTCTTCTCCTTCCGGAATCTATTCAGAAATGCCACTTTCAATGCATTGTAGTCAGCAAAATGTGCTGCTCCATAATTATTCAACCACTGCATAGCCTTGCCTTCCAAGGTGGCTTCAAATTGCATTCTCTTGGTCTGGGCATCGTACACTCCGTCAAATTGACTGGCCTGCCATTTCCTCTCAAATTGAGCTATATGGCAATCAGGGTCTTCTTTAGACGTTCCTGAAAAGGTCTTGAATCTGACTCGGAGGTCTTGCCTTGCCTGAGCTGCCGCCATTCTCGGAGACGCTGGACTTGCTGGTGTTGAAACTGAAGATGACGAATTTGATGACACTTGTGGTGTCACCGAAGATGGTGTTGAGAATGCCAATGGAATGCGCACCCGCAACTGTCTTGGTGCTCCTAAAGGATCAAATTGCAGTCTTCTTCTTGACCGCAAAGCTCCATGGATAAATGCTCCTCCAATAAACTGCCTAATTCGACGATCTTCTCCGTCTGAACCATCATATTCTTCCACATCTTCCAAGTCTTCTACATATGCATTCTGGTCTGCCCCTTCTGTGTCATCACTTGCTGCACCTTGAGCCCAAACATTCCAATATTCCTCTCCATATCTTGATGAATTTGACCTCAAATTGTAAATGCGAGTGGGTTGCTGTGACCTCTCCAGGCTGACTATCTGATTTCACGCTGAATTCTGTTGGAGATACGAAACGTCACCCATGCACAGAAGATGATGAATTCGACCATGGTATCACACCACTATCACCGTGATCGCCAGTGTTTACTCGCGTGCCAAAGAGAAGAGAATCATCACTAACATTCTTCATGAACAAAGACAATGAATGTGACAAAACATGAATTGCAAAGACACCGAAAATTCTGCTTCTTCATCAATCCAAAACAAGGCTACATCATCATGAAGGAAAAACAAAACAGAAACTGAAACTTCATCTACTACAAACTGCCAAAACACATGACAAAATACTGAATCTTGCGCTTCCTACAGAACACGCTGCATGATAACTAATCCGCCAAATACATAGATCGCCAAAAGGCTAAAAGGCCACAACTCTTCGGATCTCAATCCGGCTTTCACACTTGTCGTCCATTGTGCCTTCCAAAATGCCTTCTTTGCCTTGCCCCTAACAATGTCCAATTCTTTTATGCCATATGTCTGTGTCTGCAACAACTCTTGAACCATTTGCAAACATCGCAGCACTCATTTCAGGCATGTCTACATCCAACGTAAACATTCTTCCCACTCTGTTGCCTTTTGCAACCAACCTGCACTTGTCTTTGAAATCTTCAACATAACACCCATCAGGGTTAAACCGAACCTGCAACCCCTGCTCAATCATCTGGCCAACTGAAACCAGATTCTTTGTTATGTTCGGTACATGAAGTACATCTGCAAGGTACTTCACTTTGCCATCCTGCATAGATAATGGCACATCTCCAACGTGGGCAATTGGATGAGCAGTGTCATCCCCTGTTTCCACAAAACCTGGTCTTTCCGGGTTCTTCATCTCCTTGAACCACTCCCCATGACTCGTCATGTGGTTCGAAGCGCCTGAATCCACATACCATACATTATCTTTTTGTGCTGCATCAACATTTTCAGACATGGCATTTACAACATGCTGCATAACAAACAACCTTTCATTGTCCTCATTATTTCTGCTTGAGGATGCATAGTTGTTTTGCTGCACTTTCCCATTTTGCATGTCAGCCTGCTTCTTATAACATTCTGACTGCACATGTCCTGGCTTACCACAATAGTAGCATTCACGTGCATCATTGTATTGCCTTTGCCAATTTCCACGACCTCTTTGACTCCCCCTGCCTCTGAATCTGCCTCTTCCACCTGCGTGTTGTTGTTGTTGTTGATTCTGGGACTGTTGTTGTTGTTGCTGCTGCTGGCCTTAATTCTGATTACCTGTTCGGCCACCTCCTTGACCGCGTCCACGGCCTCCTCTACCTCGTCCTCTTCCTGAACTCGTGTAGAAGGCCTGTTGCTCTGAACTGTTTTTGCTTTGTGAAGACTATTGGTCTTCACCCAAGTTCTTCTCTTCGATAATCAGCATAGACACCAAATCTGTAAAGTTGGGAATGTTTTCTCGAGTCTGAATAGACGTCTTAAACGCCTTGTATTGTGGCCCGAGACCACGTAGACAGACTTCCACCTTGTCATCATCATCTACTGACACACCAATAGATGCAAGGGATTCCACAATACCCTTTATCTTCAACGCATAATCATTCACAGACATGCTCTTTTTCTCCACAATATGAAGTTCATTCTTCAACTGTATCTTACGTGCCTTGGTATTTGTTTCATAAAGCTTTACCAAGGTGTCCCACGCCTCCTTGGGGGACTTGGCATCCTGAATGTGCCCAATCATGGTGTCCTGTATACTAATGGAAAGCCAATACATTACTTTCCTGGCTCCTTGGTTCCAGTCTTTAAACTCTTTCACATCTGCAGCAGTCGGATTTATATCCGGTATCTCCGGTGCCTCTTCATGCTCACCTTCTATGTAGTCCCAATAGCCTTTTCCCATCAGGAAATTCGTTAACCTGAACCTCCAAGCATGGAAGTTATTCTTGTCCAGCTTCTCAGCCACAATCTGAGTTATCCCATCATTTGACATCTTGCCAAATACACAATTTCACCAGAACTGCACTCTGGTTTTTTTCTGCACAACCTGTAGTATTTTCTGCACAGCGGTACTGTAGTACTCAAATGTCACAACCAGTGACTTCAATGTGCATACATACACCCAATGGCAACTGTAGACCTCTTGCAGCACCCACAGTGTCTACACAGTCAATCTATCTTCCTGCAGTTCTTAAAACAGAGTTCTGCAAAGAATCGATGACTTACCCGCAGTGCTTGAAATCGCCTGCTTTCTGAAAAACGGAGGTCCGGACGCGCCCGAAACGCGTTTTCGGCCCGAAAATTTTAGTCCGTAGGACTGTATAGTTGCCCTATAGCTTCACTCCCGTGAAGAAAGCTCCTCAATCGGAGATCGTTTGCCGGTGCCTCCCGTAGAGCTCCCGACAAGGGTGTAGTCACCAACACAATAGGGAAGAGTAGTTGAAGCTCTTACCCTCGTACCGCTTCCTGTGGTTCTCTTGCTTGCAGCTCAGCCCTTAGCACGAACCAGGCTCTAATACCATGAAAAGATGCAGGGGGGAAGAGAGCTTGAGCTCTTGCAAGCACACACACACACACTCACAAAACCCTAATAGAGAACACACAAGGTGAGAGGCTGAAAATCTTCTTCTTCTCTACTCAACACTCAACACACCATATACAAGATAAGAGTACACACAATATGAAAGGTACTCAACCAAATACATACACGGGTTCTCTATAGTGTGAACCCGACTAAATGAGCTGGCGCTATAACTATGCCAGTCTCTAGAATGGCTGTCACACAGCCTGTCATCCCACTGGCCGCATATCACCCAAGATCTCACCAACCATGCCAGTGGTGTAAGTGTGGGGCCTATCCCCCAGGCGGGTCATCAGTGTCCACCGCCTCACTAGAGCTCGATATCTCAACATTCGCCAATTAGGGAAGACTACGCCTTTGATAGGTGTAGGTTTGAGAAACAGTGCAGGCCCATCATGGTATGGCAATGATGAGCCTACACCACCTACCTTTGACTAGAACCATCCCCGCTCCCTCACGTCCGTCTTGACCACCACGAAGACATAGTAGGGAGTCTAGGGAGGCTAGTATAGACATGCATAGCCGGGGGGGAGCAGGCTGCTTTTGCTTTGCAGCACTTGGTCTCCCCGATGCATCTCCCCAGCAGGGGGGACTCTTCATTTACTCATTAGGAGCCATCCTCCAGGAGATCCATTCCACCATTCGATCCACGCACCCTACCATACAACATGGATGTCGATGGTGCCCTCATGATGGATGCACGAGGGAAGCAAGTCAAGAACCACATGCATGCACTTGCAAACTAGGAGTTCATGAACTCCTTTAAGAAGTGGAAAGCATGAGATGAGCTTTCAAAGTAATACTTTATTGATGTGCTTAAGTCAGAGTTCCTTGTTTCACATGCGGGACTTTTACTTCTTAGAGGAGTGGATGAAGAGACGAATCAAGTGTTTTCTCTCTAATTTGAGAGAAAATATCAAGAGAATAGCAAAGAGTAATTTGGAGAAGCCTAGTGTTTGCATGCCCGAGGAGTGAAGGCACACATGTAGCTTCCTAATTGAGAACACACCTCGGGGGGGTCACTATATGTAAATCCTCTATATCACGTGCGTTCAAGGCCTATTTAAAAAGTCCCTTATCTGTGAATTTTTTAGTGAATATAATGTATCCTTTCCTATTCAAATCTGTAAATTTTTTTTAAAATACAATAAATAAATCCCCTCAGTAAATATATTTCTATAAGTTTTAAATATTTAAAATGTCCTTCTGTTGAACCCACGTGATACTTACCTATTTATACTAGTGACCCCCCCAAGGAACACACCCACATGCTTTTCAAAAACAAGTGGTGGCGAGTGCTTCTTGACTATGGAAGTGAGGGGCTTCACACTTCGGCTTGGGAGAAAAGTCCTCCTTCATTGCTCGTTTCGTAAGTACCTATTTTAGTAATCATTTCTTCTCCTATTTCATTTTGTTTTGTACTATATTGTTTTCTTTAACTAATTTCATATTTCCTTAATTTTCTTTTGTAGAGGGAGGTTGTTGGCCATGACCCAACAAAGATACTAGAGTACGACTATGGATACAGAGCCCCCTCATCCACAATTGTGGGCGTGGATGCGTACACGTGGCGTACACTTGGACGAGTCCGTTTTGGGGACTCAAGCACACAAGGTAAGTGATCCTAAATCTTATCTACATCTAATTGTATTTTTTTTCCCTATGCTTAACTTGCACTTGATGGCATGTATGTAGGATAAAGGGGAAGAGGAAGAGGAGGATCGTGATTAATGAGCATGAAGTGGTGGAAGGAAGTGAAGAGGAGGATGAAGACGAGATGATGAGCGCTCAAAATCCAATGAGGATTACGATTAGCCACCTCTTCATTGACATATATTTTGTATATATGGCAAAATGCTCCACACTTCGTGAAATAAAATAAATTTTAGGGTCAATTGCATTCTTGACAATCTATGTGTTTCTCATGTTTATGTTTGTGTCATAAAACCGTGACTCTGTTTTAATTTTAAAAAAAGTTGGGACAGACTAGGGAGTCATGTGCAGACTCCCTAGTCTACCCTAGCATTTTTTTACTATGCAGCACTTTTACAACATAAATAACAACCAAATATCGTTGTGTAGAGCAGTGGTATTTCGCTACAAAACAATAGATTAGTAGTATTTCGCTACTATTTTCACTGCACAACAGGGAACTCGTTGCAACAAAAATAGCAGCATTTTTTAGCAAGAAAAATAGCCCGACATTTGCCTTTCCTTCTAGTTATAAAAGCGGTGCTATTTGCACTACTACACCTCGGGGGGTGCACTACTAGAAAACCCTAGGTATCACATGCATTCAAGAGGTATTTAAAAAACCCCTTAACTAAAAATTTTCCCCCAATAAAACAACCCCTCTTTACTTATGAACTAATTGATTTTTTTCTAAAGTTGAATTAAAAAACCCCTCCTGTTAATTTTCTCAATGTATCTAATTAAAAAACCCCTCCTATTGAACTCACGTGGTACACTAACATTTTATGAGGTGAACCACCCGAGTGCTACACCCTCGCTCTATTGTAGTGTTCCTTCCACTAAGCCACGCCTGTACTAACTTATATGTATGGCCGTGCCCTTAAAAAAAAACCAGCTAGCGAGTCCTTTATTTAGGTAAATTGGTACAAAACAACCCTCTTTTTAAGGACGCTAAGCCTTCCTACGTGCATTCACTTATGAGGTCTAACCCTTCGGTCAACATAGCATGGAGTCAAATAATGTTAGTTCTTGATAGCCCTAGCAAGAGTGAAGAACATCCTAGCACGGGATGCACTACCCCCTGACCTAGAGGCAGGAGGGTTGGTTGCATGGACAAATCGTCATCCTTGAGAGTAAGAGCCTAAATCCCTTGCGCATTTGCAAAGAAGTCTCACCCCAAAGCCTGAGGAACTTTATCTTGGGAAGTGAAGAAACACGTAATCAGACTATCCTCAACCCACGGATAGAGGCATGGAGGAGCGTCAGCAGCTAGATAGAGCTATCATGCCACTACTAGACTCTAGACAAGAGATAGGGCAAAGCGAGAGTAACACGATCTAGACTAATCTAGCAGTGTGGGAAACTCTACCAACTACTGGGGACGACTGACTCATACTACTGAGACCATAGGTCCATGCTAAACCTAGGTCAAGATCCCACTCACTAGGGTCAAGCGATCTCCTATCTCAAAGAGAGAGAGCCTACCCAGAACAATTCTATCCACACCTAGCACCTATGTACCAATAATACTTGCCTTGTGGAATGTATCTCGGATACTGTATGGGTTCTTACAAAGCACAAGTTGGTCCACAAATGAGGCAAGGACCACATATGGGATACTATCCATCTGGTCTAGCTCCCCCACCTATCATGCCCCAACCCACACCAGCCGCCGCCGGCCATGGTAGGACTGACTCTAGAATTGTTGAGGATAGCCATGGAAATAAGGAGGGGGGTAGGTGTAGGAATAACACCAATGGCATAGGTTCTGCTAGCGCAGGTGCCAAGATAAGAGAGAAATAATCCTGCCCACATTTCTAAACTGATTACCAAGTTTAATGGGACTGGAGATCCCATATCCCATCTGGAAAGGTTCAATCAGATCTATGAGGCATTCAGCCTTGTAGACGATCAAGTTAAGGTGAGTGCCTTTGGCCTCACTCTAGATGGGAAAGTAGGAAAATAAGGACAATGGTCACTCTAAAGGTAAAAAACAAAGCTACCTTTGACACTTTGAAAGAGGCTTTCAAGGTGGGATATTTATGACAAGTAACTTGATGGAGCCCAATCGAGCAATTACAAAACGTAAGAGAGAAGGACTGAGAATCCATCTTGGAGTATATCAACCAGGTGAGATATCTCCATTCTTGCTATAATGATAGAGACAAGTTCTCAGAATGAAAGACTGATCAAGGGGTTCCTAGAGGGACTTGAAGATGTACCCTTACACAACTCCCTGTACACCTTAGTCCACACTTCCTTTGAGAAATGTTGTAGGAGTGCCATGGATTTTGAGGACAATTTCAAGGGAAGTTGTTCCTGAGAATAACATGAGGGGGCATGTCTAAGGCATTCTTTAAAACTACTAGCACAAGATCTGAAGGGAAAGGAAAACAATCCTCTTCAAGACAATAGTTGGAGCAACTAGCAACTACCTTAATGCAACAAATAAAACAGCAATGGAGAACAAGCCAAGGCCGGGATCAACAAGCTGGGCAACCCTATTTTTACCCCAAAAGAGAGCTAGTATGGTGCCCAATTTATCGAGCTAACCATGTAGCAGCATGGAATATCCACACTTGAGACCTCTCCCACTCTCTATTGTGCTTATTGTCAAAGGTGGGGTAATCACATGAAACCACCAATTGTTACCATGAAATTGGTACCCAATCATGAGTTTTCCCCAAGTGTTGCCTTTAAACCTTAGACAGCCGCTTGCCCTGCCGGTGCCAACAATACAAAATGCACCTTAACTGGGCCATGAAACGGCTTCAAGAGGAATTCTTAGGGTGCCCGAAGTACCATTACCACCTCTAGCTCTACCATTGCAGCCTGCCATTACCTCAATCACCCTTGTTCACACCCGTTGACCTTGAAAGAGATCTTTAAAGAAGGTGGGGAGGGAGAAGATGCTAACAATACTAGTCTTCCTTTCAACCCATTGAGTCAAGCTGTCCACCCTCTCAAACCTTGAGTCACTATGTGATGGAGGGAGAACACATGTACCCAATGTACCTAGCAACTCCAACCCTATGGGTGAATAAGACTTGAATAACATGGTCAAATGACCACGTATGCAATTCTATCATTTTGCCTGACCGTATCGACGAGTAGTTGTGTTTGGTCAATCAAGGGATGGCTAGTACTCCTGTGAGTACTTTGACCTTAACTCCCTTATGCATAGTGAAACCTACCCATATTTTGTTCCATGATCTAGCACAAAATTTCTCAAAACTTACAAAAAAAAAATTCGCATCATACTTCAGAAAACAAAGAGATTTTCAATAAACCATAATCGTTTACAAATCCAAAGTAACAATTATATTCATCATTACAAAATCTCAAAATCAGAGAGAGAATCACCAATAAAAGATCTAGCCAATAGGGCCTTTCTCCAACACCCATCCACCCAACCACAACGCTGGACGTCGTGGCTCTTCCGAGTATGCCTCTAGTAAATCTCATCCACTATGGGTTCTACCGGATGGCTCCCAAAGGGCATAAATCACGCTCTCTATCTGACCTTCCTTGTCTAAGGACGGCCGGCTTGAATCTCAAAATCTCTCTCTCTCTCTCTCTCTCTCTCTCTCTCTCTATCCTGTATAGAAATCCTCAAGGCTCTAGAAGAAGCCCCCCCCCCAAAAAGGGCCATGAGAATAAGTAGATTATCATGCACGAAATCGTTAAAGATAGATAATCCCTTCCAAAAACACTGGAAGTGGTGTCAGATTCGTTTCGCGAATATCGGCCACCCCATGTGGGATCTCCCAATTGAACACGGACTTTTTTCATCCGGTGATGAACTAACTTTCTTTAATATGTCTCTCTGACAAATAACGTTATCTACACCCTCATGCAAGGCTGTTATTGAAAATTAAGGGTCAATTTGGTGTCCAAGCCCCGTTTCGGGCGCTCGTTGGTGGTTATATTTACTATGTAAACCCCCATATGAGTTTCCTTTAGACTAAACTACTCACTATGACCCTCTTATACATTATCTAACATGGTTAAGTATAGAATAGAAATCCCTTACATATGACACCACAAAACATGCATAAAAAGTCCCAAAATTGACCTAAAGTTGATATATCTAAATTACTAAATTTGTGACCAAACTTAATCTTTTATGTCCTCTAAGTATTTCCTACTTTTCAACATTAAATATAGATGCTAAAAATCGCCGAGTCAAATGGACCCAAAAATACATACATATGAGTACGTTACACACAGGGTATGGAATATACCATATTTACAAGGACTGTCCATTGAGAACAAGCACAATGGGACAAAGCATGTGCTTGAGAGAGTCATAGGAAAAGAAACCTACAGCTTCCTTAACGGATTTTTTGGATACAATCAAGTGTTGATCAATCTAAACGATCAACATAAAACATCTTATGATACGAAATAGGCCATGTATGCATATCGAGTCATACCATTTGGGCTGACCAATTCCCAAGGCACTTTCCAAAGCATAATGGACATGGCCTATAAAGAATATCTTCAGAAATTCCTTGAAGTCTTCATGGTGTCAACACTACATGGAAAGTACATTTTTGGTGTCTACAGAATGTGCTAGAGCGATGCCAACTCTACAAGATCTCTCTCAACCCTCTCAAATGCCAATTTCGGGTCTAGCATGGGATAATCTTGGGACACATTATCTCAAACTATGGAATCTCCCCCGATGAAACAAGGTGCGACTCATTCTTGAGGTGCAACCAATTTCAAAAGATTTTAGTGATTCATGGGACATGTTGGATATTATCAATGTTTCATCTTCATGTATGCTGACATGGCTTCTCATCCCCATTATGGACTCCTAGTAATCTTTGAATGGACACAGGAGTGCCAACAGGTATATGATACCTTGAAGAGTGCCTTGGCAAGCACCCCCATCTTGCAATCTCCAGATGGAAAGATCATATTTCATGTTCACATTGATGCCTCCACCTTTTTAATTAGGTGCATACTGGATCAACTCGGCAAACACTATAGAGATTTCCCTATTAGCTTTGCCATTCACTAACTAAATGAGGAAGAACATAACTATACCACCACAGAAAGAGAATGGTTAACCATGGTCTACATAGTTAAAAAGTTTTCCAATTATCTTTTGGCAACCAAGTTCGTTTTATTTCTGTATCATCAAGCTCTCCTTTACCTCGTAAATAAACCTTGTACCACTAGTAGAATCACCAAATGGCTACTGATTCTGCTAGAATTGAACTTTATTGTTGTCAAGGTACAAAAAGGCTCACAGCATGTTCTGGCCAACCATACATAGCACATCCCCAATGGTGAGTCACTAGTGGGTGTTGATGATGTCATACCAGATGCCCCCTTGTTTTATCTATACTTGATTTCTGAAAGGGGAGAGGAAATTTCACATTGCCTTGCTAGTGGCCTACCCACAGAATCATATCAACAAAGACAGAACGAGATGCCTCATCAAAAGGTTGCCCCCTATCAGTTGATCACCTTAGAAAGCCTTTGGACATCTTTTGGGCCCTTTGCTACTAATGACCCTCATTAGCAATGGACCAATGGGAAGAGCGCAGGGTGTAGATTTGGTTAGCCATGGTTTACATAGTTAAAAAGTTTTGCAATTATCTTTTGGTGACCAAGTTCATTTTGTTTCTGTATCATCAAGCTCTCCTTTACCTCCTAAATAAACCTTGTACCACTAGTAGAATCACCAAATGGCTACTGATTCTGCTAGAATTGAACTTTATTGTTTTGTCAAGGTGTACAAAAAGGCTCACAGCATGTTCTGGCCAACCATACATCGCACATCCCCAATGGTGAGTCACTAGTGGGTGTTGATGATGTCATACCAGATGCCCCCTTGTTTTATCTATACTTGATTTCTGAAAGGGGAGAGGAAATTTCACATTGCCTTGCTAATGGCCTACCCACAGAATCATATCAACAAAGACAGAACGAGATGCCTCATCAAAAGGTTGCCCCCTATGAGTTGATCACCTTAGAAAGCCTTTGGACATCTTTTGGGCCCTTTGCTACTAATGACCCTCATTAGCAATGGACCAATGGGAAGAGCGCAGGGTGAAGATTTGGTTAGCCATGGTTTACATAGTTAAAAAGTTTTGCAATTATCTTTTGGTGACCAAGTTCATTTTGTTTCTGTATCATCAAGCTCTCCTTTACCTCGTAAATAAACCTTGTACCACTAGTAGAATCACCAAATGCCTACTGATTCTGCTAGAATTGAACTTTATTGTTTTGTCAAGGTACAAAAAGGCTCACAGCATGTGGCCAACCATACATCACATCCCCAATGGTGAGTCACTAGTGGGTGTTGATGATGTCATACCAGATGCCCCCTTGTTTTATCTATACTTGATTTCTGAAAGGGGAGAGGAAATTTCACATTGCCTTGCTAATGGCCTACCCACAGAATCATATCAACAAAGACAGAACGAGATGCCTCATCAAAAAGGTTGCCCCCTATGAGTTGATCACCTTAGAAAGCCTTTGGACATCTTTTGGGCCCTTTGCTAATGACCCTCATTAGCAATGGACCAATGGGAAGAGCGGAGTGTGCACATTTGGTTCGCCATGGTCTACATAGTTAAAAAGTTTTGTAATTATCTTTTGGCGACCAAGTTCATTTTGTTTGTGTATCATCAAGCTCTCCTTTACCTCACATCACCAAATGGCTACTGATTTTGCTAGAATTGAACTTTATTAGCAAGGTACAAAAAGGCTCAAAGCATGTTCTGGCCAACCATACATCTCACATCCCCAATGGTGAGTCACTAGTGGGTGTTGATGATGTCATACTAGATGTCCCCTTGTTTTATCTATACTTGATTTTTGAAAGGGGAGAGGAAATTTCACATTGCCTTGCTAATGGCCTACCCACAGAATCATATCAACAAAGACAGAACGAGATGCCTTATCAAAATGGTTGCCCCCTATTAGTTGATCACCATTAGAAAGCCTTTGGACATCTTTTGGGCCCTTTGCTAATGACCCTCATTAGTAATGGACCAATGGGAAGAGAGCAGTGTGCACATTTGGTCTCCTCCAAAAATAGGGGGCAACTAGGCTTGGCTTCCTCATTAATACAAATGTAGGGGTTCACAAAGTAGGGGATGGCCTTCATAAGTTGGGGGGGTAGTTAACTAAAAGTAGGGGGCTTCATCATTTTGCTGTCCCCATCAATCTTGTGGATAAAAAAACCCTAAAAAATGGGTGTTTTCAAAAATTTCAGAAAAGTGATTTCACTCCCTAAAAACGCAAACCAAACCATATTGTATCAAAAAGAGATTTTTTTGCCTCCATCTTATCTCTCTAAACTCCATTCTCCCCTCCAACATCACCCTACATTCCCCCCCCAAACCTAGCAACTCAAATCTCCATCTCTCTCTCTCTCTCTCTCTCTCTCTCTCTCTCCTATGTGTAGTACTGCAGCTTATATAAATCCATCTCCACCAATCCTCCCCCCCTCTCTCTCTCTCTCAACAATTCTTAGACCTACACCTTATTCATGTATCTCTCTCTCTCTCTCTCTCTCTCTCTCTCTCTGTCTCTCTCTCTCTCTCTCTCTCTCTCTCTCTATCTATCTATCTACTGTGCTTAGACCTGTAGCTTATTCACGCCTCATTCTCTCTCTCTCTCTCTCTCTCTCTCTCTCCAATTATTTTGCAGCATAACCAACCATCAAGGGTAGTGCATATTTGTCGCTCGCAAGGAGAAGGCCAAGAGACACAATAAATAAAGTCTATGCTCTTGCACAATGTGAGGGATGAGCACGATGCTTGGCTTGGGATGCAATTTTCAGATGGGAGATTGGGTATATTTGCAACTGAGTTCCACTAGACCCCATCGAGTTTGACGTCGAGATGCGGTTGAGCACCATTGGAAGGCGCGTCTACTAGGTTTCAAGGACTCAAAGTGTGATGGGTTGGTGGCCCTTGTACAACATGTGTACTCAACAAGTGGATATTTCATTGTGGCCCCAATGGCACACTCCTCTTTTTCCTTGTAGGTGTATGGATTTCTCTCTAGTAGGTTGGTTTACACGAGCTCTTGTTTTCAACCTCATTTGATGGGTTTGTTTGTTTCCATATATTTTCCCTTCCAACTTCATTGATAAGCATCCTGTACAAAGCCTAACATGGACATTCTATGTCATTTCATGCTCATATAGGGGATGGAATACTCTCCAACATTACCCCTTCTAACCTTACTCGTCGGAAATTTTTCTTCTATACACACAATTATGTAGTTCCCACACAGGCCAACGGGTTTGGTAAGCTTGAAGAAATCCCCTCCCCTCCTGTCTCTAGCCCTGAATGGCTACGATTTCTCTTAAGGCAAAGATGTCTAGTGATATACAAGCCTCTTTGAAGTACACCAAGGCCTCAAGATTAGTGGGTCTTACTTGGGCATGCCCTATGCATGTATTTTCCCACATGTTTCAAGACTTTGAGTGCACACAAACACCCACCATGTACATGTGCAAGGTTGTGGGTGTTGAAGAGATGGTCAATTTACTTGGCCAAGGGTGGGACCTTGTGGGGGGGAGCACAAAGGGGATAATTTTAAGTGCAATGTATTATAGTCCAGTGTCTCCTTTTGATTCTTACAAGCACGTGCCACTTTGTGCATCCATTTTGTTATGAGTGGTGGACAAGGAAGAAGGGAGCATGGATTCCCTTACAAGCTCAAGAGAAGGTTTGTGATGCCCATAGCTCTCTGGATATGCTTACCAAATGTGGGGGTAGATATTGTCGAAGAAAGCAACCATTGGAGCGTATTGAATGTTCGTGATCACCTAGGCATCTTGGGATACGAGGGAATCAGCAATGCTTGCTTCAAATTGCAAGGTAGGAAGGCAAGTGTTGTTTCCTCTTTAAACAAATGTGTTTGATCATAACTATCGTAGTTCACTTACAATGAGGTGTGTTTGGATAGGTCGGAAGGCGGCTAGAAGCAAGCACCAAGGTGTCCTCGGATTGGGGGTACGATGATGTCATTTTAGCCTTTGGGAACTAAGCTGGAAGTGTCCGTTTTTGTCATCTCACTGATTTTTGGGCAGATGTTTTGTAATCTCACTCCATTTTGGAGTTGGTCTGTAATCTCACTCCGTTACAGAGTTTTATAAATATATTTATTTTCTACGATACTTTGGTTTAATGAATAGAAATTTTGGTTTATTGAAATTGTGGTTTTGTGGTATGATTGGTTTATTTTCATACAAACATTCTATAAATACCCAAGGCCCCTTTTAGGGTTTTTTTTTGGTCCAATGTGATAGGACACAAAGATTCTATAAGTCTTGGAGGCCCCTTTAACGTGTCATTTTTTCTTTGCACTCTTCGGAGAGCACCAAAACACCAAAGCACCTAAACAACCCTTCTCATCATGATGCCCCTAGAGTAATTCATAGATTTTCTACATGAGATTGACTTCCATGAGGCCACAGACTTGCACGCTATGTTCACTCGCATGGTTGACTGGACCTCCACCACCCGACTGCACCAAGATCTATTTGGTGACAAGCTCACCTACATGGAGTCCCACCTATGGCCACACTTACAGGCATTACCAGATGATCATGGCTTGTGGGTGCTGTGTAAACTTCTCGAGCATATAGCACACAATGAAAAACTCTTCAAAAAATGGCTTAGAAGATTTGAATGTATGGCGGCACTCTCAGATCACTTAATAGAGCTTGAAAAAACAAACAAGTCTGCAAGCTCGGCAAAGGGGATAATGGCCATCTTCCACATGTCATAAGGAACCGAGGAAGGTGAGGTGGAGCTCCCCCAATTACGCCTTGGGGGGTTTGTCATGGAGAAGGGTGAGCAAGACGACAGGGTAGCCACTACCGATCCCAGTGAATCAGTGCTCGTCCAAAAGGACTTCCCGAAGGGTGCACTAGGGTTGGCCAAGAATCCTCACCGCCTCAAGCCCAGTGCTAGCGGTAGGGCAATTGAAGAGGAAGATGACTCTGCCCCCATTGCAAAAATAGAAATCAAAAGTTTTTGTCCAAGTGGTGGTTGGGGGGGAGCTCTTTCTCTTTTTGCACGACATTGAAAAAATCTTGTGGGATTCGCATGGATGAGTGCTATAGCATGCTCAAAGTGAAATGTGAATTCCCTATAGATAATCTGGTTATAAGCTACCTTGAGGATATCCTGCTACCATTGACAAATTCCATGGAGGACACAGTGGTGATCGTGCTCAAGGCAATGAAGAGCATGGAACAAGCTCATGTAACTGAGGAGTTTTAGACTGCCCATCAAAATCTCCAACTTGTGGACATGCCGTGCCGAGAGATGGGTGGCGAAAGTCCAAATAGGGAATGTATGGATGAGATGAAGTCCAACATTCATATGGAATGCAAAGCCGACGAAGACAAAGATGAAAAGCAGGAAGCTGTGGTGGAGGTCAAAAGCTAGGCTATGTGCGGTGGGGGGTCGTGTGGTTCCACTGGCCCATACCCAACCCTGAACCATTATATTCCCCATCTCCCTATGGATGATTTTGTAATAATACATAAGCACTTCACCCTATTTGCTTCTGCCACTTTCTCGCTTTTTGCATTGAAAGCGTTGTCAAAGAAGTTGTGTGGCCACCTTAGGGCGATTAGTTAGCTATGTCATATTAGTTAAGAAATCTCTAATAATAATGACTACATTTGATATGAACTATAGAGGCAAGGTGTTGACCCAAATAGGAATTACACAATCCGTAGGCCAAAACTTGCCCATGGACATAGTAGAAGCAGTCTTAATAGGGGAGATACCCATAGCTAAAAAGTATCGGACAACCTTTGTTTCCGAATCCCACCATCTCATACGTAAACTCTTATATAAACAATCTTTTTCATAATGTTATGTTGCAATCTCTATGAATCGTTATCCAATTGTATTACAATCTCTCTGAATCATCTTATGTGGAGTTTGTATATGATTTGTCTTTTTATGTTCTCTTCTCCGTGCGTTCAAATTGCACAAAACATCAAAATTCGGAGGGACCAGAGGGGTGCGAAAAGGGCATGTGTGCGGGCCTCCCGCATAGGCCTTTTTTGCATCCTTCTAGCCCACGTATTTTTTCATTTATTTGATATTTGTTTACACAAAACAACATACAAATTCAATTAATTGGTTTAATTTGTTAAATTTAGTTTAATTCATAAAATTTTTGGTGAATCCGTTAAATTAGTCATACTGTAAAAATTAACATTTTGTGTCTAAGGTTTAAATATTTCTAAAAATTTACATTGTGTCTTAGGTTAAAATCCAAAGGGGCCAGAGGGGTGCAAAAATGCCCTATGTGTGCCTCTCACACATGCCTTTTTTGTGCCCTTCTACTGGTCCACTTGTTTTTTCATTTATTTGATATTTGTTTACTCAAAACAACCTTCAAATTGACTCAGAATAAATTGATTTAATTTGTTAACTTTACTTTAACTCATAAATTTTAGGGTGAATCAATTAAATTATTCATACTATAAAAATTACCATTTTGTGTCTTAATTTGAATATTTTTAAAAATTTACAGTATGTCTTAGGTTTAAATCCAAAGGGGCCAAAGGGGTGCGAAAATGCCATGAGCCACAGAGGCCTTTTTCACACCCTTCTGGCAGCACACTTGTTTTTTCATCTACAAACCTGCAAAACAAGCTTTTCAATCATAAAAAAATTACACCATGAAACAAATGATGCTCCAAGGCAAGATACACATTACTTATCCAAGTAGTATGGCCAATGCGACCGCCAAGGTTTTGCAAATCTTGGATATGGGAATGCAATCTCCCTCTCTTAGCCTCCTCTTCACTTAGAATGTGTAGATTTGGGTCAAGAAATTATTGTGCAAGCTCCTCAGCGCTCATGGTTGCCATGACAAGGAGCGCTCAGAGAAGCAATGGAATGGAAAATGAGAGGGGGTCCCAAGGAGGCTATTTATAAGCATTGGAATAGCCAACCCTCTAACCTAATTACCCTAGACCGAAATCGCAGACTATAAAACCAAAACCCTAGACGTCAATAGGGGCCCAAACATTTTTGACTCTCCTTCATGTTATCCTCCATGTAGCATGGCATGCAGGTCCTGCCCCTGATCTCCACCGTGGTTCTTTCTTCCCCTAGCCTGTCCGCTTGTTGGCAAGCTGGGCCGATTTGGACCTTTGAGCCCTCTCCCTTGAAATGTTTATGCCAAAGGTGTGTTAAATGAACCAATAAAACATTTCCTTGAGATAGTTTGCGCGAGTTTTATCGCCTCCATGTCATGTGTTCTTGAAGTACACAATTCTTGCACAGTAATGACTCTTTTGCATTCCTTGGGTACTCCACAAGGGAGCCATATGTGTTCATGAACCATGCACCATGAGTGTACAATATGTGCTATATTCAGAGAACAAAACCACATTTACGTAAATGCATTAAGAGAAGATATCTTTATTGCAAAGCTTAGAAATCTATGGAATACCATGTAATGCACAATATTCAATTCACCGCATGTGTGTTAACCACCGCTTTAATGAATCTTTACAACTCTGCTCGAAATTTCTTACGATGTTCCTCAGTTGTGCTGCTTAGATTCATCAACCACACAACCTTGTTGAAATATTCCCACACCTACTCGTGCAAGACAACAATATTTTCATCCAAGCATTTTGAGGTAGTGCAAGCACAAAGGTCTTTCCACAGCTCCCATCTCTTTGGAGCTGTTATTTCCATACCTTCCTTGTGTGCATTTGCTAGAACCTTCTTTCCTGTGTTCGCAGGCCAGTGGAGAAACCTTCTGGCCTTTGTGGCACTCATTGAAACCTTCTACGCAACCATATGAGAACCTCCTGAGGTCTTTTGGTTCACTCGAATCTCCACATTACCACCATGACAACCAATCCCATTGAGATTGTTCTCTACTTTTGTAATCGCCTCATCTTGTCAAGTTGTACTAAGCATAGTGAAAGCATAGTCTATGTGACACTTGATATGCATGAAAGCTTGCAAAGTACAGAAGTGAACATTCTTGAGAGGAAAAGGAAGAATGGGGTTCCAACTATTATCTCGCAAATCCCTCATTAGAGGAGCCAACATAGGTGATAAAAGTACACCACCATCCCATTCACCCTCACACCTTCCCATATTGTTGCATTCCTCTTCACCAATGTCCCTCCCCTTGCATTTATTCTTGCCTTTTTATTTCACTCCATGCATGCACCAAGGGCATGGATGAGCAGTATTTGCACCTTGAGTGCAACCAAGCATATACTTAATTGTCTTCACATCCCCACCCAAATACCAATCAATGGAAAAACTTCCTAGACCCTCAACATCCAAGTGCTTCCCCTCTATTTGTGCCTTGATCACATCACTAACCTAAGGCAATATCTCAATGCTAGCAGCTCGTGCATCTTCTTGGGAACCTAAAAGGATCTCAACCACCATATTTCTTTCTCTGATTGAACACTGAATGAAAAGTTAGTGTTTGTTCTGCTCTCACGACCAGCTTCATTACTAGCTTCATTACTAGCTCCATCAATCTCCCCATCATGAGCTCTATCACTCTCTAGCTTTGACCGTCAGTAGCTTCAAAGGCTTCTGCAATAGCGCACTTCATGAGTGTAATACTCACTCTCTCTAGAATCCTTTCCTTCACTATCTGACACTCATCCAACTTCAAAATGAATCAGATTGTTTGACCTATGAAATCCATAAAACAAACATAATGTTACGCTCTTTGCGAAAACATGCATACGAACAAAAATTACAAACCCCACTCACATCCTGAAGGCAATCCATAGAATAATATGGTAGCCTTTTGTAGCATCTATAGGTCCACAAATATGTTGAATTCGTTGAGGGAATGAGACCATATCATCTACGGTCTTCTTTTTCCCCCATGCTGCAATGGAGAGGGTGTGTTGTGGATGTGATAGTACTCACCAATCCTGAGAGAGAGAGAGAGATAGAGAGAGAGAGGGAGGGAGGGAGAGGGGTGAGAGGTAGGAGAGGCTAATTTGGAGGGAAAAAGGTAGGGTAAGACGGTTTTAGGTGGAAATTGATTTTCAAGATTAAATTTTACATATGTATATGGGTTTGGGTTTAGTTGTAAAGAATGAGAATTCAAAAAAGTTAAAAAAAATCACTATTTTTGGCCCCCACCTAGTTGCGGAATGATGACGGGAAAAGTGATAAGGATATGTTAGAGGCATTTAATGAGGGTGATTTGGTGGGGGAAGTGGAGGCAATAAATGAGGGAGAAAAATATCACATTTAAGGGGATAGAGGAGATTTTAGGGGTAAATGGAGGTTCAAAATTGAATTTTTGATATATATAAGGGTCTGGGATAAGTTTCAAAGCCATAAAACTTGCAAAATGAAAAAGAAATCACTATTTTGGGCCCCTCGTTAAGTTACGAGCTTGGTGATGTGGAAAGTGCTTGCTATAAGAGAGAGAATATGACTACTTTAGACCCTAAAATTATAGGCTGGAAAGAGAAAACTATAGGCTCCAAGTAGGCCTCTTTATTTTCGTTGTCTCCTTAAGAATGCTAAAATTAGCCTTAATCCCAAAAAGTTAGGAATCCTTACAAGGCTCAAAAGAAGTCCAAATGCAAGGCAACTTTATAGGCAAGGCAAAGATAGAATCATGAGACTGTGTCGGAGAGGACAAATATCTCTTTGTTCTAGAGTAAGGTCACTGTGGAATCACAGGCTCACGCTTCGTAGCAGACACCACTACTCAAAAAATCCTACTAGCAGGACTGTGCTGGCCCACTTTTTTTTGAGACATTGCAAAATACATCAAATGATGCGATGAATGCCAAACGAGTGGCAATTCTGAAAAGCAAGGATAGAATTCCCCTAAATTTGGTTCTGTCCTTATAGCCATTTGAAAAGTGGGGCATTGATTTTGTGGGACCCATTAGTCCAACTTCTCGACACACTCAGGAAAAATACATTATAGCGGCCCACAAACTATTGCACAAAATGGGTCGAGGCTACGGCCACCCATAAAGATGAAGCAAGGTCCACCACGAAGAAATTCCTTTATGAACTTGTGCAGGATCACTCATTTTGGGTGCCCTCTTGAGCTGGTGAGTGACAATGGCACACACTTCATCAACGAAGTTATGCAATTATTGCTTCAAGAATTTTTGGTCACCCACCAAAAACCCTCTCCCTCTACTACCCCCAAGTCAATGGTCAAGCCAAAAGCATGAAGAAAGTCCTATGCGCTATCTTGATGACCAAAACAGTAGAGGCTAGCCGAAACGATTGGAAATAAAAGCTTCCAGCATCACTTTGGGCATGTCGCATGGCATATAAAGTCACCATAAATGTGACATCCTTTAGTCTAACAGGTGTGGTACTGAGGTTATCATGCCTATGGAATTCTTGGTGCCTAGCTTAAGAGTGGTGGTACATGAAAAACTCATAGGCAATTTCCTGAGCGACTGGCTTTTGGAGATTGAAAAGCTTGATGAAACACGTCTTACAACTGTGTATGGCATGATTGTGGAAAAACTAAGGTGCAAACCGTGGTTTTAATGACCGACTTCAGGACAAACAAATGGCTGAGGGGGATATGGTCCTTTGCTACAGCACTAAAAATCACAAAAATAAACTCAAATACAAAGGGATAGGACCTTTCGTGAAATAACCCCACAAGGCGCAGTGTGCATTGAGGCTCTTTTTGGTGTCACGAGATGGTGGTTTTTTCAATGGTAGCAAATTGAAATTCTACTACGGCCCCCTCATGAAACATACATTAAAACATACATTAAGGGCCATCCACCTCAAAAAATAGCAAAAAGATCTACACGAAGAAATGAAGGAATTGGCACAACATAAAGCAAAAGAACGACAAGAAAAATTTAGGGAAAACACATTATAGTAAACATGGCCCAAGTAGTGGACCTCAAAGAAGAGGAATGGGAAGTGAAACGTGCATGGTTATGGTTAGTAAAGACCACCCAGATGTGTTTCACACAAAAATTAGCACTTGTCGATACAAGAGCTAAAAGTAATCTAATGTCCTATGACACATGTCACTCCCTCACGAGGCCAACATTAGTGAACATCCCGGCCACGCACCACTATAAGCTACCCACATTCTGACATATAATTCGACAAAAATGAATTTGAATGAAAATACAACAATGTCCATATGCGCGTCGATGCTTCCATCAGTATCAAATTGTCGGTATATTTGTCTAAAAAGATGTTGAAAAGAATGTCAAAATAACCATCAGATAAGAATTCTTAATACATGTATATATAGTCGTCTAAAAATAAATTATATATTGCAAACATTTTGGCACTTTTTTAGACGTTCGTTAATCGCACTTTTCAAAGATATTTTACACTATTGTTCCGAATGTATTCTCGACGCTATTAGAGCCGAATTCAGGTTTTAATTTTTTTTGGCACAATGGTGCATCCAGGTGGAAATGTGTACCTTGATGCACCCTTATGCCAAATTTATACAGACCTTGCTTCAGCTAGTCTCAAATGAAGAGTTTGACATAATCAAATATTTAAGACAAAGATTCATTGATACAACGCTACGATTAATTGCCAACCGGATATCAAACATTATACGAAAATTTTTGCATACATAAATGTTGTCGTACATGTGAGCAACTTATACACTACCAAAAAGAGTGCAAAATGGAATTATGCAACCCCAAAATGGATCTATACAACTCCATCTACATGTGTAAGCAAAAAAAAGCTTGTAGATACGAGCTACAAAGTGGTATCCATCCATGATCTATTCTTCTCTTGGGGGCTCAAGTATTGCTCCCTGCAAAAACAATGCAATACCCACAAACCAGCCCCTGCAAACTAAAGTGATCTACTAGCTCATAACATATATTCAAAAGGTACAAAGTACTTACCATAGCTGCCCAATTCACATTACCGTCATCGTGCTCCATTCACTCAAGAAAGGCATAGGTGACATGCTTGAATTCATAGCACTCTTCCAGCTCACTAAGTCAACATCCAATCACCCTCTCTTGCATGCATGCAAAGAACACAAAAAAACATACAACTATACACTTTACATACACATGAGAGGCCATGAGAAGCATGGATACTTATAAAATACTCATAGAATGAGTCCCATCCACCGCTCCTCCCAAGGTGCGAGCTCCCCACACTCTCCATCCACTTCGCCACCACAACTTCCTCTTGCTGCACATACCATTAGGGGTTATCGGCGTGCTTCCTCACCTCCTCATCTCATTTCTCTTAGTCCACATGCCAAGCCTTTGCTCCTCCTCTTTTCACTGCTTGGGTGATATCAGACCGCTTGTGCTTCATATTATCTCTCATGAGATCATAGATTTGGTACTTCCTCATTGCTACCCAGGGCTAGCTTGAACTCATTCTTGATTTGATTGCATATTTGGGTTTTCTTCTCTGATGAGACGTGAGGGAATGTGGTCATAATGTTGTGGGCAAACACTATGCCACATAGTTTCCAAATTTGAGTCCGCATCTTCTATCCTACATCATCAAGAACTATACGCCCTTCCCACACCGTATAAGGATATTGATTTGCATTGGGGAGTGGGCTACTACACCAAAACACTGACTAGACCTACGTGCTGAGATGGGGGATTCCACCACACTATCTATGGGTTGCCACTCTCGTGGAGGGGTAATTGCATCCCTCAAACCATGGCTATAACAACCACCACCACCACTGGGACTGACGCGAGCATCTACTACGGTTGGAGGAATGGCTTGAGGGTGGGGTGTGAGTATTGGATGGCATGAGTGTTACCATACACATGGTTTGATGCAATGGGCCATTTGGCTCATCTTCAATGAAGTAAGCTCGAGCAAAGATGAAGTAAGCTCGAGCCATGGCTTGTTGCTCGCGAGTGGCTTGTGCAATGAAAGAAAAGAATTGGTTGGGGCTCATAACATGTGGAATAGGCGGGATGGTTTGGTTGGGGGGTAGTGCTAGGGGTTATAGCCAGGCTCTATCCCTTGTCCATGATCTACATGCATGCATGGACATGGATTAGGGTTTGTGCATGTGTACCTATAACATAAGACCCAAGGCCATGTGGCCATATATTTGCAAAAAGAAATAATGAAAAAAATAGCATAAGATTAGAGGGCTTACCTCCAATAGCAGATGGGGAAAGCTGCAGAGTACCTACCTCACAAAATCAAGTAAATAAAGCATGATTAAGGAGACGTAAAGAGGGCTTGATATGAAAAAAATAAGCAAATAAATAAAGATTAGGGAGAGCTAAGAAAGGATTACCTTTGAAAGAACCAAAGTAGATGGTTGTTGTTGTGAGATCTCGAGTGGTTCATTATATGTAAACCCTCTGTGTATCACATGTGTTCAAGGCCTACTTTAAAAATCCCTTATTTGTGAAATTTTCCTAAAAAAACACACCCTTTTTCTATTCAACATGTGAATACCCCCTTCAAATGGTACCCTTCTGTATGTAAAAAATGTGTTAAAAGGGGATTTTAAAAATCCCTTTTGTTGAACCCACTTGCTATGCTTACATATTTATGAGTGACCCCCCCAAGTGTGAGATAAAACTTGAAAAAAAACCCTAAAAAATTTTGCATAACAAAATCAAGCAAATAAAACATGATTAGGGAGAGGCAAAGAGGGCTTGATATGATAAATTAAGCAAGTAAACAAAGATTAAAGAGAGCGAAGAAGGGCTTACCTTTACAAGAAGAAAAGTAGATGGTTGTGAGCCAAGACCTGCAAAAAAAACCCAAAAATTAGGTTAGAAATGCTTGCAACAATTTCTACAGGATTGTAGAAAAAAGAGAAAAAATAGCATATTCTACATTAGGAAAATTATGAGCTGATTTTGGGGCCCTCTAAGGAGTTTCATGCACTTTCTCTCTCAAAAAAATGGGCCCATGGGGAAATTTAAGCATATCATTCCCAAATTTTTTGGACTTGGTAGCTTTAGAACATACTCTTCAAGATATTTCCAATGGTATGTAACAACATTATAGGGTTCTAATATAGGAGAGTGAAGCTTCCCAAAAAGTGGTTTCAATGATATGTCACATGGAGGACTTCTAACATAATACTGATAGGGCTCACCATGGCCCCATTTTTTAGAGATAGAAAGAGCATGAAACTCCTTAGAGGGCCCCAAAATGAGCTCATAAGTTTCCTAATGGAAACGCAAAGGTGAGAAGGAAGGGTGTGTGGGGGAGAAGGAAGGGTGTTGGGGGGGCATGAAAACTCAACTCACCTTCTCCCAAAGCTTCTAAAGAGTTATAAGAAAAGAAAACTAGTATGCAAGTTTTGGCCGCTGTAAAATTTCAACGTCGTCAAAAAAAGCATCGAAAAATGCATCAGAAATGACTGGTAATAACGGTGGAAAAATCGTCTCTAAAAAGGTCCACAATAATTTTTTTCGATGCTCTTTTATACGTGTTTTAAAATAAAATTTTCAACGATTATAAGGACGATGGGTATTATATATTAAAAAACCTTTGAAATTCAAATGTGTTTTATGCCCCGTCGTGGAAGATATTGGAACAAGAAGTAAGAGTTATTTTCTGAAATCGAGTATGGATCTGGTTGATTGACCTTGCTAGTCCAACTGATGAGTCCATAGTTCTCTTATATGTATCTGTTGGTTGATCTTGCTGATCTTCAACGAGGATTTCATCTTGATTTTTATAAGTGATTATCTGCCGGGTACTATGAGCTAGGAACTATCGAAAAGGCCCCTGAGTGAACAGGTTGTGAGCATTCTGGTTGCCAATGATGTCATAGATACTCCGATGAAGGAATGATTGAAAATTAAGATTCAACCGGATACTTGGAAGTTTATGATCAGTAACACTATGTTTTCATTAAATGACTGAATCAAATACATTTGAATCTAGGAAAAAGGCAATTTCATATTGGGTGTGAGTGGTGTGACTAGAGTTAAATTTGCTTGAAAATCCGGCTAGGAGGCCTGGGAACTCTTTTCCCTGGTACCTGGGACAAAACCTAACCAAATTCCTGATTGGATCCCATCACCATAGTGGTTGGGCGGTTGGCTAACCCATGGGATTGGATGGGGTTAGGCTGGACTGATGGAATCGTAAATCGAGACTCAATTTCTGTTTAGTTCGATAGATGAAGTAAATCTTGGACAAAAATTATTCTATGGAAAAGAATCAACAGTTGTGCCTCTCAATGAGGAAAAAAGCGTTGGTCTCTATGATCCAAGTACAGTCTTTTTTCCTGATCTGACTATGGGACTTACGGGTTTGGTCAGATGAGCTCAGTTAGTTAAGGCTTTTGACTACCTTAGGGAAAAGTTATCTTGGTGGAATCCTCGGGGGGTGCACCTCAAAAAATGTAAGTCTACCACGTGCGATCATTAGGTGGGGTTTTTTTAATCCAAAATATTGGGTAAATTTACAGAAATACAATTACAAGAGGGGTATTTTAATTGTACTTTGGAAAAAAACCCGTAAGTCTATAAAGAAAAAGGGGTAGTTTTATTAGCTCAAAATTCACAGATAAGGGGTTTTTTAAATACCCCTTGAACGCACGTCGTAGGAGGGGCTTCCATATAGTGCACCCCCCAAGGTGGAATCGCCCGTGATTTCCAGGGAAATGGTACTTTCATCAGAAGACCCAATTACTAATTTATGAATTTGAGTTCAAATAACAATTTGTATGAATTTCATCACAATTCTGATCTTATATTGCTACTTCATAAATTTTTGACATTTTTGGTCTTTTGGTTGATCCTCATTAGTCAATTCACTCTGATACCAACTGTAAGATCCCTGTCCCCACCACGCAACAATTTCAAGGGTGCTAGCAGCGGAAGTAGCGCTTCTTGCGCGGGGCAGGGTCCCACACTCGGGGCCTCGCCGACGGATATCTAGACAAGAGACTAATCCATCGGTTTTTCCAAAACCGAACTCGGAAAAAACTTCAATTGTATGGAATCCCTGACTTGCTTGAGGCCTAGATATGATGGTCTTTACCTTATAATTCCAAGGACCATGCTACCCGTATATAGCGAGGGTATAACTGCAGCTCTTTCCTGGCAGTATATACGAGTAAATCTAAGACTTGAAATTAAAATCCCCATGGAGGATTGTTTATTCTGAATGAATTGTTAACTGATAATGCATTCTATATGAGTATCTTTATCCCTTGATTCTATGGGGAGTCTACCTATTTAGAGAACCTCGAAATCAGTTGAATCAAAAATCGGATTGAATCATAAATAAAGAGACTTAACAAGAATTTTCGTATTGATAGGAACATGGATCGAGGTTATTGTGGTAGAAATGTTAACCCCCAACTTGATGAAGAAGAGCTCGACGTGGATGTTCATAAAACTCTTCATATTTCGCAGCCTGGACCGTTCAAGGGAGAAGGGAAAAACTTGGGCGAGGCTGTGGAGAAGTGGATCGAATCAATGGAAGGAAGAATACTTCGATGTCACCGGGTACAATGAGAAGAGCAAAATGGCTCTTGCAAGGCTAAAGATAGTGGAGTCAGCTAGAGTGGCATGGAGAAACCATTGCGAGACAAACCGTCTCGATCGAAATACCCAAACCTAGACTGATTTTAAAATTTACCTAAGGATGAGGTTCTGTCCTCCCGGTTTTTTAGAAACAAAGATGAACGAATTCTTAGAGTTAACCCAGGGGAGTAGAACTATTGAAGCATATCACCAAGCATTTGCCCTCCTCCTCAAATACTTGCCTCCATTGGATGAAGAACAGCTGATGGTGGCCAGGTTCATTCGAGGACTGAACGAACCTTTGAATATCCTGGTGAAGCATGCCAAGCTAGTTTCCATGGCCGAAGCAGTTCGGATGGTGAAGGATTTCGCCAAGGCCTTTGATGTCAAAGTCTCGCCAAATCCAGCACCATCACCTTTCAAAAGGTTTTTATTCCCAGAAGGTGATTCCAACCTTCCTCCGCCTAAGAGATATCAGGGTCAAACCCAAGATATGGGAAGTTCCAGAATGGAAGAAATGTCCTTTTCTCGAAACTCAATCCCCTAGATTTCAACTTCAGAAGTTCCACCCTTGAACAAGAGAGTGAAATGCTATAACTGTCAAGGGTTTGGACATCGCAGCATGGATTTCCCAACTCCTTTTGGATGAATGAATAAGGTGGATCAAGGGATCCCGTTACCTATTACTTTTTCTAGTCCTACAACTTTGTGAAACCATGCTAAGAGGTAGGCAAAAAGAGATTAAGCTTAAATTTGAAGATAATTAAGATTAAAGTGATACTTAAAAAAGATTAATTAAGCTTAAATTTGAAGATAATTAAGATTAAAGTGATACTTAAAAAAGATTAACATATACTTGGAATGGTGCTAGCCCCAAAATTGGTAAAGCTCCAAAAATGGGGGTGACTCAAAAAATTAAGCTATATATACCAAGCCAGTATAAGCATTTCATTAGTTAGAATTAGATTATGGATACAATTTGGATTTTTACCAATTTGTTTAATCTTTTTAAAGATAATGATATTTTTAAAAAAGAAAATACTAAAAGGATATTAAAAGATAATGATAGTTTTTAAAATTGATAAATTAGTTAATCATTTTAAATAAATAATATTTTAAAATCTTAAAAATTATTATTTATATATTTAATAATAATAATTTCTTAATTAATTATATTTACTTAATTAAATAATAACTATTATTTATTCTTAAATAATACCTATTTTTTATCAAATAATATTTATTTAATAAATAAATTTTATATACATGTATTTTAAAATATTTTATTAAAAATAAAATTAATAATGAATAACTTTTTGAAAGTAAAGACACCAAGAAAATGATGGTGAGGTGCACTTGGCCACGTGGTAAATATTTGCTACCATAGAATCTCCACGTGGGCATTCCTCGTTCTCAAAGGTGAGGTGGCAATGCCATGCATGTATATGATGTGGCATGCCATGTAGGGAGATGTAGTCAACCAAGTTGACTATGTTGAGGTGACAATAGAACATGGACATTCTTGATTATGTGGTAATGACATGTATGTTGAGGTGACAATAGAACATGGACATTCTTGATTATATGATGTGGCATGCCATGTAGGGAGATGTAGTCAACCAAGTTGACTATGTTGAGGTGACAATAGAACATGGACATTCTTGATTATGTGGTAATGACATGTATGCATGTGATGTGATGTGCCATGTATAAGGCTTTAGGGAGTCAATGTTGTTGAGGTGGCATGATGAGATGGCAAGATGCTTATGTAGCCTCTAAGATTAAGAAAGGCTGGAATGTAAAGACGAGAAGGGGGTGGCCTTTTCATCAAAGGCATAGCATTTGAATTTAATTCAATCATTTGTAAAACATAAAAATCAAGAAAAACATAGATTATTCATTAAAATTCGTAAACAAAGAAAATTAGCTTACATGGAGCTTGTAAGCTCCCTTTTGGCTTGAGGGATTGAGGGTTCTACTCATGTTTGAAGCAAGAGTGGCCAACAATTCACTTTAGAGGATTAGACCAAAAACAATTGAATTATTAAAAAATTCAATGTAGATGGCTCAGGACAGGAGTAGAGTAATAGTGCATAAACACCATTAAGCTTTTACAAAGGGGGAGGCTTCTATTTATAAGAAAAAGTGAGCCTCTAACCAAGCAAACTGATTCTAGAATTTTCTAGATCAGTTTGGTCCATTTTTGACTATTTTTGGGTCAGTTCAGCTTACTTTTTGGATCTAGTTTTGAAAAAGGAGAGAGGAGAGATGAAAATATCTCATTTTATTGATTAAAAATTGGGGGTAATGATGAGAAAAAGGCACCTACTTCATGAGGGGAGATCCCCACAGTGAGGTGTCAAAATTTAATTTTTTAATTCTTTTCTTTGGTCCTTAGTCCACTCTTCATCTTATGTGAGCATTTACTCATTTTTGGGGAGTTTTTCTTTTATTGTTCAATTTAGCTCCTCCCTACACTTGGATTGATCCTATTGGCCAATAGGAAACTTAATTGGACCATAATCCAAAAATTTCTAAAAATCTGGACTCTTAGGCTAAGGTCCTTTATACCTATTTTCAATTAATTCCAATTGCACATTGGAAAGTTCTTTTTGAATTTATGTTTTAGGGGAAACTATTTTAGACACTAGGAGGATTTTTATATCCAAAAATATCTCAATTTTGAAATACCTCCCTCTAGACATTTTCTCTCTCCAGGCCAAAATAGGGTAAAACATGATCTTTATTTTATTTCAGAGAAGGGAATAATTATAAGATCAGAACAGAAGGTTCTTACACCTGCACACCTCAAAAGCTGGAGGAAGGAATCTTACATCCTACCCCACTTAAAAAACGCGATATGTCCTCATCTCCCAAACTAGAGGATAACTCTTTCCCTTAAGATCTATTTGATTTTGGGGTTCCTTATAGTCTGGTCAACCCAACAGAATCCTGGAATAAAGATCCCTTATATGAAACTCATCATCAAATAAAAATTCATTCAGATCATTTCATTCATATCTTTAACACAATAATGGTCCATTAGACTGAAATTTCCATCTTAACAGTCCTCCATGGGAATTTCAATTATACAGATTTTTATTTTTGTCATCCCTTAACTTGTTCCACTGGGCCAAGTGTTAACAGTAGCAATCTGTCAGCACAATCCACTAATCTCATAGTGATTTGCTGAAGTCATTATCGTCATTCTAGTTAAGAACATCATCACAGGGACTTGTCCCATTCTTCCTCATTGTGGTTTTGCTCAGCTTATCGCTTTTCAACCAAAATTCATGAATCATCATTTTTCAAACAGAATCAAAAACAGCTCATCAATTTCTCAACCAGAGTTTTAAAATCATATCAACCAATTCGAATACATCATCTGGATAGCATTTTTGCTTATAATTTCAAGGTCTTAGATTTACTCGTATATACTGCCAGTAAAGAGCTGCAATTATACCCTCGGTATATATGGGTAGTCACGGTCCTTGGAATTTTAATTTTTGCTTATAATTTCAAGGTCTTAGATTTACTCGTATGTACTACCAGTAAAGAGCTGCAATTATACCCTCGGTATATATGGGTAGTCACGGTCCTTGGAATTTTAAGGTAAATTTCATCATGTCTAGGCCACAACAAGCAAGTCAGGGATTCCATACAATTACGGTACTTCCATTTGAAGACCCAATTAACTATTTATGAATCTTCATTTTGAATATCAATTCGTATGAATTTCATCACACAATTATAACCTTTTACTGCTACTTCATAAATTTTTGACATTTCTAGTTTCTCGGTTGATCCACTTTAGCGAACTTGCTCTGATACAGCTGAAAGATCCCTGTCCCCACTGCGCAACAAATTTTTGGGTGCTAGCAGCGGAAGTAGCACTTCTTGTGCGGGGCAGGGTCCCTCACTCGGGGCCTCGCCCACGTATATCCGGACAAGAGACTAATCCCTCGGTTCTTCCAAAATCGAACCCAGAAAAACTTCCCTCGCCCGGAATGCACGGGCGATTCCTCCAGGATAGTTTTACTCTAACGTAGTCAAGAGCCTTAACTAACGGAACTGATCTGATCGAACCCGTAAGTCCCATAGTTAGATCAAGGAAAAGACTTGCACTTGGATCATAGAGACCACCACTTTTTTCCTCATTGGCATAGCCGTTGATTCTTTTCCGTAGAACAATTTTTATCCGAGATTTATTTCATCTATCGTACCATAACAGAATTGTGTCTCATTGTAGGGATCCATCAGTCTAGCCTAACCCCATCCAGTCCCGTGGGTTAGCCAACCGCCCCCAACCACCGTGGGTGATGGGATCCATTTAAGAATTTGGTTAGGTTTTGTCCTGGGTACTAGGGAAAAGAGTTCCCATGCCCCCTAGCTGGATATTCATGCAAACTTAGAACTAGTCACACAAATTACACACCCAATATGAAATTGCCTTTTCCATAGATTCAGCTATGAAATTGCCTTTTCCACAGATTCAGCTGTCTTTAAAACAATCTTTTAATGAAACTATAGTATCATTGATCATAATCCTCCAAAATATCCGGTTGAATCCTAATTTCCCATTTTTCCTTCATCGGTGTACCTATGGTATCATTGGCAACGAGAATGCTCACGACCTGTCCACTTAGGGGCCTTTTCGATAGTTCCTAGCTCATAGTACCCGCCAATATATTCACTTATAAAAATCAAAATGGAATCTCCGTTGAAGATCAGTAAGATCAACCAATAGATCCATATAAAAGAGCCATGGACTCATCCGTTGAGGACTAGCAAGGTCAATCAGCCAGATCCATGCCTGAATTTAGAAAACAACTCTTACTCCTTGATCCAATCTCTTCCCCAATGCACGTGTGGGTATCTTCGGTGACCCAGAGCCCGAGTACCGTATGGTCAGCACCCTCTAGGATCCTTCGTAGGTCACCCACGTAGGTCACCCAACGCTTCACTCATAGGCCGCTTCTTTAGTCCCTCATCCACCGTACCGGAAGCTCACCATTTCAATTGAACCGAGGCTAGTCAAGACCTTGGCCGACCTTGCTACACGAGACATCCTCCATTGACTCTCCATCAACTGTTGCAACTTTATCAGTTAGGTCTCCACGACCTCATTCACAAAACGGTCAAAATGCTTCCCCAACATTCTTCACATAAAACAGGTCATAAATACTGTTTCTATAATAAACTCTCGTCTTTCCATATTGTTTCACATCAATCTACATTATTTAATCTACATACATTTCATATGTATTCCCATTCTCATCCAATCACATCATTTTCATTTTATCACATCTTTCCTCATTTATCCTCATCAGATCTCATCCATTTGCATCTACCCATCACATCTACCCATTTTCAACTCAACACATCTTTCCTCATTTATCCTCATCAGATCTCATCCATTCGCATCTACCCATATCCACATCTCATCACATCATATTCATTCACATCTCATCCATTCATATCTACCCCGCCGATCCACATCACATCACATCACATCACATTACTTTACATCACATCACATTCTTTCACATACACATCCACATCCATTCTTTGACATATACATCCACATCCATTCTTTCACATACACATCCACATCCATTCTCTCATATACATCCACATCCATTCTTTCATAAACATATCCACATCCATTCTTCACATACACATCCACATCCATTCTTCAAATACACATACACATCCACATCCATTCTTTCACATACATCGACATCCATTCTTTATACACATCCACATCCATTCTTCACATATATCCACATCCATTCTTCACAGACACATCCACATCCATTCTTCACATACACATCCACATCCATTCTTCACATACACATTCACATCCAATTTTTTCACATATCACCCATTCACATCCCATATCATTCATTTACATATCCCGATTCACATGACATCACATCTCATCCATTCATTCACATCTACCTGACTCACATGTCATCACATCTATTCACTCAGGGATCGCTTGGTCGGCCCTCGCCCATCGTACCGGAAGCGTACCATTTTTCAACCATACCGAGGTTGGTTAAGACTTGGGTAGGCTTTGCCGCCTGAGCCATCCTTTGAACACTCCCCGCCAGCTGATTGCAACCGAACTTCCCTTAAAAAAACATATACCAAATGCTCCCTCCACCATTCTGGCATAAGACAGTCCTTTAGGAAAATAGGGTTTCTATGCAAGTTTTCAATTTGATTTTCTTTTGAATACAAGGAGTATTTCTTGAATCAGTATCCCAAAACTTCTTGATCGAAATTTTGAATTTCATATCAGAATTCCTTGAATTCTATAACCTTAATCCACAAATCAATTTGAAGGGTCTCAAACCTAGTTTTAGATTTGGCAGAGTTTTGAGTGTATTTTTCTAAATTGGTAACACCTTCTTTCCTCGAAACTCATGAAAGATTTTGGTCTTGGTCATAGTCTGATTCAAGGTTCAAGTCGCATAAGATTTTTCTTGAACTATCTTTCTCGGAAAGATTTGATAATTCAGTTACTATTTTACTGAATTTCTTTCTTTGAATATTCACTTAACTGATTTCTAAATTAGTTACGGATTCCAATGAGGAATAAATTAATCATTTACCTGAATATTTCGATCTTGATAGATTTCTTAAATTTTCTTTTTACCATTCGTGAGAATATAAAATGATAGAAATTTCTCTCTTAGAGTATTTAATTATTCATTTATCAAATACTCATAGAACTTAAACATAGAATTTAAGAGAATTCTAATTTTGATATAAAAATTCTTTATGCATCTATTTGTGCATAAAAATCAACTTCAATGGGAATAATTTTTTTTAAAAAAATCCTTTTATGCATAAAATCAAATTTAATAGGAATAACACTTTTAAAATAAAAAGAATTTCTTTATGCATCTATTTATGCATAAAAATCAATTTCTATAAGAATAACACTTTTATAATAGAAAAATTCCTTTATGCATCTTTCTATGCATAAAAATAAATTTTAATAAGAATAATACTTTTATAATTAAAAAAAATCTTTTATGCATCTTTCAATGCATAAAAATCAAATTTAATAAGAATAACACTTTTGTAATAAAAAATTCTATTATGCATCTTTCTATGCATAGAAATCAAATTTAATAAGAATAAAACTTTTATATTTAAAAAAATCCTTTACGTATCTTTCTATGCATAATAATCAATTTAATAAGAATAATACTTTTATAATAAAAAATTCTATTATGCATCTTTCTATGTATAGAAATTAGATTTAATAAGAATAACACTTTTGTAATATAAAAAAATTCCATTATTCATCTTTCTATGCATAGAAATCAAATGTAATAGGAATAACACTTTTATAATAAAAAAAATTCCATTATGCATCTTTCTATGCATAGAAATCAAATTTAATAAGAATAATTTTTTTGTAGTAAAAAATTTCCTTTATGCATATTTCTATGCATAGAAATCAAATTTAAAAAGAATAACACTTTTATAATAAAAAAATTTCATTATGCATCTTTCTATGCATAGAAATCGAATTTAATTAAGATTAACACTATTGTAATAAAAAATTTCCATTATGCATCTTTCTATGTATAGAAATCAAATTTAATACGAATAACACTTTTATAATTAAAAAAAATTCCATTATGCATCTTTCTATGCATAGAAATCAAATTTATTAAGAATAACACTTTTGTAATCAATAAAAATTTCCTTTATGCATCTTTCTATGCATAGAAATCAAATTTAATAAGAATAATACTTTTATAATAAAAAAAAATTCCATTATGCATAGAAATCAAATCTAATAAGAATAACACTTTTGTAATAAAAAAAATGCCATGATGCATCTTTCTATGCACAGAAATCAAATCTAATAAGAATAACACTTTTATAATAAAAATTCCATTATGCATCTTTCTATGCATAGAAATTAAATTTAATAATTAATATCATTGATATCTATAATGCATATTCATAGGTGAATATGTACATGGAGTAACTAGAATATTTCTTTTAGATGCAAAAATGGCCGGAATTACTCTTTTGGAATAACATAAAAATAAACTTTCTTTTTCACAAAATTCTATAAACTTTTGCCATAACCTCCTTTGTATGGCTGACCATTTCTCATTTTTATCTATCTTTACTTAACTTAATTACCCAATTCAAAAATACAGAACTCTAATCTACATAATTTTCTAAATTCAAGAGGGTAAACAATAAGAAGAGTTTAATTAATCACTTAGTTAATCTTTCTAGGATTAAGAAAGGCTCGAATGTAAAGAAGAGAAGGGGGTGGCCTTTTCATCAAAGGCAAAGCATTTGAATTTAATTCAATCATTTGTAAAACATAAAAAATCAAGAAAACCATAGATTTTTTATTAAAATTCGTAAACAAAGTAAGAAAATTAGCTTACATGGAGCTTGTAAGCTCTCCTTTGGCTTGAGGAATTGAGGGTTCTACTCTTTTTTGAAGCAAGAGTGGCCACCAATTCACTTTGGAGAGGATTAGGCGAAAAACAATTGAATTATTAAAAAATTCAATGTAGATGGCTCAGAACAGGAGTAGAGTAACAGTGCATAAACACCATTAATCTTTTACAAAGGGGGAGGCTTCTAGTTATAGGAAAAAGTGAGCCTCTAACCAAGCACATTGATTCTAGAATTTTCCAGATCAGTTTGGTCCATTTTTTACTATTTTTGGGTCAGTTCAGCTTACTTTTTGGATCTAGTTTTGAAATAGGAGAGAGGAGAGATGAAAATATCTCATTTTATTGATTAAAAATTGGGAGTAATGATGAGAAAAAGGTGACTATTTCATGAGGGGAGATCCCCACATTGAGGTGTCAAAATTTAATTTTTTAATTCTTTTCTTTGGTCCCTTAGTCCACTCTTCATCTTATGTGAGTATTTACTCATTTTTGGAGAGTTTTTCTTTTATTCTTCAATTTATCTCCTCCCTACACTTGGATTGATCCTATTGGCCCATAGGAACCTTAATTGGACCATAATCCACAAGTTTCTGAAAATCTGGACCCTTAGGCTAAGGTCTTTTATACCCATTTTCAATTAACTCCAATTGCACATTGGAAAGTTCTTTTTGAATTTCTATTTTAGGGGAAACCATTTTAGACACTAGGAGAATCTTTATATCCAAAAATATCTCAATTTTGAATTACCTCCCTCTAGACATTTTCTCTCTCCAGGACAAAACAGGGTAAAACATGATCTTTCTTTTATTTCAAAGAAGGGAATACTTATAAGATCAGAAGGGAAGGTTCTTACACACTTGCACACCTCAAAAGCTGGAGGGAGGAATCTTACACAAACCCTGGTGTGGAGGAAGAAGCCAACCCAAGAAGGTGGGTTAAATATAGCCAAACTAATACCTATAACCATTTCGATCAAGGAGCTGGACCTGCACGCCTCAAAAGCTGGAGGGAGGAATCTTACACAAACCCTGGTCTGGAGGAAGAAGCCAACCCAAGAAGGTGGGTTAAATATAGCCAAACTAATACCTATAACCACTTCGATGAAGGAGCTGGACAAGGACCTTGAAAGGAGAAAAAAGAAGGACACTAATACAAGCCCCAATCCATAGGACTCAGTAGAAAAAATTTCAGTTGGGTAGAGGGAAGAATCAAGCACTCCCACACAGAGTTAAAATGCCTACACAACTACATCTACCCAGAAGTACCAAAGTGCCACCTTGGTTCCCATGGCAATAAAAAGATGAGGGTATACATTAGTCACAAAATGGATACAATGTAAAACTGGGTATCATTCACTCCTTTATATACATGTTTGAATGTCTGAGCATGAAGAGAAATAGAAGGTATCAATCTTGCACACACATGATCCAAAAACATTCACGCCGTGAACTGGTACAAAAAGGTTCATGCTGTGAACCGATCTTAAAAGGTTCACACCGTAAACTGATCCAAAACAATTCACGCTGTGAACTAGTGCAAAAACAACTCACGCCGTGAACTGGTCCAAAGTTCTTCATGCCGTGAAACAGTTACTTTTTTTGGATCAATCGTAGGACAACACGTTGCATTCTTCATTCAGGCAGCCGCCCAGTCTGATGGCTGCACCATAAATTTGAAATTCTTTCCTTTTTTCGTCATTTTGCAATCTCCTTTCATCATGTGCTCAAACGCAATTGCGCCTTCTTTGCATCGCATCCCTTGCTTCTTCGAACTCAAATCAACACTTATGTATTGAGGTGGGAACTTGGGAATTTCTTTGTTTTTTCTTTTATGTTCATCTTTTCAAAACATTGATTGTAATCAATTGAATGCGAGACAAACCATGTCATACAAATCTCTTGCATTTCAACAAAGGACTTTGATTGTCAATCAATGTTATCACCATTAACTGGCTTGTGTTTGATCATCCTTGCACAAAACTCCGTTGTGCGGTCTGATCCAATCATGCATTAATCATCATAAATACTTCACAAAAATGGCCAAAACCTGATATTTCACGGAAATGGCAAAAACCTACTATTTCATGGAAATGGCCAAAACCTGCTATTTCACAGCTATGGCCAAAACCTGCACCCTCATAAAACTCAACCTCATGGATTTACTTCTCATGAAAATCCATCTCACAGATTTCCTTCTCACGAAAATCTATCTCATGCAACTAACTCTCACAAAACTAAACCTCACGAATTTCCTTCTCACGAAAATCCATCTCATGGATTTCCTTCTATGGAAATCTGTCTAACTCTCATGAAACTAAACCTCACAGAAATCCATCTCACACAACTAACTCTCGCGAAAATCCATCTCACACAACTAACTCTCACGAAATTAAACCTCACAGAAATCCATCTCACGGATCTCCTTCTCATAGAAATTTGTCTCACGCAACTAACTCTCATGAAACTAAACCTCATGGATTACTTCTCATGGAAATCTATCTCATGGGTTTTCCCCAGTTCAAGGGATTACCCCTCATGACCCGCACTTTCAGGGTTTTAACACTTGCACTTTCAGGTTACATAATTTGACCTTTTGAATATCACAACTAATGCACCGTGTTTATTACTCACACCATTAACACCCTTCTCATCACAATTAACCTTCTTGCCATTATATATATATATATGTATGTATGTATGTATGTATGCAGTTTTAAAAAAAAGACAATAACAAGGAGTGGCACAGGCCCCACCAGTTTATAGACTAGTCTTTTTTACATGTGCAAATGTTGACCTCTAACTCAGAAGCCGCAGAGACCCCCATGGTAACACAGGCTAGTGCTATAGGATCCCTGGTGAGCAAGAAGAAAAGGCTGACATGGGGCCCAAAGATGAACTACCTAGGTCCATACGCCCAGGCTTTCCATGGTGCCATCATTAGCAAGAAAATCCACATGGAACATGGAAAGGTGGCATTACAGTATCACAGCCCGGAGTGTCTCCAAATTCTGGAAGAGGCAGAAGTGAAGGATAAGCTAGAGAAGGTGGGCCTCCACAACATGGCACGGGTTCTCTCCCAGGAATATAGACACGGAGCTTCGTGCACAATACATAAAGACATATGACAAAGCCATCAAAGCGGGGTACAGTAACAAAAGCCGATGGCACCACAGAACAAGTCCTGATCACTGAAGATCTCATGCGTGAAGCTCTGCAGCTCCCACCACCTGTCAAGATACACGCACATACGCTTGATAAGATGCCTCTGGATGCTATGTTGAAGAAGAGATCCTACAACTCTAATGGAGCTCAATATGAGAACATCAGAGATGAAGCCACAGAGAAGGCATGTAGGGCGATGTCTTTAATGATGCAAGTGAAGCCAATGGACCATTACAATTGGGTACCACTGAACAGAATCACAAAGGTCCATGAAGAAAAGGAGGAGGACTGGGCATATTATATACACAAAACTACCTCAAAGTCCATCAATCAAAGATATGCAACCCGTACTTGTTGATGACACAGGTACTAAACCATGTGGCTCAGAAGACCCTTCCAGAACCATAACTAGCACTCGGGGGGTGAACTACTAGAAAACCCTAGATATCACATGCGTTCAAGAGGTATTTAAAAAACCCCTTAACTAAAAAAATTCTCCCAGTAAAAGAACTAAATAATTTTTTTCTAAAGTTGAATCTAAAAACCCCTCTTGTTAATGTAATCGTGTTAATTTTTCTCAATGTATCTAATTAAAAACCCCTCTTGTTGAACTCACGTGGTACACTAACATTTTTTGAGGTGAACCCACCAAGAACTAGCAGAGCAAATGCAATTAGCACTCCTCCCTCCCAAAGCAACTAGCGCTGACTACTCTGCAGAGATGTAAGAAGGGCAAGTTGTCCTCATGGAAACAAAGGCAATAATGAAGGAGATTAAGAGAGGAAGAAAAAAAAAGACAGAAAGGAAGATGAGAGGTGTCATTCCGGACGTGGCTAAGAAAACACAAAGGATTGAGGCTGAGCTCACACAAGAGATTAAGTCGTACCAAGAAGTGCTTGAACAACAAGAAGCCATTGTCAGTGAGACCACACAAGAAGAAACACAAAAGATGACTCCTCTTCAAAGCCCAATTCAACTAATTTTCAAAAACCTATCTCTGCTTAAGAATTCTACTATGCTAGTCGCACATGCGGGGATGTAGCCAGACACTGGAGCAGCAGTAGTGCCAGTGGAAGAACCCCAATATCTTGAAGAAGAAACATCTCTCCCGATGCAAGTTCCAACAGCATCATTAGATACAGGTAAAAGGCCAAGAGTTGAAGATACACCTAGACCAAGCACAAAAGAAGGTGTCTGGAGGACAAAGAGATGATCCCATAGCCGTCATTCCTATAGAATCTAGACTATGAAAAATTCTTTCAGAAAATTGTGGAAGGATTGGACGAGCTACTGAATCTATCGCATGCAAGACTGGAAGGGGCAACGGTAACAAGTGCATCACCGTGGGAGCAGGAGCAACGAGTATGGAGGTGCCATCTCCTCACAACACATATGCTTCATGATTTCACGTCCATTGAAAAGGTTCGCACAAAGAAAAAAAAATGTGAGTTACCCATTTCATGTTTTCATGAAACACCTATTTCACGTCCGTTGAAAAGATTCTCTGCGCAAAAATAAAAATAAAAGTCGTGAAACCCTAAAATTTCACGTCGTGAATCAAGTTTGTAAAAAAAAAATCAGTAAGTCCATGAGATCCATTTCGTGGTGTGAAAGGTCTCTACACT
The DNA here is from genome assembly GCF_041138505.1 of Cibotium barometz. NCBI lineage: Eukaryota > Viridiplantae > Streptophyta > Polypodiopsida > Cyatheales > Cibotiaceae > Cibotium > Cibotium barometz. Next base: position 24,115,061 of record NC_141089.1, read on the forward strand.
TTCATATCTATGAAAAGGGTCCCAAGGGGAAAAGAGTATAGAAAATAACCTTGTTTGGAAGCCCGTATCTCCTAAACTGTGAGGCCAATGAACATGTTCTAGTGCTTATCGAAAAGCCTGCATCGAGTTCTTCAAAATTGGTCTTGAGTGAAAAAATCCATCATTTTGGTCTTTGACCAGTAGCCTCAAAATTTGACTAAGAAATTGAGGCAAAAAATGGGCCTTAAAGCACTAAAAATTACCCAAAATAGTCCAAAAAAGATCGCGTACCATATTTGTGCTATTTTTTGAATGTCTAAATGTCAAAAACACAAAAACATTAGAGAAAACATTGTTGTGCTCCAAAAATACTACAACTCTCTCATACTACTTTTTTTAAATTCCTTGGAAACATATTTAAAAACGGATTCCTCCCCCAACCCCTTTTTGATGTCTAGTATCTTCCCCTGTAATCAATCCCTCTTCAGAAATATAAAGACCTTGTTTCTAACTGTTTTAACCTAGAGAGAGAAAATATTCTAGAGAGAGAATATTCAGATTTTGAATATTTTTGGATAGAAAAATATCTCTTATAATTCAGATGAGTTTCCCTGAAACAGAAATTTAAAAAGAATTTTCCAATGTGCAATTGGAATTAATTGGAAATAGGTATAAAGAACCTTAGCCTAAGGGTCTAGATTTTCAGAAATCTTTAGACTATGGTCCAATTAAGGTTCCTATGGGCCAATAGCATCAATCCATGTGTAGGGAGGAGATAAATCCAAATTGTAAAAAGAAAATACCCAAAAATGAGTAAATGCTCACTTGAGGTGGAGAGTTGAAAATGTACAAGGTTTATTAGTAAAAAACTATGAGCAATATTAAAAATATGAGATATTTTGGGTATAATGATTTTATTATGACACATATGTAAGGAAGGGGAGTCCCTTAAATGCTCACATAAGATGAAGAGTTGAAAATGTACAAGGTTTATTAGTAAAAAACTATGAGCAATATTAAAATGATTCCATTATGACACATATGTAAGGAAGGGGAGTTCTTTAAAGGAGGTGCATATTTCACATGCTTGAATGAGTTTTAAACTCATAAAAATTGAGATATTTCATCTCTCCTCTCTCCTAATTCAAGTCTAGTTCCAAAAAGTTAGTTTAACTGACCTAAAAATGGTCAAAAAGTGACCAAACTGACTTGGAAAATTCTAGAATCAGTTTGTTTGGTTAGGAGCTCAAATTTTCCTATAAATAGAAGCCTCCCCTTGTTGAAAAAAATATAGTGTCTTATGCTTTGTTACTCTACTACTCCACCTAAGCCAAAATATATAGTGTCTTATGCTTTGTTACTCTACTCCACCTAAGCCAAAATATATAGTGTCTTATGCTTTGTTACTCTACTCCACCTAAGCCAAAATATAGAGTGTCTTATGCTTTATTACTCTACTCCACCTAAGCCAAAATATAGAGTGTCTTATGCATTGTTACTCTACTCTACCTAAGCCAAGAACTGTGAATTCTTTAATAATTCACTAGTTTTTGATACTTCTCTCTTTCTTCAATCCCCATTGGTGGCTCCATCAACATACTACACCAATTGATTGGTTGGGGGCCTCTACCGTGAATAAAGAATCAAGCAAATCATAAGGTAAGTATATTGAATTTTGATCTTTTCTATAATTTCTCAATGATTCTCTCTTCTCAACCCCTCTCAAGCTTGAGAAGTTTAATTGGTATGGTTTTTTAAATGCTATTGAAGTTAATTGGTGAATAGTAGTGAAGAGTTACATAATTTAATAAATGCTATTGAAGTTAATTTCCATTTATGTTTAAATTCTAATGGTTTTTATGTAATTTCTCTCTCTCACTCAAGAAATGGTCCTACTCATGACCCATTCTCAATCCAAATGAAGCTTTTCATAAAGCTTTTCCTTAATCCAAGATTAAGCTATACTTGAAGCCAAATTAATGGCTTCTTTCTATGCTTTTAGTTTATGCATATTGATGATTCAATCCATTATGGATTGATGATCCAATTAGAGACCATTCTAATTATTTCCTTAATGATAAGCTTTATCCCTTAGAAAAATTTGAGATTTATCAGTCATAGTAGCGGAGCTATGGCAAAATTTTTATAGAAATTACGCATAAAATAATTTCATTCAAAGCATAAAAAGAGGACTTCCTACCATATTCTAGGAACTATCATCCTAGATTAATTAAAAGAATTTTTTTATGCATGGAGATGTGGATGTTTGCATGTAGATGTAGATGTATAGATGTGAGTGTGAATGTGGAGGTGGATGTATGCATGTAGAAGTAGATGTATAGATGAGGATGTAAATAGAGATGTGGATGGATGCATGTAGATGTAGATGTATAGATGTGGATGTGAATGGACATGTAGATGTATGCATGTAGATGTAGAGGTATAGATGTGGATGTGGATGTATACATGTAGATGTAGATGTATAGATGTAGGTGTGAATGGTGATGTGGATGTATGCCTGTAGAAGTAGATGCATAGATGAGGATGTAAATAGAGATGTGGATGTATGCATGTAGATGTAGATGTATAGATGTGGATGTGAATGTGGAGGTGGATGTATGCATGTAGATGTAGATGTATGGAGGAGAATGTGGATGTGGATGTATGCATAGAGATGTGGATGTATGCATGTAGATGTGAATGTACGCATATAGATGTGGATGTATGGGTGTGAACGTGCATGTAGATGTAGATGTATAGATGTGGATGTGAATGTGGAGGTGGATGTATGCATGTAGATGTAGATGTATGGAGGAGAATGTGGATATGGATGTATGCATAGAGAAATGGATGTATGCATGTAGATGTGAATGTACGCATATAGATGGATGTATGGATGTGAATGTGCATGTAGATGTGGATGTATGGATGTGGATGCATGAATGTGCATGTAGATGTGGATGTGAAAATAGATGTATCGATGTAGATGTGGATGTATGGATGTGAATATGGATATGGATGTGGATATATGTATGGATGTGAATATACGATATGTGATGTGAAGGAATCTGAAGTGATGAGATGGAAAATGATGTGATGGGATGAGTACACATATAACTGGAATGTGAAAAAAGCAATGTGGATTGATGAGGGATAATGTGGAAAAATGAGAGTTAATATAGAAACTATATTCTGTGACTGTTTGTAAATGCTGTTTGTAAATGACTGTTTTATGTCAAGATTGCTGGGAAAGCATTGTGACTATCTTGTGATTAAGGTCGTGAAGACCTAACTGATAATGTTGCAACTGCTGACGGAGAGTCAATGAAGGACGTCTCGCGTAGCAAGGTCGGTCGAGGTCTTGACCAGCCTCGGTGCGATTAAAATGGTGAGCTTCCGGTACGGTGGATGAGGGGCCAAGGAAGCGGCCTATGAGTGAAGCGCTAGGTCACCTGCGAAGGATCCTAGAGGGTGCTTACCATACGGTGCTCGGGCTCTGGGTCGCCTAGGATACCCACGCGTGCGTCGAGGAAGATATTGGAACAGAGTTGGAGTTGTTTTCTGAAATCGGGCATGGATCTGGTTGATTGACCTTGCTGGTCTTCAATGGATGAGTCCATGGCTCTTTATATGGATCTGTTGGTTGATCTTGCTGATCTTCAACGAGAGTCCATCTTGATAAGTGATTATATTGCCGAGTATTATGGGTTAGGGATTAGGAAACGGCCCCTGATGAGTGGACAGGTGGTGAGCGTCCTAGTTGCCAATGATGCCATAGATACTCTGATGAAGGAATGATGGAAAAATTAAGAATCAACTGGATAAATTGGAAGATGGTGATCAGTGATACTATGGTTTTATTAAAGGATTGTCTTAAACTGGTTGAATCTCTGAAAAGGCAATTTCATATTGGGTGTGTGAGTGGTGTGACTAGTTTTATTTTGCATGAACATCCGGCTAGGGGGCCTTGGAACTCTTTTCCTTGGTACCCGGGACAAAACCTAACCAAATTACTAATTGGATCCCATCACTACAGTGGTTGGGCGGTTGGCTAACCCATGGGATCGGATGGGGTTAGGCTGGACTGATGGATCCGTAAATCGAGACTCAAACTTTTGTTTTTACGATAGATAAAATAAATCCCGGACAGTAACTGTTCTATGGATAGGAATCAATGGCTGTGCCTCTTGAATGGGGAAAAAAGCGTTGATCCCAATGATCCAAGTGCAAGTTTCTTCCTTGATCTGACCAAGTATCTTATAGATGCAATTGGATCAGCTCCTTCAGAAATGATCTTGACTACGTTAGAGTAAAAAGTTATCCTGGTGGAATCGCCCGTGCTTTCCGGTAAAGGAAGTTTTTCCGGGTTCGGTTTTGGAACAATCGACGGATTAGTCTCTTATCCGGATATCCGTGGGTGAGGCCCCGAATGTGGGACCCCTGTCCCGCGCGAGAAGTGCTACTTCCGCTGACTGTATCCTGAATCCGTTGCTCGGTGGGAACAGGGATCTTACAACACAAGGCCGTAAATATTTCCAAAATCACAGGCAGGTGTACGATGAAACAACTAATCCTATTCACTTCATGTAAATGTTTGAATAGAGATGTGAAGCCTTTGGAAATGCAAACTGCTCCACCAAGGTATATTCATTAAACCTTTGCTTAGTGGGAAAGGCTAGTCGATGATTCATCACATTGATGTCTGCGACGATTAAGACAAACTTAAAGACCTTGAAAACAATCTTTATCCATGGCTTTTCAAGATAAGGTGATCGGTGGAGTGCATCAAGAGAACTCTATTTGATTGAAAGAAAACAAAATGAAACCATTAGAGATTTTATCCTTCAGATAAAAATCTTGGACTCACGATGTGAGCCATGAGAGAAACTAAATGATGCTCAATTGAAGAGATGTTTCATGATGGGCATAGAGTAAAATAGCTTACACATCTTGATCATTGTATCCAATCCGGAAACATTCAATCAATGCTGTAAAGAAGCAATACATTTGGATGGCAACATGATGGAGAGGATGATCACGATATGAGATGTTCCTCATTTAAATCCAATGAAGCAACGAATAAATAAAAATTAATCTCAAAATTATCATTCCCTGAATTCTACATAGCCTTACTTAAAATATTTGAACTCGAATCTCAAAGAGGGGATGAGCTCCCTCAAAACCGAACATCAGGAATGCCTCTCAAAGTGATGGGCGAAATGCCTAGGCCTATCTTTTTGTACTGTTTGTATACATTGCAAAACCTTTGGTCATGACACACTCCTACGTCCCTATTCACCTAAAATCACCTCAAAACCTCAATCTCTTGTGTCCCAAAAACAAACATAGTTAAAAGGGTTGAAACTTATCAGGAAGAAATTAAGAAAACCCTGTAGTGCTTCTATTGTCGTGGAGTAGCAGACTGTACAGTTTGGAATACTCCCATGCCCACACTCACTAATAGTTTGAACCCATATGTGAACAATGTGGCATCGATCACATATTCCAAGATTTTCCAAGGCGAATTGCTTTAATGCAACTTGCCTTGTAGAGTATAACTCTTAGCATCTTAAGTGTGCAAAACGGGCAATTTTCCAACAACACCCTTGAATGTGCTTACACGCTTGCAAGCAATGGCACGAGAAATAGTAAAAAAGAATGCAAAATAACACTTCAAAATGGGTAGAAGAACATATTTTAAAACAGAAACCAGAAGATGAAATAAAACCTTCTAAACCCAAGAAAAACAAGGTCCAACAAACGATCAAAACCAAGGGTGAAATAAAGGACAGGGGAAAGGAGCCTGTGGAGGACCTATTTCTCTTAAGAAGAAACGTTTTCTAATTAGAAGCTTCAAAACGGCTACTTTATTCGAATTTGAATTTTGGGGAAAAAATGGAATTTAAAATCTAGCGGATAAAACCATATCATGTAACATATCTATGGAAAGCTCTTGATGCGTAGATCACGGATCTGTAATCTCCGCTCAAATCGGAGCTTGTATGTAGAAGTTATGGAGGTCCGAGAATTGTAAAATTGCCCCCCCCCCTTTTGGGAAAAAAGTGCACCATTTGACCACTCTTACACCTCTCTTAAAAACCCAACATTTCAGTCCACATGGCAACCCCCCATTTGGCTATTCCTTAATCACCTTGATTAGGCTTGGGCAAATTAAAGGGCCCAAGAAGACCCCATTCACTTCCTAATGAAAATAATACATTATAAGCACATTCCAATGAAATCCGATGTTTCTAGCACCTTCGACCAAAATTGTTGAAGACGGTAAGGTTGCCGGCAGCATTGATGACATAGAGGTCTCTCGTAAGGATTAGCAACTTGCTCAGGTATGGCCTAATGTAACTTCAACATCAAAAAATTTTCTTTGCTTCACTTACGTGTATTCATTGAACTAACTCAAAGACCATATGACTAGACTAAAATCTTTTCTAATTTCCTTTCTGATTGTCTCTTCAACAAACTTTAAGACTATATTACTTCTTAAACTATACTAAACTCCTTAGCCAGCTAGAGGACCTCTAAGGCCATATTATTTCTTAGACATAACCCTATCTAACCATGAATAACCTTACAATATGCCATGGAGTATGCCAAGTACTCCCACTTTGTCTTTAGTGAACTTAAGGTGATTTGTAGGTTTAGAAAATAAGAATAAATAAATAAATAAAGGACAGAAAAGATAACTATCACCATGTACGAACTTGGTAGGACTCTTGATTACTTGTGGCAGTACCTTGAGGCCGATGCATTGATTCTCAACAAGGGATAGTACCTTGTGTCACGAATAAGCTAATAATAAAAGGAAGAGGCTAAGACATCACCATAATCAGGAGATTCTTGGTGCTCCTTAGATACTCTTGGTAAAGATCTCTAGGCCATCACCTTGGTCTCTGTGAGTTGGTGCCTTATCCCTTTTTATCTTTAGTTATTAAATGCAAAAAAGAGAAAATTTTATAAAAAAGATAAAAGAAGAAATAAACCTTTAATCACCTTCTCTCTTACCACTAAGTACATAATAGTTTGAGTATATTGAGACTGAACCATAACCATATGCATGTAACTAAGACCAATTCAGGTGTAGACATGCTTATTACTAATCTCTAAGTTACATTGGTCATACCTTTCCTCTTCTTGGCATAAGTTAAGTTCACCCAGTCATAATAAAAAACAAAACATGCATGCCTATCAATTTTTCAAATCAATGTTTCAAGAATTTTATTTTAAGGAGCATTTTAGTGGTTGAATCATTTTTCACGCAAGTATCACAAGACTTGGTATTTATCTACTCATCTTCACCAACATATTTTGAGGACGGAATCTATATCACGAAGGGGCGCATGTTAATCCTTGTCGAAGACCTCTCACGCGTTGAGGTGGACCACCTCTTCACTTTCACTTTGTTTGGTTGTAGGCATCAGAAAGGCCGGATTTCACTTAACTGGTTGCATATTTTATATTTTTCATGAGAGCTCACCAATTATCTATGAGTGGCATGCCATGGGATAGATTTATGAAGGTTAGGACCAAATTTTCAACTTTGGCTACCTAAATAATGTAAACCCTAGAAACGAGGAGATAAGGCAAAAGCAAGCAAAAGGAAAGCCAACCCCTCATTCTTTGGCATTTTCTTATCCATAATCTAAGTGTTCTCTTGCACTCTACTCGCTATTGTCTCCCTCTTGTCTCTTTCCTACAGTATGCATGATTTGAGCTTTCTAGTAGTAGTTGCTTGTCTATGCATGTGTGAGTCAGTGAGTGAGAAGGGATTGAGCCGCAAGGCATGAGCTACAGGGAGTGTGTGGTGGGAGATGATGGCATGAACTCTCGTATGCTCCATCGAAAGTGCTACCTACCTACAAGAATCCCAAGCTCAAGCTACCACGAGAATAAGTGAGATACCCTACTTGTGCGTTTTTATGCTAGCTATGGTATATTAGTTCTTGATTTGAGCATTGTGTGCTCTCAAATGCAGTGTGGTGAACTTCCAAACTCCCGGATTGACCAAGTTATAATTAAAGATAATCCTAAGTTTTGGATTTTATAGATTTTAGTAATGAATTCTAGCAAGTTTTTAGTAGTTTTTCAGAGTAGGCAAAAATTCTATTTTTTAAAATTAAGTGAAAATTCAAGATTGAGTTTTCAATTAGTGAGTACGCTCAAAGGAAGCCTTTAAGTGTGTAGATGGACATGCAAATCAAAAATTGATAAAAAAAGTAAAACGTGACCTATTTTTGGAGTCAAATTTCACATACAGCTAATTTTGGCGATTCTGCCCACATTTGGTTATAGACCGCACATGTTCTAGTAAATTTAAGTATCACATGACTAGTTTCATATAACTGTGCGTGAAGTTATACCTGTTGTTTGCAGGTTGCAACCATGAGAGAGTAGATCTAAGAGGCTTGCCAAATCTACAAACAGTAGTTCCACAACTTTTGGAGAGTAGACATGGATTCCCAATCAATCAAGACATCTTCAAATATATCGGGGAAGTACAAAAACTCTCTTTTTATTATTTTTCTTTAAATTCTTTTGAGATTAAATAGATAAATCAATAAGTGGGTGGCAAGTGTGTGATAAGTAAATATAGTCTATCGATAGCGCTCGTCTCGCTGAAGCTACGCTCCCCCCTACTCGCGCTGACTGCACGCCTTCCCCCCTCTCCCGCCATCGCGTCTGCTCGCCCCCCCTCCCCCCCGCCTGCACTCGCGTTTGCCCCCCCTCCCCCTCCTGGCTGTCCTGCGCGCCCCAGCGCTACAGCGCCTGCCGCCCCCTACTCATTCTCCTCTCCTTCGCGCCCTCCCGTTTTTCTTCAACGCCCCGCCCCCCCTTTCGCCACCGTCGCCTTATCTTCCCCCCCCGCCCCCTGTTTTGCGCTGTTTCTGCCTCCCCCTAGGGGTTTTTTTGTCTTCGCCGCCTTACCTCTCCCCCCCTTTTTTTTTTTCCGTCCCCTGGGGTCTTGCTTTTTTTTTCTTTTTGCCTTCCGCCTTCCCCCTCCGTCCTTTGTGTGCAGCTCGGCTCTTGCAGGACTCTCCGCTTTCGCTCCGCCTTCGACTTAGCTTCAGACTCTGATGGAGGCTCCTCCCGCCCCACCTCAGAGGGACTCTCCCGCAGCACCCCCATCAGTCTTTCTCTTTCGCTAGAAGAGGAAGCGAGCCTCGCCGTAGAGGTGGAACGCCTCCAGGCACACTCCACCATCTGCCGTATAGTCGGCACTCGCCCTAGCAGAGGGGAGATCTGGGATCTTCTCTAGGCCCGCCTTCTTGCAGATGTGGGCAAGATCCTAGACGTTCAGCTACTGGGCCGTGGTCACTACCAGATTGAGTTCGAGATTGGCCAAGGTCCTAGCCATGAGTCTCGTAGACATCAGGGGTGCTCGGGCATTCTTCAGACCTTGGCAGCATGGCTTTGACCCAACAGCAGCCGAGCAGGGAGAGTGCCTTTTCCATGTTACAGTTTGCTTCCCTGGACTCCGCCGTGAGTACCTACCGCTCCTTTCTAGGCTAGGAGCATTGGTGGGTTCAGTGCTAGAGACTGACTCCACAACAGCTTCAGTGGTGGCCAGAGCAGCTGGGCTACCTTCGGTCAGAGTTTTGGTTCCTGACATCTCCTCCCTTCCGAAGGTCATTCAACTACCTAGGATAGGGGGGGATGGATTGATCAGAGAGTGGAGTTCTCGGGGCTCCCGAACCAGTGGTTTATTTGCAGGCAGGTCGGCCATCTGGCCAAGGCCTGTCCTCACAGGAGACCCCGACCCTCACCGCAGCAACAGGCCCCTGATGGCCCGCCCACAGATGCGGCTTGGCAGGCAGCCTCCGGGACACCTGCTGAGGCCATAGAGACCTCGGAATTGCAGCCTAGACAGGGGCGCCGTCGAGGGAGACAGCCACAACAGCATGCCCCGAGACCGATGCAGTAGCAGCAGCCACAGTCTCAGCATCACTGGGTTCCCATGAGGAACAGCTTTGCTCCCCTACAGGAGGAGACCCCTACGACGACTAAGGACCAGGAGATGCCAGCACCCCCTCCTTCACCCCCCCACCCCCATCCCCCCCTACCGCCTCGCTTCCACCTTCGTCGCCTCCCATCCTCGCTCCCACCTTCGTCGCCTCCCATCCTCGCTCCGATTTTGGCAGTGGCTCCTTCTCCACCCCCCTCGCCCCCCCTCCTTCCCCCCCTGCCTCAGCACCCTAGGAGGCCCTGGCAGTCCCCTGGCGTTCACCTGTAGTCCGGAAAGCTCTGAGCACCGATCTTGATCGAGCACCGCAGAGAAAACTTACCATGCCGATTCGAGCTTCACGGATATCATCTATCCGCAGGCAGTCGGCTGAGTTGCCTAGGCACTAGACAGTGCTCGGAGGCTTTTGATTACTCCTTCACACGGCTTTTTGGAGCAGAGGGCCCCCATGAGCCAGCACCCATCCGAGTTCATGTAGTGATACCTCCGGCCCGCGGGGAGAGGAGGCACTTGATTCAGTGGTGGCCTTCTTGTTCCCTCTCTGTGGCCCATGCGATCAGGAGTGGACTCTAGAGCTCGCTCGTAGCACTTTGAAGACTCAGGCAGTTGAGTTTTCCCACCATGTGAGCGATCTGGAGGTGACATATGTGATAGGCCGACTATGGGAGTTGGCTCATTTTTTCTTGGATCTCGGGAGTGTGGATACCTCAGGGATTTGTCATTTGGTCATTCACATAGTGGCAAACTTAGCACGCGACCCCGGATATGTATGCATACACGAGGTTGCTCTGTCTGAGCAGCGGGAGGGCAGTCGCCATGGGGAACAACCACCACTGGCGCCTGATCCATGATTCTTGCGTGGGCAGATTTGTAGCCGCTCGGATGGGGACTATTCTCCATCCAAGCCGCTTGCGAAGGCCCGCCGTACGGCTGAGATAGCATCCACCACAGCAGGTCATCATATACGCTATCGTGGTTGCTTCAGGCAGGAGCTATAGAGATGCCTGGTTGGTGGCAGGATTGATATTTTGATGATGCAGGAGCACCACTTGGGTGAGATCAGGATCTGGAGATATTGTTCGGTGATGCCTGGTAGATGGGACACCTTTTGGTCTGCAAGGTTTGGCCCTTTGGGTGGACAGGGAGGAGTATGCATGGTCATTGCAGATGTATGGCACGGCAGGCCATTGTGGATCGAGGGATCATTGTGCCTAGTAGAGCACAGTATATCATTTTGAGGATGCATGATGAGCTCTTTGGCGTGCTCAACATCTATGCGCCCAACCATGCTAGTGCGAGAGCAGAGTTCTGGACCCAGGTTTACTGATGCATTGCCAGAGGCCGCACATTGGTGTGTTGGGGGAGACTTCAACATGCTTGAGGACCCAGCCGATAGGGTGGGAGGCAGTCATGTTACAGTGCACGGAACGGAGCTTGCAGCTTGGGAGCGATTTTGCATGTCACTGAGGATCACTGATGCATGGCAGCATGGGGCCTTCTCCCGCTCTCAGGACAGTCTTAGTTTCTCTCGGTCGGATCACCGATAGGGAGGGACTAATCTATCACGGATTGATCGTTTTTATGTGGGCGACTGGTTAGGGGAGAAAGGGGACTCCGTTGGCATTCTCGCTGGCACCTCATTTTCAGACCATGCGCCAGTTATGTTGACACTTGAGGAGAGGACACAGGAGCCCAGCCTGCAGTTGAGGATCCCAGAGGGGATTTTACAGATCCTAGTCTCGCTGAGGACATTGAGAGGATTTGGCATGATAGTCAGTGCTCTGACCAGGATGCAGCAGGCCAGTGTGCCCAGCTTAGCTCTTTCTGCATGCTGCAGCTTTGACACGGCTGAGAGACTCGTGAGCGGGAGCATCGGCTGAGACACAGCCTTGCTTCGCTTCAGCGCCTTTAGGAGCAGCAGCCTGCATGTGAGTGGGTGGCGTCCAGGCACGCCAGGAGGTTAGAGAGGCAGAGGAGCAGAGACATGAGTTTTACTATCGTCGCCGCCAGGCCTCTCAGTGGACGCAGCTTGGTGAGAGAGTGACTGGGGAGTTTTTTGAGATCACTGGACCCCGCCATGCTCGAGCAGGAGTCTGCCAGCCTGGGAGGCCGGACGGATCGGTAGCTACTGAGCCCGAGGAGATCAGAGCCATTGCCATTGGGTTCTATAGAGACCTGCTTTCAGCGGAGCCAACCATTGAGGCTCGGGATGCTTGCAGACAGACTGTGTGGGCCCATGTGCAGAGGAGGGTCACAGATTGTATGCGTACAGTTCTGGGTGGTGGGCCTCTCTCAGAGGTTGAGCTTGCTAAGGCCTTGAGGGTCCTGCCGCGCCATAGTTGCCCAGGGGAGGACGGATTGACGACTGCCTTTTTTATGCGCTATTGGGACCTTTTGGAGCCCCAAGGGGGAGGGAGTATCAGATGATATTTGGCATTGGAGACCTATTACGATCCTCAATACTGTCTACAAGGTCTTAGCAAAGGCCTTGAGTTTGAGGATCCAGCCTTTCCTGGGGGAGTTGATTCATGCTACCCAGACAGGATTCGTCAAGGAGCATAGTATCCTTGACAACATGAGGCGATGGCCCGAGCTAGATTTCTTGGTGAGGACTTGGTTGTGATGCTTCTCGATTTTGAGAAGGCATACGATAGAGTCGATTGGGGTTTCTTAGAGGGCACTATGCTTCGCCTGGGCTTTGAGCTAGGTTGGATTAGAGGGGGGCGGCTCTATATTCCACAGCTCGTAGGCGAGGTGTGTTGATTGCAGGAGGACGGGGGCTGAGTTTTGAGCTGACCAGATCAGTCCGACAGGGGTGTCCTCTCGCCCCGTTTCTATTTCTCTTCTTTGCTGAGGCTATGCGCATGTATTTGACGGCAAAGGAGGTTGGACTCCAGCTCCCAGTCCGGGGGGAGAACCTACTCGATGCTGAGTTTGCTGACGACACGGGCTTATTTTTGCATGGCCAGGAGGCCAATCTTCTTCGGGAAGAGCAGTCGCTCCAGGTTTTTAGTGCAGCTTCGGGAGCATTGATCAATTGGCGCAAGACAGTGGCCTTTTGGATCAGTAGCATTCCCACTCTGGAGCCCAGACCACCCCGGTTTTAGATGGATTCCTCCTGGCACAGCAGTGCGATATTTGGGATGCCAAATTGGACTAGATTTGTAACCTGAGCAGCAGCAGATTGCCCCGCTTCTTCTGAGCATTCGAAAGAAGCTTTTGTATTGGAGTATAGCTCAGCTATCCTTGGCTGGGAGGGTGGGGTGGCAAATCAGGTATTTCTGTTGGTATAAAGGTTGGTAGTTGCATCAGTATTTACATCGATAAAAATATAGATGCATAAACCAAGATTCTGATTCAATGCACTACACTCGGGAGATAGTAAAACCATTGTTTAAAATAATAGGGGGGGAACTGAGCGCTGCACCAAAAAGTGGACCGTTGCGCGTGCTGGCGATGGAGTGCTGCGCCTGAGTGACACCATCTCTCTCTCTCTCTCCTCTGCACAACTGTTGCCCTGCCCAAAGGCTTGAAGCCCTTCTTCACTTTTCACAGCACCCCCCCTTCGGTGCATGGGCACAAAGTGGAGGGGAACCCCTACTCTACTCAGAGAATAGGGAACCTGCTCCGAGAATAAGTCATCTCAACTTGCTAAGAACACACAAACTACCTTTCAACAGTTCCTACAATGGCCCCCAACCATGGATGGCAACAGAGAAACCATGTTGAGGTATGAGCAAGTGTTAGAAGACTTCATGGATACGTTTGATCAATGGGCTACATTTGAAATGACAACCTTCTCCTTCATTGGGGTTTATGCAGGAGGTCCTTAGGCGATCAGAATTAGAACCTGGGGTACCCTGAGAAGCGTCCTTGATCCTATCATTCTAATGGGAGACTTCAATATGGTGGAATCCAAAAATGATAGATTGAGGGCTAGGATAAGTCATTAAAGGGGCAGAGCTCCTAGCCTGGCAGCGCACTGCTGATCACTTTGAGCTATGTGACATAGGGAATATGGGAGACTTCATGTGGCAGAACTATGCCCGTGGGGAATAGACCAGGAAAGCAAGACTGGACAGAGGATACATTAGCAAAACCCTTGGTAACTCCTACATCAGATGTGAATGTAGAACTGAAATCTCTACTTGCCTCTCAAATCATTACCCCCCGTGATATTAGTGTTGGACAACCATGACAAAAAGGTCTCTAATCAATGGTTCCACATGGATCGTGCCCTGTTCAAAATGCCTATTATTCAGGAGGAAGTCAAAAGAACCTAGACTGAATTCTTCAGCCGTGGAATTACCCCGGCAAGGGCTTGGTGTCTGGCCATCAAATCTACCCCAGCTCTTTTGATTTGCATTAGGAAAGAGGTAACTAGAATCAGGAAAAACAGAAGAGATATGCTATATGTGAAACTAAAAGAACTGGAAATGGCAGCCAATAAGGAAGATGCGGCTATTCAAGAAGCTGTTCTTGGTACTAGGGTTGAAATTAAGAGAGAAGAGGACGTAACCCAGAAGCAGGCCCTTTTGTTCTTTAGAGATTGGTGGGCTGGGAAAGCTGACCTTCCCACTCGTGAGATGTTCAAAATGCTAAAAGTCAAACAGTGTAAGGATGCAATCCCTACATTGCATGATCCTAACTATCTGGATATCGCCTCTGAGAGGAAGGAAATAGATCAATAGTCTTCCAGTACTTTAACAACATATTTAGTAAAGGGGGAGGGGTGACCAATGACCAACTCAAATGCATTGCTCTCATTGGGTAGGCTAGGAAGCCAACCATACCTGACACACTTGCTAAAGAGCTAGAAAACAATATCTCCAAAGAAGAGATTGGCAAGGCCATAGACTGCCTAAAGGTGAGGAAAAGCCCAGGGATAGATGGCATGCCTGCTAAATTCTACAAGACGTTCAAGGATCTCTTGTTGTTGTCTCCCTTACTAGCGGTGTGGCAGGAGGCTGTCTCTTTTGGGGCATTGCCTCATTCCCGATCAATGAAGAGTGGATAAAACTTATCCATAATAAAGGGAGAAGAATGACGAGCAATCAGAGACCGATTACCATGTTAAACTATGCCTACAAAATACTTGCCAAGGCCCTAGCGCTGAGACTGTCTAGTCATCTAAAGAATTGGATCAGACAGGAGGAGAGCAGAAGGGCTTCATCAAAGGAAGGTACATTCTGGATGCCATTATCACATTGTGGGAGGGTATGGAGTATGCCGAAGAATCGGAACAGGACTACATCTTCTTCAAAATTGACTTTGATAAGGCCTATGATAGGCTCGGTTGGCATTATGTTCTAGAATCCCTTAAACACATGGGTGCAGGTTAGCACTTCATCCAGATGGTGAGTACTCTTTTTGGGAATGCCACGGCTAGGGTGAACGTCAATGGTGTGCTCTCTGATGCTTTCTCCCTGACCAAATCTATCAGACAAGGCTGCCCTCTCTAGCACCCCTCCTCTATGCTATTGCTGCAGATGGTCTGAACTGGCTGATTAAAGATAGGATGGACAAAGGGGAAATGAATGGTATCTCTCTTCCCAATAAATAGCAATGCACCCAAATGTTTGCTAATGTTACTAATGCCATGGTTGCCAATACTGAGCTAAGCATTAAGTTCTTTTGGGAGTGCTTGGACATTTACTGCGAGGCTTCTGGCTCAGTCATTAACCATAAAAAATAGGTATCAGGACCCTTGTTGACAAGCCTCTTGACTGGCTGATTCAAGCTGGCTATGTAAAGTCCTGGAAGAGGGAGTAATTTTCAGATTATTGGGCATTCCCATGGGATTCAAGGTCACCCTTAAGCAAAGATGGATGTGGGTGCTAACCAAGGTGGAAGATAAACTTACCAAATGGCAGCAAATGCATCTAAACCTGGGGGGTAGAAAGATGGTAATCAACCACGTCATTATCCCTTCTATCATCTACTTTCTTAGCTTCTGCTGGTGGAGACCACCAGACTCTGATCTATTGCAGTTCATAAGATTATGCAGGAACTATCTATGGGGAGGGGACCCCTAGATTAGGAAAATCCCTAAAGTCAGGTGGGAATGGTGCTGCCTGGAAACAGGTAAAGGGGGCCTTGGAATCAAAGACGTGTCCAATCTGGCTAATAGAATGGCTGCGAAGTGGGTGCTAAGAAGCTTTCTCTACCCTTCTGAAGACTGGGCCTGGTCGATCACTAGAAATCTGGAACAATTCCAGCTCAAACAATTCCCCAGTCCTCCCACTCACAATTATGGCTAGCAAAT
The DNA here is from genome assembly GCF_041138505.1 of Cibotium barometz. Lineage (NCBI taxonomy): Eukaryota > Viridiplantae > Streptophyta > Polypodiopsida > Cyatheales > Cibotiaceae > Cibotium > Cibotium barometz. The sequence goes on from NC_141089.1 coordinate 24,131,281, forward strand.
ACTTGGTGAAACCGGTTGGCAGAGCCAATTGGTCCATTCGCTTTGGTCAGCTTGGAATGCTATCAAGACTGAGGCTTATCCTGTCTAAGAAGCCTAGCTACACATGGGGTGTACATGGGAGAGACTCTATCTGGCCAAGCATTCCCCTCCCCCCAATTGATAATGCCCAAGCTGAAGCCGCTTTGAGAATGCACAGGAAAGGAATCTGCTATTGGTGGGATATTTGGGACAAAGAAATCAATTCTTGGGGATGTCGAGAGCTGATCTGATCAGAGATTATAGCGTCTCATATGCAAAATTAGACCTTGTTGGGGTAAGAATGAGATTATGGCACCAAGCGGACACCTGGCTGCTTTCAATTAAAGATATGCCATCACACAAAGCTTTCCAATGGAAGAATCAAAAAGGACTTCTCCCAATTCCCCCAAAATAGAGGACTGATCCTATCCATTGCACTCTAAAAAAGAGATGGGGAATCCTTCTGGACAGATCGCAATGGTATTTTCTGTTTGATAAGCTATGGAACAAGTATGTGGAACCAAAAAAAGCGTGCCTAACTTGGTTGGTCATGTTCAAAGCTATTTGGACCGAGCGTAAAGCCTTCAGACTTAACATAGGGGATGGGAAGTGCCACAGATGCAAGGAGGTGGAGGATGACCTGCACATTTTCATGCACTACCCTATCGCAAAGAAATTTTTCGAGTCATTGGCCAAGTGCATTCATCTATGGAATGGCTACACCCTTGGCTGGAAAAACTTGTTACTTAGAGAAGGCATCGGGTGCACCTTGGAACTATGGGCTGTCCTGAGAACTCAAATGTTATGGTGCTTGTGGTTAAATAGACTTGATTCCATTTTTAATAGTATGCATACTAACAGTTTCAGGTCGAAAGAGAACTTGATTCATGTAGGTGAAAGATGCATACAAAGACGGTTGAAAGACTTGTGGGACACCAAGGTTCATCGGCTGTAGGAAAAAGCTAAAGGAAAGCAAGTGGATCAGATAACACAGCAAATTCAAGAACTGCAGAAGATGAGAGAGGCCATCATCTCAAAGGATGTGTTGCTCATCAAAGCACTATATGCCTTTTGAAAGTCACACTCAAGAAAAGAGGGAAAAGCTCGTTTCACAGCTAGAGAAACTTCTCAATAAAGTTAAAGGCAAGCTCAGGGCCTGCGGAACTGTATGTCATGTGCATGGACAGTGGTCTCATTAGAGTTCTCGACATGTTGTAACCTGTCTCTTTCTAACCTCTTAATATAAGCAGCCAGTTTTAAAAAAAAACCAAGATTCTGGTTAGAGGTAGCACTCGGGGGGTGCACTATATGGAAGCCCCTCCTACGACGTGCGTTCAAGGGGTATTTAAAAAACCCCTTATCTGTGAATTTTGAGCTAATAAAACTACCCCTTTTTCTTTATAGACTTACGGGTTTTTTTCCAAAGTACAATTAAAATACCCCTCTTGTAATTGTATTTCTGTAAATTTACCCAATATTTTGGATTAAAAAAACCCCACCTAATGATCGCACGTGGTAGACTTACATTTTTTGAGGTGCACCCCCCGAGAGGTAGCATCAATATTATAGTAGTCAGTAAAGACACCAGTACGATTGATGAATATTTTGATGATTATAGTGATGGTTCACTGACGCTAATACTGAGGCTACATGGTAAAGACACGGATATGTGACTAATGCCTATTTCAACGATTGTACCAACAGTGGTCATACTAACGCTAATACCGACACCGCGCGGGAAATTTTAGGGGAAAAAAAACTAGTCTAAATCATCGTATTATACGATGGTATTGGGCTGATCTTTTATAGTGTTTCCTTCCTGCTTGTGTGCAGTTTAGCCAAAAATCTAGTGAAAAGAAAGACTACATTATTCAACAGCTTCATTGGGAGTTTCCTTTGTCAGTGGAGAGAATATTCAACACGAGAGATCGTATCAGACACTAGCAGTCTAAAGTAGAACAAGCAATCAAGGCTAGAAAAACAAAGCTGAAACATCTTGATCTTAATGATTGGATTAAAGACATGGATGAGATGAGAGACAACCCCAATAAGTTCAACGATGTAGCTAGGGAGAATGTGGTCATCTCATCTAGGCAATGGGGTCGTTTTCGTGTGCATACTTCCTAAGATTTATCTTCATATATATTTAATATGTTCACCCTCACCTTTGAGTGATATTGAATCTCATTTTTTATTGTATTTAAAAGAGGTGACATGTCGTATGACTATGCATGGTCTCATGGAATGATGACTCTCTTTGACAAAATGGAGGCCAAAGGACACCGCCTAAACTGGACCCAAATACATAAGTATAAGCATCTCTAAATGGCAAACTCAAGCATTATAATGTTTGCAAGTAATCTTACCTATTTTTGTTCTATTTCACTAGGGAGTTCTTGAGAGCCTAGTGGATGATTGAGGGGCACAAGGGGATGATGGAGATGATCATTCAGGGCCCATGACTTGTTAAAAAAAATGTTAATATAATCAGCCTTTGAATGGTTAGTCTTTACATCGTTACGTTTAATTTCACTTTTCAATAATTATGTTGATACGTTGGGTTGTTGGTACCATGATCATCTTAGTACATGTAAAGGTAGGATGGGTAGAATGGGGTTGGTAGTCCCATTCTGTCCATTTTAAAAAAAAGAGAGTCGGTATATGCATGGGTATGATCGTTAGTATATGCCTCGATATTGGCTCAATCCCTTGTCATGGAAATTGTATAGTTAGATACTTTATATAAGCACTACTAATATGTGCTCTTTAAATATTGAAAGCTTAAATTATCAACAAGATTTAAGAATATTGTGGGAGAGAGAGAGAGAGAGAGAGAGTATGAGTATGGGTTTCACGATTGTGGGTTTGACCACTGTAACCTTGAAAAGCAGCACAACTTTGAAGATTTCAAAAGAAGGCCAAGGTAAGGTACCATGGATAGTTGACTGGACGGGAAAAGCTCTCTAGAGTCCACACACACGCTAGAGTGGGGGCCGCCGGGAAAAGTTCTCTACGCAGTCGCTTTTATTTCTCTTGACTTTTATATGACTAAAGCTGTGAAAAGTTGTAGCCTGAAGGTGACGCTTTTATTTCTCTCGACTGTGAGAAACGAAACGTTGTGGATGCGTTCCAGTCTCCAGATCCTGTACAATCAGAGTACATTTTACTGTGAAAGCTTTGTTAAATTGTTTCTTCCGACGAACGACGAAGTCTTATAGGGCTTGACTCGGTGCGCTGAAAATCTTGTAAAAAGCTGGCTGAGTCAATTTCATGATCCTATTTATATTCCATTTCTACTACCCCAAATACATAATTGCATTGCCTCTTACATAATTATAAGTATTATCCCTTGGCTCGAAGCCTTATTATCCCTTGGCAAAAAAAAAAAAAAAAAGTTGCACTTGGAAGCCTGCCTTTCTAAGAATTATGGTTCACTGCTGGGAGGAGTACATGAAGAAGGTCCATAATGCGGTGCCACTGGACCCTTGGTCTAGCGATGTGCAGCTGCTTGATATCTTCATAAATGAGAGGAGGAGCAGCTGGTTACCTTGGCACAACTCTAAGCCGGTGACGATGGCCAGGCCAGTAGGGTCCATGCTGAGTGTGGGCGTGAAAGACGCCGCCGCGGCCAAAGCCTGGAAGGAGAACGTGGAGAAGCCCATAAGAGCGGGCTTGGCCATGCTAGAGAACGATCAACCCATAATCAAGCCCGACATGGCATTGTCTGCAAATAATGGCCGTGAGGACAGTACAGCCTTGGAATATGTGTTGTTCAAGGCGGAGAGCATGGCCGATATCCAAGCCTCCATTAAATCTTCCACTTCGCTGCTGGCCTCCATAACCGCAGGCGGATCTTTGAGCAGTGCACAGTTTGACGTGAAGGGCTCGAAGACTGTCAACTGCACTGTCACTGGTGTGAAGTCCCATCGTGTTATCTTGGACACTCTAATGGAGATGGTGACGAGCGACCCCGGCGCCGTCGATCAGCCTGCATATTGGAGGCCTGATACATCACAGCCTCAGCTACGATGGTCTTCCAAAAGGTGAAGTAATGATGCCTAGCTGTACAGTACTACTAGTAAATTAGGAGATTTAATGTGACCAGAATTAGCATCCTCTGATCCCTCACAATCACCCCGAAACTTGTTGCCAATGTGCAGCAAGACCATCTTGGCTAGTTCACTCTCCCGAGTTCGTCTTGACATAAGTCATGGGTATTCGAACCAAGAATAATATATATTTGTCTCCTGAAAGTTTGCAAACCTTAATTATATACGAAGTAATTGCTCTTCGACCTTTATCGCGCGCTCGGCGCTGTTATAATAAGCAGCAGCTCTAAGCTCAGTGTCGAAGTTTTCATTTTACTCATTTGTGGTTCGTTGAAATTATTATTGGCACTGCAGGGGGCAGACCCTTTGGGTTGTTACGGAGATCATATACGCAAAGAATATCAAGATCGAAGCCGACAAACAGGCCCAAGTAGAGGGCAAAACGAAACTCACAGCAACATCCGCCGCGGACGTTGGGGACGGTGTGGGCTCGGAGAGAGATGTGGTGTGGACGGTGAACGCCGCCCACGACAAATCAGCGTTTCCCTTCGCGTTCAGGGTGGAGAAGTTGGAGTATGATGCCACTGGAACCCTTAGGACCAGCTACTCCAAACCCACGTTAATTAGAAGAAACAACTCTTTGAGCAAGAAGCTCAAAAGATTCGCTTCCGTGCGCCGCTCATCATCGGTCTCCTCCCGAACCCTGCCTTAGGATTAGTCATTGCAGGCTTCGACTTATAATCAAGCAAAATTTACATATATGATACAAATCAAGAGTGTATATAATCAAGAGGACCTGGCTACTAATCCGACCGGGACATTTAAAATCTGCAAGGCCTCTCTCCAATAAAAACCATCATTTTCTTCCATAGGTTTTTTTTCTAGATTTTAAAAAAATATGTATGGAAGCAGAATTATAGAATCATTTCTGGATATTCAGTTAGGATTTTTTTAAAGGAACGTAGCCAATAGGGGGCCACATTGAGTGAAAAATAAAAATCTTTCAATTAATAGTAGAAAGCTATGGTTTTCAAGCACGAACGTTAGCTAAGGTTAATGGGATCGTTTTTCATATTTTGGATTAAACGTTGCAACCATTCTCGTCTCGTCTCGCAGATGTTTTCTTGCCAGCCGGGCAGATTGGTGGGGCCTTGCAAGGGAGATCCTTTGTCCCATCGGCTATGCCTAGTTTTTCATACCCTGCATTAAGGTGCTCATGCAAGGAACGCCATAGCCGCCCCCTTCAATGAACGTACATTAGCCATGGCATCTTGATAAACGAGTACATATATTCCTGGGATGCTCTTCGATCAATTTAACCAACAAGCCCTACTTATAGCCATAAGCGCTTGAGAGGCTGCACTCTTACCTTCAAACACCCCTCTCGCGGATTCTTTTGCGGGTGCGGGTGCCTACACTGATCATCCTTCGTTGGAAGGATGTTACTCCCTTAAGTGCGGTAACCCTAGATCAAAAGGGACAGTTAAGGAGAAAGTGCGGAGAATGTATCATCCCTTAAGTGATTAGATGGCAGATATCGGATTAGGGTCTTCTCGCTTTCGATAGAGATGGAGGTGGTGGACGGTACTCACAATTTTCTCAATATGATTGTTTTTCACGTTTCAAAAAAAATACATGTGGAAGCAGTTTTGTGATCAGTGCAACGGATGAAGAGTTATTCATTTTTCAGAGTTGTGTAGGCATGGGTTTAGAGACTATGTATTATATACACGTTAAAAAAATCATTCATTCGACGCAAGTGCATGTGTAATCAGGTTACATTTGTTTGATTCTCAAACTCGATTGATTTCCGAAGCTTGGGAAATTTTAACACAACGCATAACAATTTGATCAAATAATTATGCTCATAGAAGAGAACCCGGGTGTGAGAAGAGACCCTTGATTATCAATTAATATTCATTAATAATAAATAATAATGAAAAGATGTGACTCAAGCCCACGGGCTTCTATGTAACGAGCAGTACCTTCAATCGATGAATTTTTCTTCCTTCTCAACTTTGTGCGTCATCTCCATCTACCTGTATTGTGCAAATCGGCTGCTTCATAAAAATCCTATATGGAATGAGAGCAAAAATGGCTTTGCACCTTGATCCTAGGAGAAGTAACAACCCATTTGCATCGAAATAGCAACAACGTTCTCGTCACCTCTATTCAATGTGCAGCTTCCAAAACTGCTATATCGTTTGTGCTTTCAAGATAATCAAAGCGATGAAAGCATGCTTTCAACGCTTTGAAGACAATCAACACAAAAGCGCAAGAGAAATAAAGATGCATGTGAGGAGACTTGGATTTGAATAAAAGAAGGAAGGCTAGTAATATGATGAGAAAAATAACAAATTTCATAACAAGAAATAAACTTAATTAGAATTAAATTATCAAACAAATAGAAAATATAAATTAAAAGAAAAATAAACTAACTAATAAAAGTAAAATACAAAAAAAATCAAACAATAAGATCGATTCAAGAAATAAAATAAAGTTTTCCTTTCCAAATAGAAGGGGGAATGTGAGAATAGACCCTTAATCATTAAATAATAAGAACTATTAATCAATAAAAATAAAAAATGTATGTCTCAAGTCTACTGTCGGCTTCTTTGTAACAAGAAATCACCTACCATGTTTCGTCGCCTACCAAGCCATAGAAGTGTTGGAAGCCAACCATCCCATTTAGCTGTCGCTAACAGGTACTAGGGTGTAATGGAAAAAGGGGGATTAGTTAGTCAAGGGGATAGATGAGTGAGATTGGATCGAGCCTGCTCGATTGAGATGGTAGAAGAGGGTGCATCACTCTCTCGATAGAGATATGCATGTCGAGTCTACTCAGGATCGGAGGAGAGGAAGAATACCGAATAGGGACACATGAGAGTTGAGAGAGCAGTTCATGGGTAGAGTTCTTCTAAGGCATTGTAGTATAATACTCAAGAATAGATTGGACCTTGTCTTATTGTTACTTTTTCTATCTATTCATCCCTATCTATGTAGCATTCAATAATGTGTTAAGTCCTTCCTGTCTAGATATGGTAGTCTGTCTAGAATCTGGATAAACATAGGAACTAACCTGCTTGCATTCATGCTTAATATCCCTGCACTTAGACACGTGGTAGCTCAACATTCTCGCATTGGCTTACTGCATTGGGCACAGTTGTGTTAGTCATCGTCTCGCGACTCGTCCCAAAGCCAACTAGGTGGTCTAGAACCACGAAGTGCCAGGTCTTGTGACCAGACTCTAACACTTTTGGCAATCCTACTGGGGAGCCGGTACGCCAGATAGGGGAGTAGGAAAATAGAGGTTATTCCTAGGTCAATCCTACACAGCTAGTTAGGAGAGTGGAGCCAATTGAAATAAATTGGGAAAGGGGGTCCGCACACATTGCTGTTAGGTGTGTTCAAGAGAGAGTCGTAAGAGCACAATGGAGCACACATGGAGCACGCATGGAGAATAAAGGTAGCTCGAATAGATGCAACATCGCCATAGACAGGCCTAAACTGCAGAGCACGAATGACAACTACATCATCTAAGAAGACTAATAGAAGGGGAGTTAGAAGCTCTTGTTATCACTTCTGAAGCTCTGTTAAACCATTACGAGCATAAGCACTTGGAAGCATTTGGAAGAACTCTCAGGCACCTGGCAGCTTTTTGAAGCACTCAGAAGCAACAAAAGGCACTTAGAAGCACACAGAAACATTTGCTGCAACATTGAGAACGTTGGATGACGGAGGAGCTATTATGGAATCTTTGTTTGAAGGTCCTCGAAAAGCCCGTTTGTTTGTTTGCGCCAGCACTGAGAAACTGCTCTGCAGATTTTCTTTACCTCTCACTCATCAATGTCACCATCCTTGCACGTACGTGCCATCCTCTTCTCAATGCTTCTTTGTTCCCTCTTCTTTGCAACCTAGTAGTTTCAAAGACCTGGCAGAAGTTCTCTCGGGATGTGTTGTGTGATAGACAATGGGGAAAGATATACGGAGCCTGTATTGCCATTCTATACACTATGAGACTCCATGTGGAGCCAGTTATGAGGGAGCTAGGAGGCTAAGGTTATTGCAAAGAAGACCATTAAAGTAGTTATGAGGGAGCTAGGAGGCTGAGGTTATTGCAAAGAAGACCATTAAAGCACAACTGTAGTCTTCATGGAGAGAGAGAGAGAGGGAGATAGTACAGATGAATACAACTTGCGCTTAGGTGGGAAGAGAGACCCTTTTGTGTAGGCAGGAAGCAGAGGCTATGGTAGAGAGAGAGATTGGCGGAGAGTGAGAGAGAGTGAGAGAGAGAGTCACGGCAGGCCAATGGATTACAGGACGAGTGCAGACTGAGTGGAGAAGAGAGAATATTCAGAAGCATTTAATGGGCACCCCATTCCCTTAATGAATGCTCAGTTGCATTTTCAAGCCCACCTCTATTTCAAATTTAAGCCTCTTTCTCCTCCCAAAGGGGTGGCTAAAAGGAGTGTCCAAGACACTCCTTTTTGGTACCACCTATACATGCTTTCACCCTCATGGAGATGAGGAGGGCATGGACATTCATGCATAAGTAATACATAATATACCTCATTATTTTGTCATTGGGGGAAACTTGAGGAAGGAGGTCTATATCATGGTCCACATGGCCCATTGTTGTTGTGAATCACAATATTCCTCCATGGATGTCCATTGAGAAAGGTCATTTGATACTTGCGCTTCTTGTGCTCGGGATGCACAAGGTAAATAATATGGATGTGTACCAAGTAAAAAGAAAGGGGCTATTTCTAGCCCAATGGCTATTTTTGAAGGGTTATTTAAGAAAAACTATTTTTCAAAAGATTCACCAAAAATTTCTCCTTTTTTTTGGGTTTTGGAGAAAGATTTGCCAGAAAAACACTAAAAGCTACCATTTTGTGTAGAAAAGTCAAAAGATTCAACCCAAATTCTATACTTATAGGTTCGTGAGGTAAATATATTCACCAAACCATCTACACCTACACATTCTTGAAGGTCTCTTATTTTTTACCCTCATGTATACCTTGAGTCCTTGAGATTGATGAGCTCGAGAAATTATGGAGAGGCATAAGGGTGCATGATGTTTCATGTCTAATTTCATATCGCAATGCCATGGTCAAGGGTATCTTGATGTGGACTGTGCATGATTTTCTGAGCTATATGGAGTGCTCAAGTAATACTTATAAATTTATTATTATCTAAGCATGCACAAATGATTAATTTATAGCTCTAATGTATTGTAATGTCTATTAGATTTTAATTCTTACATGCCTTTTTTGTAGGTCTCACAAACTGCAGGATAAAATGCATGTCCAATTTGTGGTCCATAATTGTATCCAAACAAGCACATGCACTAAAGAAAGTGGTGTATGATCAACATCATTGATTTCTTCCTCCAAACCGCCCTAATTATGCTCCATCAACCGATTCTGATGAGAGGTGTATAGTGGGAAGCCATGTGGCATTTGCCTCCTACAATGCCGTTGGAGGGAAGCTGAGAGATGATGAGTGGAAGGAGAAATGGGTGATTTCGATCACAACAACCACGAGCATGAAAAGGTACTCAATCTTCTTTTGTCTACCATATTGGTTAGACTTAAGAATAAATCAACTTTTGGATCCAATGCACTTTTTCAAGAATGTGGTATCAATGATTTGGGACCATATAATTGGTAAAAAAGACACCCATGCAATAAGGGATGACCTAAAGGATATCGGACACATGGAAAATACATGGCCAAGGGTAGTCAATGACAAGGTGGTTTTACTAAAGGCCTCATGGAGGTTGAGAAGGCAAGAGGAAAATAATGTCAAGAATTAAATTTCACTAGGGGGGTCCACCTATCTAAGAATATGTAAGTATAGAACATGAGTTCAAATGAAGGGGTTTTTTAATTCAAAATTTGAAGGTAAATTTACAGAAATACATTTACAAAAGGGGTTTTTAATCGATTTTGGAAAAAAACCCGTAAATTCTTAAAGAAAAAGGGGTCATTTTATTCATGACAGGTAAGGGGTTTTTTAAATACCCCTTGAACGCACGTGATACGTAGGGTTTCCTAGTAGTGCACTCCCCAAGAAATTTTATCTTTTTGTACACCAACCGATGTAATGCACTCATTAAAGGGCGCATTTACAATAACAAGAAATAAGAGTGAGCAACATTGTATGGTCTCAAATCACATGATTGGCACAAGATGTTGTAGGTACATACATAACTATATCTATTTTTTAGGAGCTCCTTGGTTTATGTTGTGTGGACCCTATGTTAATATTTTATTGTTTTCAAAAATTTATTTCACTAGTTTATACTTCCAATACTGGTTGGTGGAGAAGAGAAAGCTGGGAATGTCATCTATAAACTAGGTGGACTGGCAAGGTGAGTTCAAATCAAAACTATAGATTTGTGCTTTTGGTATAATATATAGCTTTAAAATTATCTATTCTTCTTTAATTTATCATTTCTTCCTTGGTTGAATAGGTGGATAGTGTCAGAAAAGATTCATCCAGATTCCATTAAGAAGGCTCGAGTTAAGTCAATTGAGGTGGTGTGTATGATTGAAGAAATCTTTCGAAGAAGCATACTAACAACTCTATTGCACCTTCTAGTACATTTGGTGGATGAGGTGGCTATATGTGTCGTTGTTCATAGTCGGTGGATGTTCTTTCTTAAATGCTTCATGAAAACCTTGAAGAGATTTGTGAGGCAAAGAGCAAGGCCAGAAGGAAGCATGGCAGAGGATGGTTGATGCAAGAATCCCTCATATACATCTCTAAATATTTAAAACAAATTGATCCATCTATGCCTAAATTCATGCATAATGATGAGGATGAACGAATTGTGTCACATGTGCCACATGGAAAAGGACGCATTCCAAAGATGGATAAGTCCATGCACAAAAAAGACATTACATTTTGTCTTCTTAACACTTCTGTGATGGAAAAGTGGATTGAGAAATATGAAGATGCAAGAAAGATAAGGATAGAGGAGAGCTAAGAGTTTAACAGATTAACACAAAGACACATGGCATACCCGCCCACCCTAAAGACTCTTCCAAAGGATTTTAATATTGAATGGCTTAGAGATACCCTAGAGCAAGCCAAAAGGACAAGAGACGAGATTACAAGAGAATAATGGGAGTATGCAAGGGGATGTGACTACCATGTAAGTAAATATTTTCTATAATTTACTAACATATATTGTATTTTGCTAGATGCAAGAAAGATAAGGATAGAGGAGAGCTGAGAGTTTAACAGATTAACACAAACGCACATGGCATACCCGCCCACCCTAAAGGATCTTCCAAAGGATTTTAATATTGAATGGTTTAGAGATGCCTTAGAGCAAGCCAAAAGGACAAGAGACGAGATTACAAGAGAATAATGGGAGTATGCAAGGGGATGTGACTACCATGTAAGTAAATATTTTTAATTATTTACTAACATATATTGTATTTTGCTAAGATATATAATGTTGAATACTAAATTTCTTACATATAAGCTACATTAAAGATGTTTGATTGGGTTGCAGTATAAAGTGCATAATGCAATGTGGTTAGAAGATCAACTTTTTGTACTCAACATGTGGAATCCAAGAGAATCACCTATGATTGTGGTGTAATGGCAAGTTTTGACCAGATTGGATTTAGAGCTTTCAAAGTGTTCATCTTTAAGTGGTTCAAAAGTAGTATATAGAGGTACTCAAGAAATCATCAAGAAGCATCCAAGCATATTTTTTGCAATTGACTCAATGAAATTATGGCAAGATTCAAGAGACACATTCGTTCTAGCATAACATTGTGAACATGTTTAACACTATATTCGTGAGTTTGGGAATTTTCCAACTCCCATTTTTTGAATACTAAAAAGGTGGGACCTGGAAAACATGCCTATAAGTTTTTCAAAACCATATCATGTGACCTATTGTTGGAAAACGCTTGGAAAATGGAATCTAGTGAGCTATAGAGTGCTCAATTTGGAGTAATGGTGTTCAAGTTATGATTAATCCAAAGATTTGACCACATGTCCCAAACTTATGGGAAACTCCCATATTCCCCAATATGGTGTTGTTTACACTTGATTTTAAAATTTAATGAATCTGCTATAGATAAAAGAAAGGCATTGTATATATTTTATTGTAAATATTTTTTGGTTCTTCCTTTTAGGTCGTGTTTCATCTAGACTAAAGAGATTCTAATTGGTGGTATATGTAATACAAGTGGATCTAAACATATATTTCAAGATCAAGATGTTGAAGAAGAAATGCATGGTGGACAATCAATGGAGGATGCAACTAATAATCAATATGACAACCATGAGGACCATGATGATAATACCTTTACATCTTCTTCAAGTAGTGGAATAGGAATTTGTATTGATATAGGAGCCATCGAAATGATGGATTTAGAGATAGACCAATTGGCAGGCATGGATTTATTACAAGATAGATTTGTTAATGGTACAAATTAAGTATATATCATCATAACATATGTACACATTGATCGGTTTATATAACGATTTGGAGATTTTGTTGTTTTATTTCCAAATATTTGGATATTTGTTAAGATTTTTGGGTTTTCATTTATTTTAAGTTTTTTTCCACTCAATTTCAACATTCTATTCTTTTTCGCAGCGTCGCTGAGTGGTGTTTATACCTCATGATGCTTATAGAGGCATTTAACAAGTGCCCCACTAATAACGACAATTATCTAGTGGAGCTAATAACAATGCTTATAGTGGCGTAACATAAAATGTTGTATGCTTTTTATTTAGGTGGTTCACCCTTAGGCCACTGGATTCTTAGCCATCCGTCTATGGGTCAGATCGGTGTTCTCATCTTTGGACACATTGGCTTAGCTGTCTTAAGGGTCCCCCCATGGACTTTCCTCATGGGTTGTTGTAATCTCATCCTTTTTAATATATTTTCCTATTTCTACTATAAAAAAAAAATTCATCAATCATACTGGTGTCTTTACTGACTACTATAATATTGATGCTACCTCTAACCAGAATCTTGGTTTTTTCAAAAAACTGGGTGCTTATATATTAAGAGGTTAGAAAGAGATAGGTTACAACATGTTGAGAACTCTAATGAGACCACTGTCCATGCACATGACATACAGTTCCGCAGGCCCTGAGCTTGCCTTTGACTTTAATATTTATTGAGAAGTTTCTCTAGCTGTGAAACGAGCTTTTCCCTCTTTTCTTGAGTGTGACTTTCAAAAGGCATATAGTGCTTTGATGAGCAACACATCCTTGGAGATGACGGCCTCTCTCATCTTCCACAGTTCGTAAATTTGCTGTGTAATCTGATCCACTTGATTTCCTTTAGCGTTTTCCTATAGCCGATGAACCTTGGTGTCCACAGGTCTTTCAACCATCTTTGTATGCATCTTTCACCTACATGAATCAAGTTCTCTTTCGGCCTGAAACTGTTAGTATGCATACTATTAAAAATGGAATCAAGTCTATTTAACCACAAGCACCATAACATTTCAGTTCTCAGGACAACCCATAGTTCCAAGGTGCACCTGATGCCTTCTCCAAGTAACAAGTTTTTCCAGCCAAGGGTGTAACCATTCCATAGCTAAATGCACTTGGCCAATGACTCAAAAAATTTCTTTGCAATAGGGCAGTGCATGAAAATGTGCAAGTCATCCTCCACCTCCTTGCATCTATGGCACTTCCCATCCCCTATGTTAAGTCTGAAGGCTTTAAGCTGGGTCCAAATAGCTTTGAACATGACCAACCAAGCTAGGCATGCTTTTTTTGGTTCCACATACTTGTTCCATAGCTTATCAAATAGAAAATACCATTGCGATCTATCCAGAAGGATTACCCATCTCTTGTTTAGAGTGTAATGGATAGGATCAGTCCTCTGTTTGGGGGGAATTGGGAGAAGTCCTTTTTGATTCTTCCATTAGAAAGCTTTGTGTGATGGCATATCTTTAATCAAAAGCAGCCAGGTGTCCGCTTGGTGCCATAATCTGATTCTTACCCTAATAAGGTCTAATTCTGCATATGAGACATTACAATCTCTGATCAGATCAGCTCTAGACATCCAAGAATTGATGTCTCTGTCCCAAATATCCCACCAACAGCAGATTCCTTTCCTGTGCACTCTCAAAGCTGCTTCAGCTTGGGCATTATCAATCGGGGGGAGGGGAATGCTTGGCCACCAGATAGAGTCTCTCCCATGTACACCCCATGTGTAGCTAGGCTTCTTAGACAGGATAAGGTCAGTAGTACTGATAGCATTCCAAGTTGACTAAAGCGAATGGACCAATTGGGGGGAGGGGAATGCTTGGCCACCAGATAGAGTCTCTCCCATGTACACCCCATGTGTAGCTAGGCTTCTTAGACAGGATAAGGTCAGTAGTACTGATAGCATTCCAAGTTGACTAAAGCGAATGGACCAATTGGCTCTGCCAACCGGTTTCACCAAGTATTTACAGCTAGCCATAATTGTGAGCGGGAGGAGCCTCTTTCACTTGGGAAATTGTTTCGCTAGAATTGTTCCAGATTTCTAGTGATCAACCAGGCCCAGTCTTCAGAAGGGTAGAGAAAGATTCTCAGCACCCACTTGGCAGCCATTCTATTAGCCAGATTGGACACGTCTTTGATTCCAAGGCCCTCTTTACCTATTTCCAGGCAGCACCATTCCCACCTGACTTTAGGGATTTTCCTAATCCAGGGGTCCCATCCCAATAGATAGTTCCTGCATAACCTTATGAACTGCAATAGATCAGAGTCTGGCGGTCTCCACAGCAGCTAAGAAAGTAGATGATAGAAGGGATAATGACGTGGTTGATTACCATTCTTCTACCCCCCAGGTTTAGATGCATTTTTTGCCATCTGGTAAGTTTCTCTTCCCCCTTGGTTAGCACCCACATCCATCTTTGCTTAAGGGTGACCTTCAATCCCATGGGAATGCCCAATAATCTAAAGATTGCTCCCTCTTCTAGGACTTTACAGCCAGCTTGAATCAGCCAGTCAGGAGGCTTGTCAATAAGGGTCCTGATACCTGTTTTTTTATGGTTAATGACTGAGCCAGAAGCCTCGTAGTAAATGTCCAAGCACTACCAAAAGCACTTAATGCTTAGCTCAGTATTGGCAACCATGGCATTAGTATCATTAGCAAACATATGGGTGCATAGCTATTTATTGATAGGAGGAAGGGAGATACCATTCATTTCCCCTTTATCCATCCTATCTTTAATCAACCAGTTCAGACCATCTACATCAATAGCGTAGAGGAGGGGTGCTAGAGAGGGCAGCCTTGTCTGATAGATTTGGTCAGGGAGAAAGTGTTAGAGAGCACACCATTGATGTTCACTCTAGCCATGGCATTCCCAAAAAGAGTACTCACCATCTCGATGAAGTGCTGACCTCCACCCATGTGTTTAAGGGATTCTAGAACATAATGCCAACCGAGCCTATCATAGGCTTTATCAAAGTCAATTTTGAAGAAGATGTAGTCCTGTTCCGATTCTTCTACATACTCCATAGTTATGATTGCTTTTTTTTAAAAGATGAATGATTGATATACACGCGTATGATTGATTGATATGCATGTGTATGATGAGACTCGACATGAGATTTTGAGATTCGGGCTGACTGTCCTAGTAGACAGGGAACGCCAGACAGAGAACGAAATTTATACTCTCTGGGAGCCATATGTGGTAGAACCTAGAGAGGACAAGATTCAGAAGGAGGCATACCCGGGATAGCTGCGATGTCCAGTGTGGAGGTTGGGTGGACGGGCATTGGCGAAATTGGCTAGATTTTGGTCATTTTATGACTAACCATGTTGTCGAGCATGGTGATGATGATAGAATCTTGAGATAGACACATACATTGTGATTGATTGAGATGCTATGTTTTAATTGATAGAGATTTCTATTATGTGAATGTTTGTTTGAGATTTCTATTATGTGAATGTTTGTTTGAGATTCTGCACGATTCTTTGCTTATGTGATAAGAATCTTGGATACGGCATGCATGCTCATTTTTCTATTTGAGAAAGTTGATTTGATTGTGTTGCTATGTAGAAATAACAGGATTAAGTGAGCTTCAAAGTTTTCTTAGATTAAGTTGTACGATTAAGATATGGCTAGAATACGGGACCCTTCACAGTTGGAATAGGGTTGGAAGCATCTGTGCATGTCTTGCAACATAGTCACATCTTCACTTGCCTGTCTACCACCTCTGCTCTTCACCAACACCCATGTTTTTATTTCAAACTCTCTTTGTTAAGTGTGAACCCACATTGGTTGTGTGGAGAGATGGGTTGCTTGAGGGAAGTACCCAGCAAGAAAAGAGAGCCTGAAGGGGGCTATAGATGTAGCAAAAGGAGCCCACATGGACCTCTAGCAAAGGGAGCCCAGGAGGGCTATAGATATCTAGCCTAGGGCTAGCAAGATGGAGAGGAGTTCTAAGGCTAGGGGTGCTAACATCTTCGTCTACCCTCCCTCCCTCCCTCTCTCTCTCTCTCTCTCTCTCTCTCTCTTTCTTTGTGTCATACACACAGACATACACTTTAATTCATTTCTCTCTCTCCCCCCTCTCTCTCACACACACATGCACACATTGAAAACCGCAAATGAAAACACACACACACACACACACACATAGAAAACATTAAATGGGCATACCCACAATCAATGTGTGATGTTGGATGATGCACGTGAAGGGTGCAGCAATGGTAGGAAGGGTCTGGTGTGTGTCTATGTGAGGATGCCCAATGAGGCAACGGTAGTGCGAGGATGGCCAAGACTAGAGGGGAATGGTCTCTCTCTCTCTCTCTCTCTCTCTCTCTCTCTCTCTCTCTCTTAATCTCTCCCTCTCCCTCTCCCTCTCAATAGCTCTCTCTCTCTTAATCTCTCCCTCTCTCTCTCTCTCTCTCTCTCTCTCTCTCTCTCTCTCTTAATCTCTCCCTCTCCCTCTCCCTCTCAATAGCTCTGTCTCTCACTCTCCCTCTCCCTCTCAATCTCTCCCTCCCTCTCTCTGTCATAAAGCTCACCAACAAAACCTCTAAAAACTAAAACAACAACCACTGATCATGCGCTAGGAATCACATCTATCACCATCAAACTCATATCACTCTCTAGAGAATTCACATCCTCAACAACATTCAAAACCATAGAGCTATCCTCCTGCAACTCTTCATAAACTACATCACCACACAAGTTCATCACACATCCATCTCGTGTTTATCTTCAAAGACTGCACACACATTATTGCATGTTTCACTATCACCATACTCATCGACATCATGGATTGTCTCCTATCTCACATTGAGAGATAAATCATCATCATAAGATACCTCTTGAATCTCTTCTCCATCATAAGGTTGACAAGATGCACACCTATCTTCATCACATAGGGCATCATCATCAGCACAAACATAGACACCATCATCCAGGCCACTTGTTTCCTTGGTTAGTTCGAAGACCATAGTAGTCTCCTCAAGAATATCCTCATCTGATAGCAAACCATCCAGGCCACTTGTCTCCTTGGTTAGCTCCAAGACCATAGTAGTCTCCTCAAGAATATCCTCATCTGATAGCAAACCATCCACCATCTCCATCTCTGAAGATGAACTCGAATCCGCATCTTCCTTGTCTACATAGACTTTTGAGTTAAAACTGGAATCATACCTGGCACAACTCTCCAAAGAAACAATTTATGGAAAAACACCATCAAGCCCTTCAAGATTGAACTCCACTTCCTCAGTAGTATGCAACTATCCTGATGCCCAAAAAGGAAGCACATATTGTTGAATTTGTGGAAGCAAACCTTGAACATAAATGGCCGACAAATAGGAGTGGTTCAAATCACCAAATAATTCTACCAAACAATTGTTGTCTTCTCTACATGATCCCTGAAATGACGGTGGATGGTGGTTTATATAGGTTTCTTTGGGGGTGGGAAATTCTTCTTCTTTTTCTCCCTTCCTCTACTTTCTTCTCAAAAGGAATGGTTAAAAAACACCTATTTTCTACTTTGCCACTTTCTTCTTCTTTTTTTGCCATACACAACTGCTAATCATGCAACTAAAAACCTTTTTTAAAGGAGCAAAAGAGTGGCTGTGGCCGGATTTTTTCAGGAAAGAGGCTTTGCTTTTTTACATGCATGCACATAGGCGACGGGAAGTATTTTTTCCTTTGATCTTGTGGATGCTTGCTTGTATTGTGTATGCTTGCATGCGTGATTGTTGTTGTGTATGCATGTTAGGGATGATGATGATCTAGGTTCTCCTCTCCTCTCCCCTCTTTTGTCTCTCTACCTCTTGCATGCATGTGACATGGAGGGAAGGTTGAGCTTTCCATAGCTCCCTCCTTCCTTAATGCTCTTCACCTAGGTCTTGAATCTCCACTTGGATGACACAAGTGGGGGTGGAGTGATCCCCTAGCGGCCTCAAAAAGGGGAGTTAACCCTCAAAAAGGGGAGTTAACCCTCATTAGGGTTGGCCTCAAAAAGGGGAGTTAATCCTCATTAGGGTTGGCTAAGTGCACATCTCAGACTTGACCCTTGCATGGTTGTTTCCCTTCTTCTTTCCGTCTCTTGTGTGCAAGGTTGTATGTTTGGATTAACATCTTTGGGGCCGCTACTGGGGATAGCACTTAGCTTAGGTTCCTGCACATATTTCATTTGCTAGAGTCCTCATTTTGCTAGGTTGGAGTGCAAATCCACCAGTTGTTTGCTTGTGTTTGAGATGTTGTTTGTTTGATTGATGGTGTTCAATGGTGCCATGGAGGTCAACCAGAGCATTGGAGCATTAAGGTCTTCACCAAGTGTAGGAGACACAAGTAAGAGTTCAATCTTGGCCCTTGACATTCATACAATTTTTAATTTGTTGTTCATCTTTCATTAAGTTTGAATCATAGCTTAATTATCAAGTTAATCTTAATTTATTAAGTTTCTTTACGCATTCTAGGCATCAATAGGTAGCTAGAGACTAGCTCTAGCTCCCTATCAAAATAAAAATCCCAAAAAACATCAAGAAGATATCTAAATATACAAAAATCAAACGAGGAAACTAGGCGATACTCCCATTCTTATGAACCTTTGAGAAGCGAACACCCGTTCCATTCACAATACACTACCGTGGCAAACTTGCCACGCTTGTTCCTTTCCTCTCCTAGGCAAATCTTTAGAAATATTCAGCCCATTAATTTGGTAGTTAGCATTAAAAAGAGAATATTTGCATTAAGTAGGCATAAAAAGAGAATATTTGCATTAAGTAGGCATAAATTGCATTTAACCAAGGGGTACAGCTGCACTGTCAGAGAATATTGTAGGTGGAAGTCAGACCTGTAGCATTAAATTCTTTGAAAAATCTCAAAAAGTTGGAAGTGAACGCGTGTTCCGTTTCTCCCATGCCCATTCCATTTGTGTCAGGACCATTCCTTCCCAGAAGGGTGAAAGCATGTATAGGTGGTACCACTTTTTTCACCTTTTGGTGGTACCACCAATAGCCCCTAAAAGGAGGGAAGTTTAGTGTTTTTAAAATTAGTAATATGGAAAATAGTGGGCCATCATAAAATTAATTGGGCCCCCCTCTTCAAAGCATGCAATGATTTGGCACCCCCCTTCTCGTAATATGGAAAATAGTGGGTCATCATGAAAAGGATTGGGCCACCCTCTTTAAAGCATGCATTGATTTGGCCTGTCGCACGCACCCCCTTCTCCCTCTACTCCTCTTCTCCCTCTGCTCCGTTCCTGCATTCCCTCTCACCAAGCAAGCTTCCAGCCCATTCATCCCTCTACTGCCTCGCATCACTCACGGTTTCACCGTTTCATAGCCGTGTGCGTAGAGATGAATGATCCCACCCCCAAGAAGAACACCCCCCCTAGGAGGTGCAAGAGACCCTTTGCGGATGCTGACTTAGTCATGCAGACCCCTTCACCGATGCCAGAGAAAGGTGAAGCTTCCCAGACAACATGCGACCCCCCAACAGAAAAGTCCACTTGGAAAGGTATTGTGCTCCTCTTCCATGTCTGCTGCATGCACATATCGTTCTTACACATCTCCTCTATTGGCTTTTGTTTGCACATTGTTTCCCTGTCAATGCATGCTCCCCTTGAGAACTAACGTCGTTTGCTTGTTCTCTTATTGACAGCGTCATCTGAGTACCCCAAGCTCTCCTGTTTTTTCTACTCATAGTAGCTGAGTTGCATGCTGAGTACGGCTTGAGCATGGAGGGCAAGCTGCCCAAAGATCTTACTGTCGAGGATTTGCCACCTGAGGAGTGGCTGACTGTCTTCAAAGTTCCCGAAAAGAAGAAGACAAAGGTCTTCCTGCATATGGTGCAGGATCACCTATACGACGCTTGTCGTCTTTTGTATCAGAAAGTGTACCAAGCTACCCCCTCTAATGGGGAACTAATGAGAAAGTTTGCTAGGGGGTTTGCCTTTGAGAATTGTGCAGCTGCTAAAGCTCAACCCAAAAGTCACAAGATTGCATGGGCTGTGGTGGGTAGTATGGTCTTGGAGAATGTGAAGGCTCAACGGGGAGGTTTGAATCGTAAAGTGAGCAAGTTCATGTCCGATTACGGTGTTTCTGTCTTATATGGACAAACAGAGTATGCTGTTGACTCTTATATGGACAAACAGAGCATGCTGTTGATTCTTACGCCTTGACAGTGTCTAATCATCCTGTAAAACCGACTGAGGTTGCATCCCAGCCCCTATACATAGAATGGTTAGGTAGAATTGCTGAAGATCTTGATGGGTAGGCCCATATTGCTAAAGCGAAGGTTGGTTCTGCTAAATTGGTCTTAGCAGAGAAGAGGGATTTGTGGCTACGCAACGAAGGCACCTATTTGGCCTATGCCCCGATTATAGTAGAGATGGAGAGACTTAGAGCAGACATGGAGATATTAAAAGCATCTCTCCTAGAAAATAAAGCTCTCATTCTGAAGAAGGAAGCTGAGATAGGAGTGCTAGAGAGGGTGGTCTCAGTGGCTTCTAGTGCTGTGATGTCTGCTGCCTACACTACAGAGATGAAGGAGGAGGTGTCCACTATGCAGGTACTTTTGAAAACTCAAGCATTTTTCTATCCTTTAAGTAGTGGTCCAAGCACTTGCAAGTGATTCAAGCACTTGAAAGTGGTGTAGCATTTACACCACTTTTGCAAGTGCTTGTTTCACTTGCATCACTTGCATCACTTGTAAGTGCTTAGAGGTCATCGAGTTCATAGACTACTCATAAGTATTCAGACCACTTGCAAGTGCTCTGACCACTTGCAAGTGTTATACCACTGTAAGTGCTTACATCACTAGCAAGTGCATAGAAATCATGCAAGTTCTTAGAAGTTTAACAAGTGCTTAGACCACTTGAAGGTGCTAAGACCACTTTCAAGTGGTCATACCTTTTGCAAGTGCTAAGGCCACTTGCAAGTGCTATGACCACTTGCAAGTGGTCATACCACTTGCAAGTGCTAAGGCCACTTGTAAGTGTTCATGCCTTTTGCAAGCTCTAAGACCACTTGCAAGTGTTCATACCACTTGCAAGTGCCTAGGCCACTAGCGAAGTTCAAGACCACTTGCAAGTGTTCATACCACTTTCAAGTGCTCATACCACTTGCAAGTGCCTAGGCCACTAGCGAAGTTCAAGACCACTTGCAAATGTTCATACCACTTTCAAGTGTTCATACCACTTTCAAGTGCTCATACCACTTGCAACAAGTGCTTAAAACATTAGCAAAAGCACAAAGCACATACAATTTCTAAGACCTTTAACAGGTGCTTAGAACACTTGGAAGAGCCACTTGCAAGTGGTTGCATCATTTGCAAGTGCTTAGACCACTTTTTCAAGTGCTTAGACCACTCATTGGTGCTTAGACCACTTTTTCAAGTGCTTAGACCACTCACTGGTGCTTAGACCTTAGGGCACTGCACAAACCACTAACAGGTGCTCAAACCACTTACACATGCTTGAAAGTTATGATGGCTAGTTGTTTTTCATTATGTGCAAGCTTTGGTTGAGGAAATGGAGCATGTGTTATGTGAGCTGAGAAGACAGGCCTCCTTCATGAAGGAGGCATGCACTTTCTTGAAGAGAGAGGGGAGAGCCCTTCTAGTGCCTACCCCACCTAACCAAGTCTATCCTAGGTGCTAACACTGTCCTCATTGGTGGATCTTGTGTGGCCTGCGGCCAGCTGCTGTCAAACAAACATGCGGCCGGCAATTATTATCTGCCATATGCCCACAAGTACCACCCCTTTTGTTTTTCCATTGTCTGTGCGACTGAGCCCAAGTGCATTGTTCCAGACTATTCGTGGGAGATACCACTTGTAGCAAGATGTTGCGCACTTGGGAATGCATATGAGGAGTCCATAGGTAAGGCATGCCTCTTTCATAGGATAGGATTCATGCTACTTTTGATATGTATAGTAATTGTCTATGATGTCTCAGGTGAGCCAGAGGCTGGTGGCGAGGGGGTGGACCCAGCCGCTTCCACCTCGTCCATGCATGATGTGGACGCCCCCTTCGACCTAGATGCCTTGATGATGAAATACAAAAACTTTGAGGGTTGTAGTCTGTTTGCTGAAAAAACTGATGTGCTTGGTAATGGAGGCATCATGAGGGAGACACCTGGTTCTGAGATCACACAAGGTAATTTTGGTTACTGTAACATGTTATCCTCAGACATGATTATCCATGATTATTGTGATCATATTAACTACCTATGCTCCTAACTTGATTTCCTATTGCTATCCCCTGATGTCATTAAGACATTAAGTCATGTTAGTGCTCTAACTGGAGAGCCAAGCTACGTCGACAAAGGTGTACATACTGAAGAGGAGTTGGACCCAGATATGGAAGAGACCCTCCAATTTGTTGCAAGAGAGCTGCGGAAGAAGAAGAAAAGGCAGGTGGAGGATGGGCCTCTTCGGGACCCCAAGAAAAGTACTAACACCCAATTTTCCCCAAAGCCGGAGCATGCAAGAAGCTTTAGCTTCTTGCAACTTTGTAGCTTTTTGCTCATGCAAGCCGCATTAATTTGCAGCAATATAATATATAAGTCCTTTGTCTCAGTGTCTGTGCGTGTCTTGACCATCTTAATTGTTGTGCATGTAGTTAAAATTCAAGTTGTTGGCTCAAAAACCCTACCACCCACCACTGATGAGGTAGAGCACATTGAGCACTGTCCTCCACGCTATTAGTTTCGACGCTTCAATGAGTCTCGAGACCTGGCAGTCGTTGTTGACTTCAACAAGGTTCTTTTGTGCGTGCACGATAAGCGCAGGACAGAGATTCCCCCAAATGTCTCAACGCTGTACTTTTCCAAAGTCCGTGAGGATGAGAACATCACCTTTTACGTACGGTAGGATGAGAGGTGTTCTTACTTGCGTTGAGTCAGGTTGCAGAGGTATTTGTGTGGACCTCCCACAGAGACAGGGAATTGGAGATAGCCATGGATAAGTGCCTGCCTCAAGCCAAGAAATGCATGAGTGGATGGCTATCACAAACCGCTTGCCATGTTTGCACTTGGCGCTTTGATAATCCTCCTAGGCCAATGTTCTTGAAAAACCTGGATACCTTCGGGCATCTTGTCCCTAAATTCAATAAGACAAATACACTTGTGCTAGATGACTCCCCATCTACACTATTGTATGAGCAATACTCTTCTAATTCAATGCAATGAGATGATGTTTTTCTCTCTTCTCTTCTCTATTCTCTAGTGTGCATGCTTCTTTGTTGATGCTTGTGGATTCTCTATTAGGCTTGTGTAGTAGTGGATTCAAGCTTAAGCTTCTCCATAGCTTGTAGCTTATCCATGGGCAAGGCATTGCTTGAGTAGTGAATGAGAATGCATGTTTATTTCAAGTTCCATTAAGCTTCAAGGTTTGTGTGCATGCTAGGGAAGTAAGTGCTTGAGAATGAAGTGTGCTTTGAGCTTGTGTGTGCATTAGCTTAGACTTCTTCTTGTATTGGATGCATGAATGAGTGGGATGACGAGTGAATGAGCTATGGCAAGATTGAGCTTGTGTGTGTAAAGTCTATGTCAAGGTAGTGGTGTACATAGAATTTTCTCCATTCGTGGTTAAGCTTCCATGCACCGGTACGGGTTGAATCCCTAGCTCCGAAAGAGATGCAAATCCCATTGGATTGAGCTACACACGGATCATGCTACTCTTGCTACAAGTGTAGAGAGTCTTCCGTCTCTCCATTGGCGCCGCTGCTGGGGAGAAGACTCAAAACCGGTTGAGAAGCTTGCATTACTACCACTAATTCTTTTTGTTTTTAGGTTTAGGGTTAGCACGAGTGTGGAATCTCGGAGCTAGTGATTAGAAGATAAAAAGTAGATTACAAAGAGAAAGGAGAGGCTGCGGGGAGGCGAAGGTGAAGGTGATTTTTTTAAAAAAAAAATCTCTGAATTTTCGTTGAAGTTCAGCACTCTGCAACGCGGCTGGAAAGGGCTTCAGTTAGTTGCTCCGTCGTCAGAGGCTCATTGACGGCGGTGAGGTGCTGGAGCTTCAGCTCTGCAGAGGTGAAGCGAAGGGCCAGGAGGAGAAGCGAAGGCGGCTGCTGGCTGCGAAAGAGAACAGGAGGTGAAGGTGATTCGACCTCATCTGTGGTAAACTAGGCACGGGCGAAGGAGGTGGAGGTTGTGGCGGCGAAGGTGACTGCAGCTAAGGCGGCGGCTGCAGTTGAGGCAGCGAAGAGAAGGCGAAGCAAGCGAATGCGAAGGCAGCAGAGAGAGCAGGCGAGGCGGAGGAGGGCACCTGGCCGTTGAAGGCAGCAGAGAGAGAAGGTGAGGTGGAGGAGGGCGCCTGGCCGGCTGAAGGCAGCAGAGAGAGAAGGTGAGGCGGAGGAGGGCACCTGGCCGCTGAAGGCAGAAGGTGAGGCGCGTGTGGCGTCAGAAGGTGAGGCGCCAACTGCTGTGTGGAAGCGAAGAGAACGTGAGGAGGCTCCTGCGAGACGGCAGCTGTTGAAGGGTGGGTGCAGCAGAGAGAGCGCCGAAGAAGATAAGGTGGCCGGCGCAGGATTCGGAAGAAGGTAAGGTGGTCGGCCCAAAAAGGTTAGTGTTTTATTTTTTTTGTTTTGTTAGTCTTTAGTTTTTTTTTTTTTAAAATCTGTAATTTCTGCATACTAGGCAATTTTTAGTTTTTTTACATTTTAAAAAAATATATAATAATAATAATAATAATAAATAGTAATTAAAAAAATTCTATAAATTATGTGTTTTATTAGGAGTCCACATTTTTTGCATATTCTGTATTTTTTTTAAATTTTTGTAATTTTTTGCATAATTAGTGTAATCTGCATAATTAGTAATTTTTGTGTAATTAGTAAAAAATAAAAAAAAATAAAAAATAAATTAAAAAAATATATTTACACATATATTCATGTTAGTTGCATTTAGTGGTTAGGTAGGGTTTTTATATATATATATATATATATATTAAAGAAATAAATAAAAAATTTAAAAACTTGACACTGCAATGTGCTAAAAATAGCGTATGCATCTATGCTCGGGAACAATACTAGGGGGACGTAACACTAGTGCACCATCTAGGGTAACCACTCAAGGGAGCGGCACTCAATCGGTTGTTGGCAACTTGGAGAGCATTCTCGAGACATCTTTGGAGTCTCAAACAGAGAGCCTCTCAAGAACCGAGAGTGATATTTCAATGGACGTAAACGAGTCATTTGGCATGAATAGACCATCCACACCCATTGGTATGGCAGATTCTGCTAATCCATTTGAAATCCCAGATGGGGAGTTGATTGACAACATGAGACTCCATTTCTTGTATACAAATGCGCATGGCGGTGAGATCTACAAAGATCCAATGAGCCGGTTTGTTGTTAAAATTGCAGACATTCATTCTGCATTTGAACCAACACGATGGGTAAACTACCAAGACGATATGTACATGGGTAGAAATGGAGTACGCTACGAGGTCACCAAAAATCCTGAACAAGTGGATGCTTTGGGTGTATTTCAACCTAGCGCACAAGCAAAGCAGAAAAAGGAGCTTCCATCGGACCCATATGTGCGAGGAACATCGTGCAGACCTGGTACGCCCATTTCTTTACTTGAAGAATTGTTTTCTGACAGGAATTGGGAGGATAGAGAAAGAACGGGAAAAGAAAAAGAGACCAAGAAAAATCCATGGGACATAGTAAAAGAAATTCCAGTAGTTAAAATCTATCAAGACGACCCAATTAAAGAGGTGTATAGGGATGTGGTAGAAACCTACTATGCAACCACTAAGCACCCGAGCTTAGAGCTTCCAGTCACGCATACAATAACTGTAGAGCATCTAGAAGGTTTCACTAAGCGTGTTCATGATAGATGGGGAAACGACTTTAGAACCCTTGAATGGCCAGAGGTTAGGGAAATGACATGGAAAGGAAGGCCCCTTTTCACTGAGGTGTCTACCTTAGACACGGCACGTCCAGATGAATCTGCCTTTCGAGGAGAAACACTAGCACCACCATGGGCTAGAACCCCAAGTGTGGCTCTCGACCAGCACCTTCCATGCGAACAACTACTAAAGGACCAGTCTTTCCAACGATTGATCCTACGAGGAGAATCGGGGCTATTAGAGAATCTAGGGGAGAAGAAAGACCACGAGCAAGTGGATATGTACCTCCAAGAGAACCCCATAGACCAAGTGAACTGACATTTAAAGAGCGTAGAGTTAGAGGCCGAGACTCATATAGGAGACATGACGATGAATATTCTAGAAAAGTGAGACCATCTGCGTTGCAAAAGCTTGTCAAGAAGTATGACGGATCTGGAGACCCATATGACCATATAGCAGCTTTTAAGCAAGCTATACATGCGGAGCAAGTCACGAATACGCATACGCAAATCGAAGGATTTGGCTTGACGCTAGAGAGTAAGTCTTTATCATGGTTTCAAACTTTAGAGCCTGAGAGGCAAAGCGGTCTTTCGATGGGCTGGAAAAGAGCTTTATAGTTGCATTTTTTAAAATGGGAATTAAGCACAATGTGATAGCTCAAATTTACGCTTTTAAGCAAAAAGATCAAGAATCTGTGCGAGATTGCGTAAATAGTCTAAAGCAGTACATCAATCGATGCCCTGACGATGAGAAGCCAAACCAAGGAAGATTAATTTCTATCTTCCTGGAAGGCTTACGAAACAAGACGCTTCACGCTCACTTGTACGCAAAGAAGCATGTCATCTTCAATGAGTGTTGCATGGATGCCATGGATTACGATGACAACTTTGACATGACTGGCATGGGAAACCAAGATAGTCACCCGGATGATAAACGTAGCTCTGGGAAGGGCTCTAACTCTAGTGTGCCATTAGTTAATCCAGATCAGATTGCCGAGATAGTTTTGAAAAAGATGGGGCAATACTACAGACCTTCCTACCGACCCCAACCATCATACATGCATACTGTACCTACAGGCCCCTACGACTGTGGAGGATGTGGAGGTATCCATAAAACCGAGCTGTGCCCAACCTTCTCACCATTGGTTGGCAATCAACCAACAAAGAAGTGGTGCCAGCTTTGTAAATGGAACTACACACATGTGACTTCGGACTGCAATCACATTGCAAGGATACAAAGGGAACAAGTAGCCAACTCTGCACCTAGATAGCAAGTTGTGAACCATGAGAGAACCTTAGTTGCTCAAGAGCAAGCGCACGGCCAGTGCTAGGAGCTCAACCTCCTCCACCTGGCACAGCTTCTTTTAGATATGTGGAATATGAGAATCCTGAATTAGGTATGGAGATGGTTAGCTCTCAACCATACTACATCGAAATGGAGCATCCTCTTGTCGAACCCTACTTTGAGAACCCCACTGGACCAAGCCTAGCTCATGACTTTAATAGAGACGCAAGCTCTTTGATGCTTATAGGATCTCAGCCAACCAAGACTCAAGGTTATCCAGGACCATATCCTACAAAGAGACTATACCCCACGCAACAAACAGGACCATGCTACGAATGTGGTGGGCCACATTGGGCGAGAGAATTTCCAAACAAGAAATGACTCCTCTTAGCTAACATAGGCACAACATCTACGTTTCCACCTATAGAGAGGTTTTGCCAAGGGTGTAGCATTGACCATCTACCAAAGGATTGCTTGTTGAAGCCTGCGGATCCGGCAGCACAAAAAGCTAAAGCGCCCCTCAACTATGTTGAAGTGATTCCATCACCCACGACATCTAGGGGAGGAGAACAAACTAGTGTCGCTAAGAGTAGTGAGTAGAGCCCAAGCGTAAAAGAATGTCAAAGAGGTTGTTGAGAAACCCTTTGAGATTAAGGTTCTAACCAAAGATGGAAAAGAGAGAAAGAAATCAACTCGATGTAAACCACGCAGCAAGGGGAGTAAGAAGTCAAAGAAGCAGAAGAGTTCTGATGGAGGAAACTCTATCCCCAAAGAGCTAGAAGGAATGTTGAAAACAAAACAAATAGGAGAAAAAACTTAAAATGAGCAAAAGGGAAAGCATCCGAGTCTGAGGAAAGCTCACGAGGATCAGTTCTTGTGGACAAGGTGTACGAGCCTTTAGATGCAGCGCTTCAAGCATATAATAGTAGGATCAGAGCTCTGACCAAGCTGCCTAAGAAGCTGCAAGAATATCCCAACCCTCGTGAAGAGACAATCAACTTGGCTATCCATAAGCAGTTGATTAGAGATACTCAGACTCTAATAGACGGCCCACCACCTATGTACGCAAGAGGACCTGCTTCTCTGAAGCCTAACTTAGAGACGATACCAAAAGCCACGCCAAGCATGGAAAAGGGAAGTGAAGTTGTATCTCTACATTTCCCAGAAATGCCTGAAGGAGATGATTTATCTCATACCAATGCAGACGAGTCAAAACCATTGACTACCGTGGATTTTGGAGATGAAATTCTTGAAATAGAGGAAGGAGTAGCAAGGGAGATGTGGGAAGTGGTGCAAAAACAAGTTGAGGATCTAGTATCTTCTGACAAGTCACCACCGTTTTCTATAGTAGAATTCTCGAATCAAAGGGTTCAAGAATTAGATGCTTTATGTCTACCAGATGATGCTCATACTGTTGTCTCAGCTCGGAGCAACAAGCTCACTTGCAAGACACTGCCCTCATATTAGGACTGTACGAAGCACATAGCCAAATCATGCGAGTACCATCAATGACACGACAACCTCATCAGGAACGAGACATAGGGAGTTTGCAAGCTTTAATGTCGGCACCAGTTACATGTACCATTCCACTCGCAGAGTTCTTAAAGCTTAGGCCAAGATTGTGGGAAGAAGTGGCTACACAATTAACTGAGCAAGGATTGTGGAACCAGAACATCCAAGTTAAGGAGTTGTTGAAGGCAAAGGATTCTGAGCTAATGCTTAAGCAAACAATTCCGGTTCCTGTGAACAAAGCTGGCAAGCATTGTGAAGACGACAAAGGAAATACTACGCTTCTTGTGGAGATCAACAAGATTGAATCTATAGCTATTCTAGATAGTAGAGCAGGGGTGAGTATAGCAACAAAAACTGTATGGGAAATGTGGGGAAAACCTGCAATTAGAAGTACAAGGATGAGTTTGCAATTGGCAGATGGAAATCTAGAGAGTCCCATAGGATTGCTTGAGAACGTTATAGTCAAGTCATGTGGCATTGAGTACGGACATACCTTTGCTATTGTAGACTTTGGCAAGAACACAAATTACAAAGTGATCCTAGGAAGGCCATTCATGCGCCAATTCAAAATGATTTAAGACTGGGGTTACAATTACTTGTACCTTAGACATGAGAATGTAACCATGAGGGTGAATCTGAAAAACCATGCTTATCGAGATGTGACGCACTCTCCTATGGATGAGTTTGATTCCGCTTCTTCAGAAGCATCGGGAGCAACTATGTTTGAAGGAAGAGCTGATCTATGGATCTGTGGAGCATCTTGTCGAGACTTGCAACCTGGAAATGTTACCATAGACAAAAGTGTGATGGATGAGGCATATATCCCTATACCTTTTCCAGAGATCTTGATAGATCCCTTAGAAAGGAACCATGTTTTAGCTACCATAGACACTTGTGCATTGCCAAGGCAAACACAGTTCTGTGATCCAGATGGGTATGACATTATTCCCGTAAGAATGCTAAGACCGATCTATGTAGAGGAACCTCAAGAAGCCCCTAGGAATGATATACAAATCATTTTTGCTAGGAGATATGGTATCTGTGAGGAAGTATCCCCTCTTGAGTACAGCTCAGCTGACGAAGGAGATGAGGATAGATGCTTAGAATCCTCTGATGGTGGAAAGGATTTTGATGACGATGCCATAGTCCCTGAATCAGAGTTAGAGAAGATAAGATTGTTGTTAAAGGGCAGAGAGGTCTTGCTGGTGAGTATTCCTAGTGACAAACCGAAACGTAAGTTTTGCAAGTCACTGGAAGTTTCGAAAACAGAAAGTCAAGGAAAAGAGACAACAACAAAAAGAAAGAGAAGATGTGGATAAAGAAGACTTTATTCCACCTCCAACCTTTGTAGGGAAGAACGAGTACTTGTACTACTTGGGAGCTGATGATTGCATCAAAGACGAGATGAAATGGAGATACGGCTTTCAATTAGTGCAAAAGCTAAACGAGAAGGAGAGTGACAACCCAAAGAAGAAGAGGAAAAGGAAACCAAAGCTAAAATCTAAGGCTTCAGTGCATTCAATCAAGACTGAACAAAGCACCATGACGAGAGTGGAGTGTAAAGCTCTAGTGCAAGAACGGAAGAGAATGCTAAAAGCAACATGGTCTTCCATGAGTGATGACTCAAAGGAAGAAGAGGATACCACAAATATCCCCTCAAACTTCAAGAAATTCACCATACAAGATCGGAAAATAGTCTTGCAACAACCTATTCGACAGAAACTTGAGGAACCAGGAGTTTCCTATGATGGCCCTCAGGACGCCAAGAAAATAGACCTGGCAGAACCAAGCGAAGAGCCACGTAACGTGTGGATTGCCACAGACTTAACCCAAGCAGAGGAAGAATTGCTAATCTCTACTCTGAGAGAGTATCGAGATATATTTGCTTGGAGTTACAAAGACCTTAAGGGGGTAGATCCAAAGATCTACCAACATACAATTCCCATGCGAGAGGATGCCAAGCCATCCAAGGAGCGTCCTTACACGTATAACGATAATTTTGCCAAAAAGATCAAAGAAGAGATTGACAAGCTGTTAGCGGCTAAATTTATTTATGAGATTGAACATACAGAATGGGTTTCATCGATTGTGGTAGTACCTAAGAAGAATGGAAAACTACGAGTATGTGTCAATCTAAAGAAAATAAATGCTGCTACTGTCCGGGACCACTATCCGCTTCCACTCATTGGTATTGGAGAGGGTAGCTGGTAAGAAGGCATACAGTTTTCTGGATGGATTTTCGGGCTACAACTAGGTATCTATTGATCCCAAGGATCAACGCAAAACCGCATTTGCTACCGAATGGGGAGTGTTTGCATATAGAGTCATGCCTTTTGGTTTGACTAACACTCCAGCCACCTTTCAGAGGTTGTGTTCAAAGAATACCTGCGATTATTTCTTGAAATATTCATGGATGACTTGTGTGTGCATTCCATCAACAGAGAAGAACACAGAGCATCTCAAAAAAATCTTTGAGAAATGCAGAGTGTATCGCATATGCCTTAACCCTAATAAATGCAAGTTTATGGTTAGGCAAGGGAAGATTCTAGGCCACATTGTGTCTAGGAATGGTATATCCACGGATGCGGAAAAGATTGTTGTTATTGTTGAGCTACCTAGACCTTACAATGCAAAAGGGGTACAAGTTTTCATGGGTCATTGCGGCTACTATCGTAGATTTATCTACATGTACGCTGAAATAGCACAGCCATTGTATGCACTCCTTGTTGTATTTGAATGGACAGAGGATTGTGAAGAAGCCTTTGAGAAGCTGAAGAAAGCATTAGTGACGACACCTATTCTCAGGTTGCCGGATTGGGATAATTTATTCCACTTATATATAAATGCTTTAGCTTTTGCAATTGGCTGTATTTTAGCTCAACCAGGCGAGAACGGACTTTCCAGTCTCATATGCTAGCCGCCAGTTGAATAGTGCTGAAAAGAATTACACCACCATGGAAAGAGAAGGTTTAGCTATGATCTACGCTGTGAAGAAGTTTCGGCATTACCTTTTGGCCAACAAATTTACATTCTTCGTAGATCATCAAGCTTTGCTTTACCTTGTGAACAAGCCATGTGCAACCGGAAGGATTGTACGCTGGTTTGTTATTCTACTTGAATTTGAATTTGAAGTAGCGGTAAAGAAGGGAAAAATGCATCAGCGGGCTGATCATCTTTCCAGAATAACTTCAGGAGAAGCACCCATTGGTATAGATGATGATATTCCTGATGATACTCTATTCTTGGTTGAGAGAGCACCAAGATGGGCAGAACCCATCATTCAAATTTTAACGACAAGATTTGTT
The DNA here is from genome assembly GCF_041138505.1 of Cibotium barometz. Taxonomy (NCBI): domain Eukaryota; kingdom Viridiplantae; phylum Streptophyta; class Polypodiopsida; order Cyatheales; family Cibotiaceae; genus Cibotium; species Cibotium barometz. The sequence goes on from NC_141089.1 coordinate 24,163,770, forward strand.
AACTCCATTAGTCCCACCAATGAAAAGATAATGACCTTAGAGCATTGTGCTCCTTATAAGCTTCTTTCTGGATGATTGTATAAAATTAGGAAAAGATGGAATACTTCGTCTATGCCTTGACCCTGATCAATACAATGAGATTATCTCATATGTCCACGTGAGCTTAGGAGAGGCAAACATGTCTTTGGAAAGGATACGGTTAAAAGAGTTTTGTGGGAAGGATATTGGTGGCCAACACTTCATGCTGATACACAGAAGAGTACGTACGGAATTGTAAAATTTGTCAACAAAGGAAACCCATTCCTCATGTGACTCTATTTTATATTTCAACAACACCGAATTGGAGTTCATACATTGTGAAGTATTTGACACAGGGTCATACGGACGATAAGATGCCTAGGCATAGAAAGAGAGCCATAGAGGTAGAAGCAGAGAGTTTTCAGATTATTGAAGGCCAGCGGTACAAAAGGGGCAAAGATGGAAACCTACGGACTTGTGTTTGTGAGAGTGACTACCTTAGTGTATTGACTCATGCACATTCAGGAGTTGGGGGTGGACATTTCTATGGAGAAACAACTGCCAAACTTATACTATGGTTAGGACTATGGTGGCCTACGCTCTTTCATGATGCAACAGAGTATGTCAAACGATGTGATCAATGTCAAAGAGCCAAACCTCGTACCAAGTATGAGGACATGCCATTGAGACCAATTATGGGGGTTAGAGCTTTTGCCAAATGGGGAATTGATTTTGTGGGACTGATTAAACCACTAGCACGCCATACACATGCTGAGCATATCATTGTAGCCACAAATTATCTTACGAAGTGGGTAGAAGCAAAAGCCACAGTAAAAAACGATGCTAGGACCACTGCAAAGTTTTTATACGAACATGTATTTACACGCTACGATTTACACGCTATGATTTACCTATTGAGATTGTGAGTGACCAAGGTGTGAAATTTATCAATGAAGTCATTACCTTTCTTTTGGAAGACTTTATGGTCATCCATAAGAGGTCAGCGCCTTATCACCCAAAGCAAATGGTCAAGCTGAGAGCACAAACAAGACTCTTTGCACTGCGCTTACAAAGATTGTTGAGGGACATAGAACAGATTGGGAACAGAAACTTCACTCAGTTCTATGGGCTTACCGAATTGCTTACAAAACGTCCATAGGCACGACACCCTTCAATCTAGTTTTTGGATTGGACGCTATCCTTCCGATAGAATTTATTGTCTGCGAGTTGCAAAACAACTTGAGTGGACAGATCATGAATTCTCTACACGGATCGATGAATTGGAGAGGCTAGATGAAGGCAGGCTATTGGTAGTCATTGGCATGTATGCTGAAAAACGACGCCAAAAGCGTTGGCATGATACGCATGTGAAGAAAGGTCGCTTCAGGAGAGGTGATCTAGTGTTGCTTTACACATTGAAGAAACAAAAACGCAAGCTGAAAATGTGAGGACTTGGTCCATTTGTGATCAACGAGCTTAGTGCGAGTGGTGCAGTGAGGTTGGAAACCTTAGATGGAGAGCCAATGATTAACTTCATCAATGGTAGCCGCTTGAAGCGCTATGAAGAACCTCTAACAGATGATACGCTGATACGCATACATGCTAGTCAGACACGTAAAAAAGCTCAAGCTTTGTTACAAAGTCAAGCAAAAGAAGAAGCTAAGGCTAGAGTAGCACTAGAACGAGAGCGCCGCAAGGCAGCTATCATGGCCATCCACTTGAATGATGATGAAGACTTTGTAGATCCCTTTCATATTGAAGTAAGGATTCCTACTCAAAGAGCAATCTTTGCAGCGTCTGCACTTATAGATTTGGGAGCCGATTGCAATGTTTTGTCTTATGAAGTGTGGACATCATTAGGCCAACCTTTGCTCACCAATGCATCATTGAACTTCCAGAGTTTCTCTGGTGATAAAACCCCATCCCTAGGCAAGTGTTGTATTAATATGTCCATTCAGGATCAATCTTTGCACGTGACTTTTTATGTTGCTAACAAGAGCCAAGCAGTGGTGGATGTTGTTCTAGGCAGATCATGGATTAGAACCACCAGATGCGGTATAGACTGGAACTCACGACAATACACCTTGTTGGTAAATTCTACTCACCTTACAGGATCAAGTGCTTCGGCACTCCCATGTTTTCAAAAGGTGGAGACCATCACCACTGTGATAGAGACAACCTCAAAAGATCCAATGATTTGGGTGAATAATGACAATGACAATACTCAAGGATGGCATGTGCCAACATCTCTCTTATATACACAAGGCTACAGAAGGGGGGAAGCACTTAGAATTCAAATCTGGTTACTTAAAGCAGCTCGCAAGCCAAGACCCAATGCTGCCAAGGAACATCCAAGGAATACAAAGCTAAAGAGGAGGATCACCAGAGCCAACAGTTTCACCTCCAACAAGACCACTCAACAACGGTTGATCCCAAAGAAGGTTCTGCAAGCACAAGGCTACTACGAGGGTGATACTACCTTGTGGCTACCAAAGAAGAATGCAGGGACTATTGCAGCAAAACATAATTATGTTCCTGAATCTACTCAAGAACAAAAGCAGTCAATACCACCTCACTTACAGAAACCAAATCAATACTGGAAACCACGCCTTACCAAGCCTGGAAGAGTCCAGGTGGAAACACAAACTGACACGTCAATCGAACATCATCATAAGGTCTTGAATAGGAAGGGATACTCCAAATTGACATGGGAAGAAAAAGGCAAGTGGGTACCTTTTCTCACTTCTATCTCAGAGGCAACACATCAAAAGGAGAATATTGCGACCAAATCAAGTTCAGAGTCTATTCCTCAAAGCACAAGCGATGTCAAAGTTTTTCTTACAAAGCCGACAACTTTCAATCAAGCTCCTACACAAGTAAACTCCCTGACTATCAAAGGAAAGAGGGTTCTTCCTACAACTCCAACTATTTAGAATGTCGTCAGTATTCTACTCTTTCCCTAATCAAATTACATTACCAGCCATAAGTCTACAGGCATAGGTGTTAGAGTTGGGCACTCTGAAGACTCAAGAAAATTTTGAAAGCCCAATGGGATGGCAAGAACATAGCTGCCATATGGTTGCCAACGCTCCATGACGACCTAAGTGATGCCTTGATGGTTGGCTAGAACTTTGCAGTGAATGCAAAAAACCTAGGTGCAGACTTCTACATCTTGAAGTGCACTAAAACCAAGCGCTTGACCATCAAATCCGAAAGGGATGAATGGCATAACCATATTCAAAAGAACTCATTTGTCATTGAGGGACTCTTCTACGACAAGGTAAATGGCCAAGATGACACCTACGTTCTTTTGGATGACACCTACGTTCTTTTGGATGACAAGCCCCCTGATTTTATCTACTCCCACTTGGTGCGATGCATCACATTTCCGATGTGCTCGGTAGAAGGTGAGCCTAATGTATATGAACTATCAAATCATGTATTTGAACAAATCTATAATAGCATGCCCCCAAATGAGAACTTGTAAGTTCTAACTTTCAAGCTAGCACAATGCGTCCTCCTAAGAAGCACTATTTCGCACATTCAACTCTTTGACAGCACTTTCAGTTGTAGACAAGCACTTTAAGAACACTTGACAAGCACTTCTAGTACCTACACAAGCACTTCTAGTACCTACACAAGCACTTCTAGGATCTACACAAGCACTTTCAGATTACTTGAAAAGCACTTTAAGTACCTAGACAAGCACTTTCAGACCACTTGACCAGCACTTTCAGACCACTTGACCAGCACTTCCCAAACAATTGAAGTACTTTCAGACCACTTGACCAGCACTTCCCAAACAATTGAAGTACCTACACAAGCACTTTCAGACCACTTGACCAGCACTTCCCAAACAATTGAAGTACCTACACAAGCACTTGACAAGCACTTGGAGGCCACATGGTAAGCACCTGTCGACAAGCATTCCAGACCACTTGACAAGTGCTTTAAGCACCTTGACAAGCACTTTTAGATTACCTGACCAGCAGTTAGCCAGCACTTTCTAGTACCTAGACAAGCACATGTTTAAAACTTTCAGACCACTTGAGAAATTCTTGTCAAGCACTTCAGTACACCTGGACAAGCACTTTTAGTATCTAGACAAGCACTTTCAAACCACTTGACAAGCACTTCAATACCTAGACAAGCATTTTCAAACCACTTGACAAGCACTTTTAGTGTCTAGACCAGCACTTTTAAACCACTTGACACAAGCACTTCAGTACTACCTAGACAAGCACTTTTAGACCATCACTTTCATAAGACTCAACAAAATGCAACCACAGTATAAACTAAAGAAAATGACACTAGATCGACACAAAATCGTTCCAAGATAAAAACCATTTTTAAATAACATAGGCATGTGGAGCCAGTTATGAGGGAGCTAGGAGGCACAACTGTAGTCTTCATGGAGAGAGAGAGAGAGGGAGCTAGGAGGCACAACTGTAGTCTTCATGGAGAGAGAGAGAGAGGGAGAGAGGGAGATAGTACAGATGAATACAACTTGCACTCAGGCGGGAAGAGAGGCCCTTTTGTGTAGGCCGGAAGCAAAGGCTATGGCAGAGAGAGAGAGGCAGAGAGTGAGAGAGAGTGAGAGAGAGAGAGTCACGGCACGCCAATGGATTACAGGACGAGTGCAAACTGAGTGGAGGAGAGAGAATATTCAGAAGCGTTTAATGGGCACGCCATTCCCTTAATGAATGCTCAGTTGCATTTTCAAGCCCGCCTCTATTTCAAATTTAAGCCTCTTTCTCCTCCCAAAGGGGTGGCTAAAAGTAGTGTCCAAGACACTCCTTTTTGGTACCACCTATACATGCTTTCACCCAGAAGCGTATGCCTATTCCAACATATTTCCTTCAACTTTCCACACTGCACTGGTAGAAAAAGAAGCCAAAAAATTGATAGAAGAAGAAAACGGTAGGGTGAAGAGACCAAACAAGTGCCCAAACACTTAAAGACCTTCCAGATGGCCAACAAATTTGTGCAATATGACTTGGCCACTCATATGATTGTCCAACCAAGATAAAAGAAATTAACTTGACAGGCTTGGGAAAAGACCTAAGGCTAGTATACATTGGGGAGACAACCTCTCCTTGGTAGAGACCGAACTCAGCACTCTACTCAAACAATTCTAGGATTCTTTGCTAGAAGTACACGGGCATGAAAGGTGTACCTCCCAAAGTAGTCAACCACACCATTTCGATGGTCGATGGAGTAAGACCTCTCAAACAAAGGGCTTATACTATTAACCCAAAGAATTCCAAGATGGTCCTAGATAGCCTGATTATCGAGAAGCTAAGGCGTAAACAGTGGTTCGATGAACAAATTGAAAGAGAAGCAATTGAATGAGGGCGACATGGTCCTCCTATTCAACACAAAAACACACAAAAAGAAATTCAATATTAGAGGCTCACGACCTTTCCTAACCACTGAGATAACCCCACAAGGCACTATGCGCATAGAGACACTTGACGATGTCGAAATGGTGGGATATTTCAACAGTAGAGCAAGTTAAAACGCTAATATGGCCCACTAACCGAAACTACCCTAAGGGCCATTCACGACAAAAAATAAAGAAAAAAGGACAACTAAGGAATGAAACAAGCCGCCCAACAAGAGGCTAAAGTAAGGCAAGACAAACTTAGGCAGAAAAATATAGTCAACATGGCCCAAGTTATAGACCTCAAAGAGGCCTACTCGGTTATGGTTAGGAATGACCACCCCAATGAGCTTCACCCCAAAATTATCTCTTGTAGGTACATGGGCTAATTAAAACCTTATGTATCATGAGACATGGATTTCCCTCGGGCAAACAAACCCCCATTGAAAGACACTCCTACCATGGTCACAACAATGGCATCTGAAGAAGTTCACTGCTTAGGCACAGCTACACTTTGGTTCCACATTGGAAATAATCCCTTGGAAGGGAAATTTTATGTGATTCTTGCAAGAACAATGCGATGGGTTTGGTAGCGGGCGACATATCTTCTATAGCTGGACTACACCGACTAGTCCACGCCTACCCACTCACCTTAGTGTGTTCACATTATAAACCGCTTCTATATACACTATTATGTGTGTTAGTAACTTTATCTTCTTTGTAGACCTCTTTTGTTGTGTGAAGAAGAAGACGAATTTTCAATCTCTCACCTTGTGTGTTCTATTCTACGGTTTGTGTGAGTGTGTGTGTGCTTGCAAGAGCTCAAGCTCTCTTCTCCCCTGCATCTTTTCACTCCTCTACATGCTTTGAAAGCATGAAGATGCATGATTCTCCTCTTGAAGTCTTGTTTTATGGATTAAGTAGATGATTAATCTCTTTCTTAAGCATTAGGAGATCTTCGTTTCTCTTCCATATGTTTTGAAATATCTCTAATCCATAGTTCTTCTCTTAAACCATGTGGAGTTGGTTTATATGCTAATCTTTCATGCCTATGGTCATCATGATTTATGATTAATACTCATGTTTAGAATGAAGATAATCTTTCTTTTTGGTTATGCATCCATGAAGGATGAATCTCCTTCTTATCTTTTCTTCCACATGCTTGGAAGCATGTTATTTTCATGGTTATCTCTTTAAACCATGCTTTCTAAATCAAGTAGATGATTAATGGTAAAGATGTTACCCTCATGCTTAATACTTCATTTTAAGGGTTATAATGATGTTTAGATGCATATATGTTTATGCATAATTATTCTAAATGCTAAAAGAAGGATTTTTATTATATTTTTATCTATACACTGTAAGATCCCTATCCCCACCACACAACGAATTCAGGGGTGCTAGCACCAGAAGTAGCACTTCTTGCGCGAGATAGGGTCCCACACGCGGGGCCTTGCCCACGGATATCTGGACAAGAGACTAATCCATTGGTTCTTCCAAAACCCAACCCGAAAAAACTTCCCTTGCTCGGAAAGCACGGGTAATTCCTCCAAGATAACTTTTCTCTAACGTAGTCAAAAGCCTTATCTAAGAGAGCTGATCTCACCAAACCTGTAAGTCCCATAGGCACATTAGGGAAAAGATTGCACTTGGATTATAAAGACCAACTCTTTTTTCCTCATTGGCACAGCCGTTGATTCTTTTCCATAGAACAATTTTTGTCTAGGATTTACTTCATCTATCGTACCATAACAGAATTGAGTCTCAATTTAGGGATCCATCAGTCGAGCCTACCCCATCCAATCCCATGGGTTAGCCAACCACCCAACCACTATAGTGATGGGCTCCAATTAGGAATTTCGTTAGGTTTTGTCCCAGGTACTAGGGAAAAGAGTTCCCAGGCCCCCTAACCAGATATTCATGCGAACTTAAAACTAGTCACACCACTTACACACCCAATATGAAATTGCCTTTTTCACAAAATCAGCTATCTTTAAAAACAATCATTTAATGAAACCATTGAGTCACTGATCCTAATCCTCAAAATCTCTAGTTAGATCCTGATTTCCAATCATTCCTTCATCGTTGTACCTATGGCATCATTGGCAACGAGAATGCTCACCACCTGTCCACTTAGGGGCCTTTTCGATAGTTCCTAGCTCATAGTAACCGACAATATATATTCACATATCAAAATGGAAACTCCGTTTAAGATCAGCAAGATCAACCAACGGATCCATATAAAAGAGCCATGGACTCATTCATTGAGGACCAGCAAGGTCAATCAACCACATCCATGCCCGAATTCAGAAAACAACTGTTACTCCTTGTTCCAATATCTTCCACGATACACGTGTGGGTATCGTTGTTGGCGAACCAGAGCCCAAGCACCACATGGTTAGCACCCTCTAGGATCCTTCGTAGGTGACCTAGCGCTTAACTCATAGGTGGCTTCCTTGGTCCCTCATCCACCGTACCGGAAGCTCACCATTTTAATCGAACCGAGGCTGGTCAAGACCTCGGTTGTATGGCTGACCATTTCTCAATTTTAACATTCAATTTATGACTTAAATTAATCTAATTTGAATTCTAATATCTCTAATCTACTCCATTTTCTAAAAGTCGATCGAGAGAGAGAGAGAGAGAGAGAGAGAGAGAGAGAGAGAGAGAGAGAGAGAGTTTTGATAATTGAAAAATGGTGTGTGAATCTATTAGAAAGTTAATAGCTAGCACTGAGGTCCTTACTTAGGAGGAGATTTTAGAGACAATAGAGATCATTAGATGTAGGGTCCCATAGCAACATGATGGCTTTAGCCGTGGTTAGAGAGTGTGCTACAATGCCATGTTGCTACTGCACTCAATGTTGGGTCTGGTCTTAGAAAATTTAAGCATGCACTTCTTATTCTAATAATGTTTGAGTTTCTTTGTACATTCTCATTGATATTAACATATATATGATTTTTCGTATGTGTAGAATCTACAATTAGTGGATAATACAGATTTGGATGTACAACTATACAGCCAAAACAATTGAAACTCTAATTAACAATATTGGGCAATGAGACCCTGATGTGCCATATGCATTTGTGCCCCCTCCACAATGGCCAAAGAACAATTCTGCACCATTGAAAAGCATCCATAAATGCCAACCAATAGGGAGTGGATCCACCGTAGAGATTCGCCATCCCCTCATCATGACCAATTCAAGCAAGAGAAAGTTATTGACTCTCCCCAACAAGAAGGGCACTCCCCTCCACAGCAAGAGCAAGCTTCCCCTACCCAATGATAATATTATGCATCAACCCATTCACCTTTGATGCAATGTGTAAATTCAATATAATTGACAATGTAAGAAGGCAATGATCTTTGTATTAACTACTCTCGACATGTACAAAATTTTGTCATGCCAAATGTTAACAAGGAATTTTTGTATGAAATGTTCGTTTCGTTCTCCATGGTACCTATATGTAGAACTCGACGAAATGTATGTAAGTAATAGCCTATTATGGCTTAATGTTGAAATCTAGACATTTTCAAGGTATAGGAGAAGGGATGCCCAAGACGTGTGGTTGCCATTGAAGTAAATAGAAAGAAAAATTAGAAAAAGAAGAAAGAATTAACATTTATACAAAAACATCTAGACCAAAGATAACACTTCAAATTTTATTATGGATGGAAAGGTTACAATCTCAAGGTGATTTCATATCCTTTAGGATATGTGGTTTGATTAAAAAAAGAGCAAGTTTTGGAAGCTTCACTCCTACTTTCAATTTTCCTACCATCTAACTTAAAATAGAAATCCCTCGATGCATCACTACACCTCACTTAGATCTCTTGTCTAAGAAAGGCCAATGGCCAATGGCTTCTAGATTGACCACTAGTAGAGGACTAGAAGTAACTTGGTGTAGTATAGAAAATTCTCTTAAATTAAGTCATTTTTAATCCTATAACACTTTGGGCTCCACTATAGCATCCTTTGATGATTCACTAGCTCGCAATTATTCACCCGAAGCACGAAAGCGTGATCACCGATTCCTCTCTTCCTCGCGGCAATAACCTACCCCTAACCCTTTCTCTTTGGATCGATCAATCCTTCTCAACCTTGTAATTGGATTAAAACATCAATGATGGAAGAATGAGTTCTATCACGCATGTCTTGATCCAAGATTTTCCAGACACCTCTCCATTGTCACCATCTCCTGTAACAGAAACGCATGCATAATGGTTACCTCCCAATGAAATACTTGGTCTTAAAAACAATCAATGCTAAAAGGTAATGGATGTAACCCTAACATAATTTTCTACAAAGACAAACAAACTTATTTTTTAATTTCACCTGAATGAAACGTTTGGCATTGTTACTTTGCATGTAAGATTCCTCCCCCAACCCTTTTTTGATGTCTAGTATCTTCCCCTGTAATCAATCTCTCTTTAGAAATATAAAGACCTTGTTTCTAACTGTTTTAGCCTAGAGAGAGAGAATATTCAAATTATGAATATTTTTGGATAGAAAAATAACTCATCTTATTAAAATAAGTTCCCCTGAAACAGAAATTCAAAAAGGATTTTCCAATGTGCAATTGGAATTAATTGGAAATAGGTATAAAGAACCTTAGTCTAAGGGTCTAGATTTTCAAAAAAAAATTAGATTATGGTCCAATTAAGGTTCCTATGGGCCAATAGCATCAATCCATGTGTAGGGAGGAGATAAATCCAAATTGTAAAAGAAGATACCCAAAAATGAGTAAATGCTCACATAAGATGAAGAGTTGAAAATGTACAAGGTTTATTAGTAAAAAACTATGAACAATAAAATTTTGACACATATGTAAGGAAGGAGAGTTCTTTAAAGAAGGTGCATATTTCACATAAGATGAAGAGTTGAAAATGTACAAGGTTTATTAGAAAAAAACTACTCCATTGGTGGCTCCATCAACATACTAAACCAATTGATTGGTTGGGGGCCTCTACCGTGATCAAAGAATCAAGCAAATTATAAGATAAGTATAGTGAATTTTGATCTTTTTTGAAATGCTATTGAAGTTAATTAATTAATGATAGTAAAGATTTACATAAATTTCCATTTATGTTTAATTCTAATGGTTTTTTTTTCTCTCTCTCTCACTTAAGAAATGGTCATACTCATGACCCATTCTCAATCCAAACGAAGCTTTTCATAAAGCTTTTCCTTAATCCAAGATTAAGCTATGCTTGAGGCCAAATTAATGGCTTTTTTCTATACTTTTAGTTTATGTTTATCGATGATTCAATCCATTATGGATTGATGATCCAATTAGAGACCATTCTAATTAATTCCTTAATGATAAACCTTATCCCTTAGAAAAAATTGAGACTTATCAGTCATAGTAGCGGAGCTATGGCAAAATTTTTATAGAAATTACGCATAAAATAATTTCATTCAAAGCATAAAAAGAGGACTTCCTACCATATTCTAGGAACTATCATCCTAGATTAATTAAAAGAATATTATTATGCATGGAGATATGGATGTTTGCATGTAGATGTAGAGGTATGGATGTGAGTGTGAATGTGGAGGTGGATGTATGCATGGAGATGTGGATGTATGCATGTAGAAATAGATGTGTAGATGAGGATGTAAATGGAGATGTGGATGGATGTATGTAGATGTAGATGTATAGATGTAGATGTGAATGGAGATGTGGATGTATACATGTAGATGTCGATGTATAGATGTAGATGTGGATGTGGAGGTGGATGGATGCATGTAGATATAGATGTATAGATGTAGATGGGAATGGAGATATGGATGTATGCATGTAGATGTAGATGTATAGATGTAGATGTGAATGGAGATTTGGATGTATACATGTAGATGTAGATGTATAGATGTAGATGTGGATGTGGAGGTGGATGGATGCATGTAGATGTAGATGTATAGATGTAGATGTGGATGTGGAGGTGGATGGATGCATGTAGATGTAGATGTATAGATGTAGATGTGAATGGAGATGTGGATGTATGCATGTAGATGTAGGTGTATAGATGTAGATGTGAATGGAGATGTGGATGTATACATGTAGATGTAGATGTATAGATGTAGATGTGGATGTGGAGGTGGATGGATGCATGTAGATGTAGATATATAGATGTAGATGGGAATGGAGATATGGATGTATGCATGTAGATGTAGATGTATAGATGTAGATGTGAATGGAGATGTGGATGTATACATGTAGATGTAGATGTATACATGTAGATGTGGATGTGGAGGTGGATGGATGCATGTAGATGTAGATGTATAGATGTAGATGGGAATGGAGATATGGATGTATGCATGTAGATGTAGATGTATAGATGTAGATGTGAATGGAGAGGTGGATGTATGCATATAGATGTAGATGTATGGAGGTGAATGTGAATGTGGATGTGGATGTATGCATAGAGATGTAGATGTATGCATGTAGATGTGAATGTATGCATATAGATGTGGATGTATGGATGTGAATGTATGCATATAGATGTGGATGTATGGATGTGAATATACGATATGTGATGTGAGGGAATCTGAAGTGATGAGATGGAAATGATGTGATGGGATGAGTATACATATAAATGGAATATGGAATAAGTAATGTAGATTGATGAGGGATAATGTGGAAAAATGAAAGTTAAAATAGAAATTGTATTGTAAACTGTTTGTAAATGCTGTTTGTAAATGATTGTTTTATGTCAAGAATGCTGGGGGGAGCATTTTGACCTTCTTATGATTAAGGTCGTGATGGTAAAGTTGCAACTGCTAACGCGGAGTCAATGAAGGACGTCTCGCGTAGCAAGGTCGGCCGAGGTCTTGACCAGCCTCGGTGCGATTAAAATGGTGAGCTTCCGGTACGGTGGATGAGGGGCCAAGGAAGCGGCCTATGAGTGAAGCGCTAGGTCACCCGGATCCTAGAGGGTGCTGACCATACGGTGCTCAGGCTCTGGGTCGCCTAGGATACCCACGCGTGCGTCGAGGAAGATATTGGAACAGAGTTGGAGTTGTTTTTTGAAATCGGACATGGATCTGGTTGATTGACCTTGCTGGTCTTCAATGGATGAGTCCATGGCTCTTTATATGGATCTGTTGGTTGATCTTGCTGATCTTCAACGAGAGTCCATCTTGATAAGTGATTATATTGCCGAGCATTAAGGGCTAGGAACTATCGAAACGGCCCCTAAGCATTCTAGTTGCCAATGATGCCATAGATACTCTGATGAAGGAATGATGGGGAACTTAAGAATCAATTGGATAAATTGGAAGATTGTGATCAGTGATACTATGGTTTTATTAAAGGATTGTTTTAAACTGGTTGAATCTGTGAAAAAGGCAAATTCATATAAGGTGTGTGAGTGGTGTGACTAGTTTTATTTTGCATGAACATCCGGCTAGGGGGCCTTGGAACTCTTTTCCTTGGTACCCGGGACAAAACCTAACCAAATTCTTAATTGGATCCCATCACTACAGTGGTTGGGCGGTTGGCTAACCCATGGGATTGGATGGGGTTAGGCTGGACTGATGGATCCATAAATCGAGACTCAAACTTTTGTTTTTACGATAGATAAAATAAATCCCGGAGAGTAACTGCTCTATGGATAGGAATCAACGGCTGTGCCTCTTGAATGGGAAAAAAAGCGTTGATCCCAATGATCCAAGTGCAAGTTTCTTCCTTAATCTAACCATGTATCTTATAGATGCAATTGGATCAGCTCGATCAGAAATGTTCTTGACTACGTTAGAGTAAAAAGTTATCCAGGTGGAATCGCCCGTGCTTTCCGGTAAAGGAAGTTTTTCCAGGTTCGTCGGCTTTGGAACAACCGACGGATTAGTCTCTTATCCGGATATCCGTGGGTGAGGCCCCGAATGTGGGACCCCTGTCCCGCGTGAGAAGTGCTACTTCCGCTGCCAGTATCCTGAATCCGTTGCTCAGTGGGAACAGGGATCTTACATTGCATTCAATGGCATCTTCTATAAAGTTCCGCTTTACATCCAATGCCTCCCCCAAAAATTGTTTCATCTAATCATTATCAAGGGACCTCAGTTGATATGTTAACTTTGTTTTCTTGACACCCTCACATGATGCAAACATATGTGTAAAGGTGCTAAATGGTATAAATCATCTCAAATGGACGTCATTAGAACCTATTGATGGTTTCATTGATGCATGTATATATGTTCTTATACATATATGTTCTTATCTTATTATTGTTTGCTATAATGATGTCTGTGTAAGAACAAACCCATTAATGGATAGACAATGGTGGTAGTTTATCATTTGCATTAGCCAAAACATACATGAAATTATAAAAGAAGATTCCCTATGATACTAAATGGTTGGGTGGTTTATCATATAGGAATGTGCCTATCTCTATATGGAAGACATTGATTCTTCCACTCATGCACTCTGCATTCTTCCACTCCTCCACATTCAATGGATATAAAGCTACAAGAAAATTTTAATATAGAGCACAAAAAATAAAGATATTGAACACAAAAAATAAAGACTACTTATTGAAATCTCACTATTTATCTTAGATCTTGTACTTTCATCATGGTGATGTAGCATTAGGTCCGTGTGCATATAAACATGTTGTACAAGGACCTTGATTGGACCATTTGGTTGCCTGTAGAACTCCACGATCTTAACTTTCCAATGCTTGTTAGGATTACCAATGTCTTTTTGTTTTACCTTGAATGCTCCTCGAGTGTTGGGTCTCATCGTGTTTGACTTCCTAAACCCACTGAGGGATCCAACTGCCATGAGCATCCTTCCTATTGAAAAGATTTACACTTTCAATGCTATAGATGTGTTTTCTCCCTAAAGCTCATCTACAAAGGGAAAACAGAACATTATTACCATTTTGTTGGGCTCAACAGTCTAAATAACAAAAAAAAAACGTTAAAGAAATGTTGTGAACCTTCACTCAATTTTCCTTATAGTGGAGTTGACTTCGCAAATGACATCATGGGTCAAGAAGATTAACGAACATAATAAACAAAATAAAATCATAAAGAAATCATGATTATACGTAGCTTAACAAAGTTTACCATACCATTAAGATGGAAGAAAAAAAAAGGCTAAGAGAGAAGAAGAAGAAGAGATGAAGAGCAGATATGGCAGAAATAAGTGACGCTATAAGAGAGGTGGGAAATGAACAGAACTAAGTTCAAATTGTGGATAAAGTCTTCAATCAGACTAGCTTTCAATCAGTCTGACCTCTTTTCTTATTCCTTTTGACATACATTTTGGTATAGGTGGTATTTGAGCCTGACATTCTTCTATTTTTGAGTTTTATGCCAATATATTTTATTTTTCTTTTTTGAGCTTGAAATTGTGGGGACCACTCTGACAAAAAAGATCCATTTTACATGGATCTAGAATCCAAACACTCTCATTAACTAGTCTTATATTATTTTAATGGGCTCTAAAAGGGCCCATTTGGAGCCCAAATTTCCCCTAATGAAGATCCATTCATTCTCCTTAATGTGAAGTGGAAAATCACATCAATGGTTTAGGACTTTGAAGCTTGAGGGTTTTGACTCAACTTAATAATGTGTTCATACTCAACTTTACAAGAAGTGGTGATAAGTGGAGACCAATGACACAAATCTATAATATCAACAAGCAACAAGATCACGTACCAATGAGAGATTATGTCTCTTGACTCAAGCATTTGAACTCGAAGATCCTAAGCAGGGATTTCACTGACGTAAACGAAAACATGTGAACGTGTTAATAACATATGTTAATAACACAAAAAATCTTGTGATCACATGTTATATTCACAAAGCTTTCCCAAGGGCCTAAAAAAATTATCTTTGTCGGGCATAAAAAATCTTCTTAGGTGGCCACTCACCTGCTATTATGTGAAGATGGTAACATGAGAACATGTGAATAGCTTATTCCCATGTGTAGCCAAGCTTTTAAGGGGTTCCCAAATGGCAAGTGACCTGTTATTTTGTGAACGGTAACATGAGAACATGTGAATAACTTGTTCACATGTGTTATTATCACAAAAAATCTTGTGATCACGTGAATATTAAATCCCTGATCCTAAGATGTACGATTATTTTCTCTTATCCAGACAATCTTCGTTGGATGCATGCTACAAGGTGGCCATAAAATTTGAGGATAATATGTTAGAACTACCATAGCTAGATGATAATAAGACTCCCTCAATTGGCTATACCATCCCATTTGTCTAGTCATCATGACTCTGATGCTTAGGAAAAAAAGATAAAGAGCATTGACTTTGATGGACTTCACTTAGAT
The DNA here is from genome assembly GCF_041138505.1 of Cibotium barometz. Taxonomy (NCBI): domain Eukaryota; kingdom Viridiplantae; phylum Streptophyta; class Polypodiopsida; order Cyatheales; family Cibotiaceae; genus Cibotium; species Cibotium barometz. Next base: position 24,179,460 of record NC_141089.1, read on the forward strand.
CCTTGTGATTATCATTTCCTAGAGAAGGAATTGGCTGATACTATTACTCAAAAGGATGCTATTATAGAAGAACTATACCTTGTCAAAACCCCACTTACAGATAAAAATAAATATTAAGGGAAACTCAGAGAAAGAGAAGGTGGGACCTCTTCCTTAAGAGGTTGAGGAAGAGGACCATTAATATTAATATGAAACGGAAGGGACAAAAGAAAGCTTGGTGAGGTGAGTAATTTTGAAATATATACATATATATATATTCATATACTATTCTTTTGATTTGTGGCCCTTTCTACTTATTTATTAATTATTGCATTAAAAATATAGGAACAAGAAATTCAAATGGAGATTAAAGAACCTATAAATCAAATTTTAAAGGTTAATGCTTCTTTCAAATGTTGGAGAAGGCCAAAGCAACATTTTCGATAATAGAGTAATGAAATCAATTTCATCCATTTAGCCATAGAGAGTTTAAAATTCATGTTCTACCTATTTAGAAGTTTTTTTATCCTCTTTAATAAGACACTAAGTAACTATGAGCTTAAAAAAAATAAAACATAAAATTTATGAATTGATTCAAACCATGAGGATGCTAAAAAATGGGTGGTGACTAAGTTAGAGATCTAAATCAACGAGAAGCTCAATTTCATGAGTTGAGATTACCATCTCAGAACACATGTTTTAGCAACATCATAGAATTATCATTGTAGATTTATGTAGGTTGTTTGGCAACATCATGAATATTTATAGAATATTTTGCAATGTTGGAGGATTACATCTACGTTAGAAGTTATCTAAGTAGCTTGAACACGTGTCCTAACTCCACTTTTGTTAGGAGGCATCCCATTTAGGTTGGAGTCCTCAAACTGTGATCATGAGATCAATTATCTTAAATTATTACTTTCATAATTTTAGTGATTATGGGATCAACAATAGTTTGATCTATAAATTGTAGACACCAACATTTAAAAATTAAATGATAAAGAAATCTCTTCAAGTAAGCAATATGAATCAACCAGAAAAGGTTGCTTTTACAATTAATCTCTACAATCATAGATTTTTATTGCTTGTTTAACAACACTATTAATACCTTGTGCTTATTCTACCTCTATATTATGGCTCACCCAAACCCCTGTCACATCCAACAAGAAGATTACCTGGCATACCACAACTATCAAGGAGATCTTTGCAATGTCCGAGCTTGTAAACCTTGAGGTCTCCAAGCTCCACAACTCCTTGAGAACACCATTGTGTTGCACTACGTGTACTCATCCCTCCTCTCATCTCAATTCACTCACACACACTCACTAGCATGGATTAGAGTGAGGTTAGCAAGAGGATTAGCAAGAGTAAGTCTCTATTACAAAATGGGAGAGCTCTTTGTATTATGAGAGATATTTACTTATATACATGGCCATAAGTGTTCACACTCACTTACACTATGGCCAGTTGGGCACTTTAGGCTCATAAGAGAGCTAATGCTATTACAATGACTACTCTCATAATATATCAATGAAGTAAGTCACTTGGGACTTCATCCTAGCTTGCTACCACATGCTCTTGAAGTGGAAATTGCCATACGTATTCCATTGGACCATTACGAGTGCTTGTCCAAGCTATGGATTTGGACATTGTTACTTCATATCTTGAATGTATGACCTTTTGGTGTATCTACCTTGAATCCTTGATGTAAGATAATGGATTCAATAGCTCTTTCTAACCCTATAAATGATTAAAATTTCCCCCTTGCTAATGCCGATCGTGTCCTCATGATCGTGTTGAAGATCTTTGTGTGGGGAGAATTGAAAATCTTTGTCGAGATGGATTTTGATGTTAAGTGACGTTCAATGGTCATTGTTCCTCCGGAAGGAGTAAGAAAGTCTAGTTAGTAAATGAAAAGGTTAGAGATTAGTAGGAATTCCTAAATGGGTGGGGATTTTTATTTAGTGATTGTATTTTTTATTGTGGTGAGCATTGTTTTGTGGGTACATTTTTTACTCACTTTGTTTTTGGTGGTGGCAATCATCAGCAAAGTTACATGTATTTGTGTTAGTTGGGAAACTAAGAGATGTTAATAATAGGGAAGAAGAGAAGGAAGGATACGGAGGAACATAGACCAAATCATGAGAACTAGATTGTGATTCTAAATTCCTCATCTAATTCATTGAAATGACATTCATCATTGAAGAATTTGTCCTTTGATGATGTCCCTTGTTGTGGCAGGATTTTGTCAAATGTTGTTGAGTAGGACTTGTTTGTGCATGCTTCTTCCCATGTGTTTTTATGCTTTTATGTATAATTTAGTACTCTATGAAGCAAATAATCATGAAGTACAGTAATTGAGTCAAATGAACTCTTATTAAGCTACTGGTGGTTGAAGTAACCACTTCTTGGCAAGGCATGAAAGAATTACATTGACTTGTGAGGCTAATATAGACATCTTCACTAAGGATTGTAGATCAATGTGTTGTGAATATTCTAGCTTTGTTTAGAGAGGTTTGTAATTTGAAGGAAAATTCTTGGCAATGGGTTGTACCATTGACCACGCTTTCGCCCACCATGGGCCCCCCCTCGAGAGATGTACCTGGAAAGTTGTTGCTTTATTAACTTAGCTAAAAGAATAGTAATCTTTAAGCTTAACAAAAATGTAATGGCTATTGAAGATCGTTGGGAATTTCTTGTGATATTCTACCATTTTTAGGTAAGCCATTTGCGTGAATCCCTTGTTTTTGTGTTTTTCTTTTCTTTTCTTTTCTTTTTCTTATTACCACCTTGTGAGAAATAGGTTCTTGTTGCTACTCTCCTTTTTGAGAGAATAGGTTCTTATGTCTGTCACATAGCTTCTACACTCATGCTTCTCATCTAGAGGAGTGAAAAGTGCATTGTGAGTTTTTCCTTGATGCGTTCATACATTTCTGTTGCCGATGTGGGGATGGATTCTTGAATTTATGTCTCAAGTGTTGTTAAGGCAGTAGGAACATCTTTTGGTTGGCTGCCATTGGTGTTGACTGAACACGCAAGCTCTTGTGTATGTGTTTTCTGTACGATAGGGGTTGAGTAGCGTGCTTGGTGTTGCTTAGGCCTCCATTCTTGTTGAACTTTAAGTTAAGTTTTTGGAATTGAATTCATTGGTGAGGATTTCTTCACTTTGTTCGATCTTAGCAATCATATGATGGGATTGCCATCATAATATCCTTATTCTTCAGGCACGTGCATAGGCACGCATCTTTGATGAACATTATGAATTGGTGGCTAGTGCTTTTAGTGCTGAGGTTTCTTTCTTTGTGCAGGCTCGGGTGACTTCTTGATGCACTTGGGAATCCAAGCTTTGGTATTACCTTTAAAGTACCCTTGATCTTGCAGTAATCTTTTTGGTATTCGCACATTGATTTGTTGGGATTCTTTGAGGAACTCCCATAGGCTCTTGTAGATGATGTTGTGGAGTACTCTTATTCTTCCTGGGCCTTTGAGTTTTGCATTAAGGAAGAGGCTTTGATAATCAAGACACCCAAATTGGATTGAAACCTTTGTAGTAGCCTTGAGCTACAAGTAGCTACTTCTCCAACCACATTTTGATACCATTAAGATACCTTGATTTTGGCTGTCATGGGGTGGTGTTTTCTTTTTGGTTCAAGTGGAAGGTTCGGGGCCCTCCTTCACATTGGTTGGCACTAAGGTTGCGGGTTTGAGACTCATGGGCATTGTTGGCACAATGAGGCTTGAGTCTTTTGTGGAGTGGTGGCTGCTGATGTTAAGGCTTTTGAGCATGCATCTTTCTCCTGTGGTGAGGTTGGTTGATGAAGAGACGTTGGCTCTGGGACTTTCCCTTGATTTACTTTTTAAATATATCTTCTTTAAGAATAGTTGTTGATTGCAAGGTTTTCGCAATGGAAATAGAAGGTATTTCTCTTATTTAGTGAAGATGGAGTCGAAGGAGTAGATGGTAAATTAGAGTTGGTTCTATTGATGTAGAAGTTAGCTTTTCATGTACAGGGGCTTCCAAGGAAGAGAGTTGAAGATTTTTGCATTCAATATCATATAAATCCATTAGGGTTGGATCATCTTCCTTGCAATATGGTATGGTCAACTTTATGTCATTGACCATCATGATGACCCTATTGCTAGCAAAGCACAGTGCTACTTAGGCAACAATAGTCCATTTTTCCCAAGATCAAATCTCCTTCCAACACATAATCACAAAAAACTTGCAAGTAAGGGGGTTAGATTCTATATACATTATTTTTTCAAAGTACCCCAAGCATGGAATGTTGATGTGTTTTGTGAATGTAATTTTTTCAGGATGAGCCTTGAGTGTTGGTTGACCTAACAAATTCCATAACTCAAGGGTCATGAAATTGTGTTCTCATTGTGGATAAAGTTGTTCTTAGACTGTGTTGATTTTATTGTAAAGTTAAAATCTAACCAGAACTCTTTGGATATCCTAAGTTAGATATGTTGGAAATTCCAGCTCCTCCAAGGTCTCTTCCTCCTATAAGAGCAATTTCACAGTGCCTACAAGAGTGTTCAAGGTGACTGTTTGCATGGATTTATCAATTTAACACCAGAGTCATGTACCCAAGTTCCACCCAAACATCATACTTAAGGGGATCGAGGGTAACATGGAATCTAAATTACATATTTCCATTGATTTTTTGAGTAGCATAGTGAAAGCAACCTGGAACTTCAATGTTTTTTCCATTAGCACCTCTTGCAAGACTGTTTTCTTTAGGGATGATTTTAGGTTGTCCTAATGACACCCAAGTGTCTATTATCATAATGTTATGACTAGCTTGAGGACTAATCAATGTGCGTTTGCACTTAACATCATTTCCCATAAGGAAATCTAACCATATCATGATAGAATCCTCAAGTGGAACCATGGAAGTTTTAGCTTCAATTCCTGTTTCCGTTTCATATTCCCATGTACTTTCATCCTCTTTTGGCTTTCATTTTTTTCAAGAGTGCCCAATGCGTACAATGGTATCCTCGGTCCACTGACCACTAAGTGAGTTCTGTTTGGAAGTCCTAAGTGAGTTCTGTTTGGAAGTCCTATTTTATGGAACTCTTAAGATCTTGGTACAACTCATAGTTAGCCATTAAAGGTGCAAGGGTCGAAGCTAGCTAGCTTCACCCCACAAGAGAAGAGAACTCCTTCGAATGAGGATTTGAGAGACTGCTTTAATTTTGTAAGGGATTAATCAAATTCCTCATGTGCTTCTTCAACTCTATCATTTATGCAATATTCCTTTGATGAATCTTCTTAGTGTGATGATTTCATTTCTATAAAGAGTACGTCTTCCTCTTGGAAGGGGAAGTAGCAGTCCTCCAGTTTTTGTATTTTGGTTTCTTTTTTAAGTTTTTCATTATGAGGTTCAATCATAACCGATGATCCTGGATGACACTGAACAATGCTAAGCATGCTCTCTTGAGCTTTCTTTTTGTGTTCCTCATATGTCATGTGATCATGACTTTCAATATATGGGGTGGTTGGGTGGATTCTAGTTTCTTAATTGGATTGTGAGGTGCATTGAGTGATGAATCAAAAATTATTTTTTCTTCACTAAGTGACATACTAGAACTTATTTCATCTTCACTAAGTGACATACTAGAACTTTTTTCATCTTCTGACTTTCCTTGGATCGTCAGGGTTTCATTATGTTTTCCCATGCAATGAGAACATACTAAGTGACATACTAGAACTTGTTTCATCTTCACTAAGTGATATACTAGAACTTGTTTCATCTTCTGACTTTCCTTGGATCGTCAGGGTTTCATTATGTTTTCCCATGCAATGAGAACAAATTTCTTTTGGGCTTTAAATCATGTGTTGCACATGTGGGTTTTGTGGTGTGAGGGGAAGCCTTTGAGGTAGATGCATTTGCATCATGTGTATCTTTTATCTCTTTTGGGTTAGGTCCTCCATAGGCTCCTTTCCCCTGTCCTTTATTTCACCCTTGGTTTTGATAGTTTGTTGGACCTTATTTTTCTTGGGTTTAGAAGGTTTTATTTCATCTTCTGGTTTCTGTTTTAAAATATGCTCTTCTACCCATTTTGAAGTGTTATTTTGCATTCTTTTTTACTGTTTCTCGTGCCATTGCTTGCAAGCGTGTAAGCACATTCAAGGGTGTTGTTGGAAAATTGCCCGTTTTGCACACTTAAGATGCTAAGATTTATACTCTACAAGGCAAGTTGCATTAAAGCAATTCGCCTTGGAAAATCTTGGAATATGTGATCGATGCCACATTGTTCACATATGGGTTCAAACTATTAGTGAGTGTGGGCATGGGAGTATTCCAAACTGTACAGTCTGCTACTCCACGACAATAGAAGCACTATAGGGTTTTCTTAATTTCTTCTTGATAAGTTTCAACCCTTTTAACTATGTTTGTTTTTGGGACACGAGAGATTGAGGTTTTGAGGTGATTTTAGGTGAATAGGGACGTAGGAGTGTGTCATGACCAAAGGTTTTGCAATGTATACAAACAGTACAAAAAGATAGGCCTAGGCATTTCGCCCATCACTTTGAGAGGCATTCCTGATGTTCGGTTTTGAGGGAGCTCATCCCCTCTTAGAGATTCGAGTTCAAATATTTTAAGTAAGGCTATGTAGAACTCAGGGAATGACAATTTTGAGATTAATTTTTCTTTATTCGTTGCTTCATTGGATTTAAATGAGGAACATCTCATATCGTGATCATCCTCTCCATCATGTTGCCATCCAAATGTATTGCTTCTTTACAGCATTGATTGAATGTTTCCGGATTGGATACAATGATCAAGATGTGTAAGCTATTTTACTCTATGCCCATCATGAAACATCTCTTCAATTGAGCATCATTTAGTTTCTCTCATGGCTCACATCGTGAGTCCAAGATTTTTATCTGAAGGAAAAAATCTCTAATGGTTTCATTTTGTTTTCTTTCAATTAAATAGAGTTCTCTTGATGCACTCCACCGATCACCTTATCTTGAAAAGCCATGGATAAAGATTGTTTTCAAGGTCTTTAAGTTTGTCTTAATCGTCGCAGACATCAATGTGATGAATCATTGACTAGCCTTTCCCACTAAGCAAAGGTTTAATGAATGTACCTTGGTGGGGTAGTTTGCATTTCCAAAGGCTTCACATCTCTATTCAAACATTTACATGAAGTGAATAGGATTAGTTGTTTCATCGTATCTGCCTATGATTTTGGAAATATTTACGGCCTTGTGTTTTGATGAGTCATTGAGGTCGTATGTGGGTGCTAATGTGGTTAGGACCTCATTTAGTCCTTGGGAAGCCTCCTTCCTAGATTAGTCAATATGTCTAAGTATTGGGCATTTAGGAGTTGTAAAGGAATGGTACCTAGCATTTCTAAAGGTTTAGGTCTTGTGGTAGTGCTAGGCAAGGGACCAAATCCCAAAGGGATCGATGTGACAGGGGGTGTAGAACCTGATGACACACTTGTTGTTGGCATGGCAAATGGTATTGGGAGTTGTATTTGGGGCATGGATCTCAATGGTTTGACAATTTAAGCCATTGGGTTTAATTTGGGTGTGGGTCCACAAAATCCTTCTATTGTTGCCATATCTTAATGTTGCCAATTTCTCCTTAATGAGCAAGCACACATGGTTTTTTTTTCTCTTTAGGTTTTCTCAGAATCCGTACAACCTCAAGAGGCCCGTCGCACCCTTCTATAGGTCAAATGAGGGTTCATTTTTGCATTAACTTGTTAGGCACTGTGAATGACCTCTTAGAGATATTTTATCGAAAAAAGTGCATACAAGTGGTGTCTACTAGGATGGAAGACGAGGTCTCAAAACTTCATGTGAACTAACACCCTCTTATAGGATGAACTTTCCTAGAAAAAGTATATGCCAGTGGAATCCCATAGGGAAGATGAGGTCTCAAAACCTATTTTCCATCACTATTCTAGAGATGAAAAAAAAATCAGAAAGATTTTTCCTCTTTCGTTGTCCGTTTTTAAATATGTTTCCAAGGAATTTAAAAAAAGTAGTATGAGAGAGTTGTAGTATTTTTGGAGCACAACAATGTTTCCTCTAATGTTTTTGTGTTTTTTACATTTAGACATTCAAAAAATAGCACAAATATGGTACGCGATCTTTTTTGGGCTATTTTGGGTAATTTTTAGTGCTTTAAGGCTCATTTTTTGCCTCAATTTCTTAGTCAAATTTTGAGGCTACTGGTCAAAGACCAAAATGATGGATTTTTTCACTCAAGACTAATTTTGAAGAACTCGATGCAGGCTTTTCGATAAGCACTAGAACACGTTCATTGGCCTCATAGTTTAGGAGATACGGGCTTCCAAACAATGTTATTTTCTATACTCTTTCCCCCTTGGGACCCTTTTCATAGATATGAAAATGTAGAGACCTTTCACACCACGAAATGGATCTCACGGACTTACTGATTTTTTTTTTACAAACTTGATTCACGACGTGAAATTTTAGGGTTTCATGACTTTTATTTTTATTTTTGCGCAGAGAATCTTTTCAACGGCGGATGTGAAATAGGTGTTTCATGAAAACATGAAATGGGTAACTCACATTTTTTTTTCTTTGTGCGAACCTTTTCAACGGACGTGAAATCATGAAGCATATGTGTTGTGAGGAGATGGCACCTCCATACTCGTTGCTCCTGCTCCCACAGTGATGCACTTGTTGCCGTTGCCCCTTCCAGCCTTGCATGCGATAGATTCAGTAGCTCGTCCAATCCTTCCACAATTTTCTGAAAGAATTTTTCATAGTCTAGATTCTATAGGAATGACGGCTATGGGATCATCTCTTTGTCCTCCAGACACCTTCTTTTGTGCTTGGTCTGGGTGTATCTTCAACTCTTGGCCTTTTACCTGTATCTAATGATACTGTTGGAACTTGCATCGGGAGAGATGTTTCTTCTTCAAGATATTGGGGTTCTTCCACTGGCACTGCTGCTGCTCCAGTGTCTGGCTACATCCCCGCATGTGCGACTAGCATAGTAGAATTCTTAAGCAGAGATAGGTTTTTGAAAATTAGTTGAATTGGGCTTTGAAGAGGAGTCATCTATTGTGTTTCTTCTTGTGTGGTCTCACTGACAATGGCTTCTTGTTGTTCAAGCACTTCTTGGTACGACTTAATCTCTTGTGTGGGCTCAGCCTCAATCCTTTGTGTTTTCTTAGCCACGTCTGGAATGACACCTCTCATCTTCCTTTCTATCTTTTTTTTTCTTCCTCTCTTAATCTCCTTCATTATTGCCTTTGTTTCCATGAGGACAACTTGCCCTTCTTACATCTCTGCAGAGTAGTCAGCGCTAGTTGCTCTAGGAGGGAGGAGTGCTAATTGCATTTGCTCTGCTAGTTCTTGGTGGGTTCACCTCAAAAAATGTTAGTGTACCACGTGAGTTCAACAAGAGGGGTTTTTTAATTAGATACATTGAGAAAAATTAACACGATTACATTAACAAGAGGGGTTTTTAGATTCAACTTTAGAAAAAAATTATTTAGTTCTTTTACTGGGAGAATTTTTTTAGTTAAGGGGTTTTTTAAATACCTCTTGAACGCATGTGATATCTAGGGTTTTCTAGTAGTTCACCCCCCGAGTGCTAGTTATGGTTCTGGAAGAGTCTTCTGAGCCACATGGTTTACTACATGTGTCATCAAGTACGGGTTGCATATCTTTGATTGATGGACTTTGAGGTAGTTTTGTGTATATAATATGCCCAGTCCTCGTCCTTTTCTTCATGGACCTTTGTGATTCTGTTCAGTGGTACCCAATTGTAATGGTCCATTGGCTTCACTTGCATGATTAAAGACATCGCCCTACATGCCTTCTCTGTGGCTTCATCTCTGATGTTCTCATATTCAGCTCCATTAGAGTTGTAGGATCTCTTCTTCAACATAGCATCCAGAGGCATCTTATCAAGCGTATGTGCGTGTATCTTGACAGGTGGTGGGAGCTGCAGAGCTTCACGCATGAGATCTTCAGTGATCAAGACTTGTTCTATGGTGCAATTGGCTTTTGTTACTGTACCCCGCTTTGATGGCTTTGTCATATGTCTTTATGTATTGTGCACAAAGCTCCGTGTCTATATTCCTGGGAGAGAACCCGTGCCATGTTGTGGAGGCCTACCTTCTCTAGCTTATCCTTCACTTCTGCCTCTTCCAGAATTTGGAGACACTCCGGGCTGTGATACTGTAATGCCACCTTTCCATGTTCCATGTGGATTTTCTTGCTAATGATGGCACCATGGAAAGCCTGGGCGTATGGACCTAGGTAGTTCATCTTTGGGCCCCATGTCAGCCTTTTCTTCTTGCTCACCAGGGATCCTATAGCACTAGCCTGTGTTACCATGGGGGTCTCTGCGACTTCTGAGTTTGAGGTCAACATTTGCACATGTAAAAAAGATCAGTCTATAAACTGGTGGGGCCTGTGCCACTCCTTGTTATTGTCTTTTTTTTTAAACTACATACATACATACATACATACATATATATATATAATGGCAAGAAGGTTAATTGTGATGAGAAGGGTGTTAATGGTGTGAGTAATAAACACGGTGCATTAGTTGTGATATTCAAAAGGTCAAATTATGTAACCTGAAAGTGCAAGTGTTAAAACCGTGAAAGTGCGGGTCATGAGGGGTAATCCCTTGAACTGGGGAAAACCCATGAGATAGATTTCCATGAGAAGTAATCCATGAGGTTTAGTTTCATGAGAGTTAGTTGCGTGAGACAAATTTCTGTGAGAAGGAGATCCGTGAGATGGATTTCCGTGAGGTTTAATTTCGTGAGAGTTAGTTGTGTGAGATGGATTTTCGTGAGGTTTAATTTCGTGAGAGTTAGTTGTGTGAGATGGATTTCTATGAGGTTTAGTTTCATGAGAGTTAGACAGATTTCCATAGAAGGAAATCCATGAGATGGATTTTCGTGAGAAGGAAATCCGTGAGGTTTAGTTTCGTGAGAGTTAGTTGCATGAGACAGATTTTCGTGAGAAGGAAATCTGTGAGATGGATTTTCATGAGAAGTAAATCCATGAGGTTGAGTTTTGTGAGGGTGCAGGTTTTGGCCATAGCTGTGAAATAGCAGGTTTTGGCCATTTCCATGAAATAGTAGGTTTTTGCCATTTTCGTGAAATAGCAGGTTTTGGCCATTTTTGTGAAGTATTTATGATGATTAATGCATGATTGGATCAGACCGCACAACGGAGTTTTGTGCAAGGATGATCAAGAACAAGCCAGTTAATGGTGATAACATTGATTGACAATCAAAGTCCTTTGTTGAAATGCAAGAGATTTGTATGACATGGTTTGTCTGGCATTTAATTGATTACAATCAATGTTTTGAAAAGATGAACATAAAAGAAAAAACAAAGAAATTCCCAAGTTCCCACCTCAATACATAAGTGTTGATTTGAGTTCGAAGAAGCAAGGGATGCGATGCAAAGAAGGTGCGATTGCTTTTGAGCACATGATGAAAGGAGATTGCAAAATGATGAAAAAAGGAAAGAATTTCAAATTTATGGTGCAGCCATCAGACTGGGCGGCTGCCTGAATGAAGAATGCAACGTGTTGTCCTACGATTGATCCGAAAAAAGTAACTGTTTCACGGCATGAAGAACTTTGGACCAGTTCACGGCGTGAGTTGTTTTTGGACCAGTTCACAGCGTGAGTTGTTTTGGATCAGTTTACGGTGTGAACCTTTTAAGATTGGTTCACAGCATGAACCTTTTTGTACCAGTTCACGGCGTGAATGTTTTTGGATCATGTGTGTGCAAGATTGATACCTTCTATTTCTCTTCATGCTCAGACATTCAAACATGTATATAAAGGAGTGAATGATACCCAGTTTTACATTGTATCCATTTTGTGACTAATGTATACCCTCATCTTTTTATTGCCATGGGAACCAAGGTGGCACTTTGGTACTTCTGGGTAGATGTAGTTGTGTAGGCATTTTAACTCTGTGTGGGAGTGCTTGATTCTTCCCTCTACCCAACTGAAATTTTTTCTACTGAGTCCTATGGATTGGGGCTTGTATTAGTGTCCTTCTTTTTTCTCCTTTCAAGGTCCTTGTCCAGCTCCTTGATCGAAGTGGTTATAGGTATTAGTTTGGCTATATTTAACCCACCTTCTTGGGTTGGCTTCTTCCTCCACACCAGGGTTTGTGTAAGATTCCTCCCTCTAGCTTTTGAGGTGTGCAGGTCCAGCTCCTTGATCGAAATGGTTATAGGTATTAGTTTGGCTATATTTAACCCACCTTCTTGGGTTGGCTTCTTCCTCCACACCAGGGTTTGTGTAAGATTCCTCCCTCCAGCTTTTGAGGTGTGCAAGTGTGTAAGAACCTTCCCTTCTGATCTTATAAGTATTCCCTTCTTTGAAATAAAAGAAAGATCCTGTTGTACCCTATTTTGTCCTGGAGAGAGAAAATGTCTAGAGGGAGGTAATTCAAAATTGAGATATTTTTGGATATAAAAATCCTCCTAGTGTCTAAAAAGGTTTCCCCTGAAATAGAAATTCAAAAAGAACTTTCCAATGTGCAATTGGAGTTAATTGAAAATGGGTATAAAGGACCTTAGCCTAAGGGTCCAGATTTTCAGAAACTTGTGGATTATGGTCCAATTAAGGTTCCTATGGACCAATAGGATTAATCCAAGTGTAGGGAGGAGATAAATTGAAGAATAAAAGAAAAACTCTCCAAAAATGAGTAAATGCTCACATAAGATGAAGAGTGGACTAAGGGACCAAAGAAAAGAATTAAAAAATTAAATTTTGACACCTCAATGTGGGGATCTCCCCTCATGATATAGGCACCTTTTTCTCATCATTACTCCCAATTTTTAATCAATAAAATGATATATTTTCATCTCTCCTCTCTCCTATTTCAAAACTAGATCCAAAAAGTAAGCTGAACTGACCCAAAAATAGTAAAAAATGGACCAAACTGATCTGGAAAATTCTAGAATCAGTGTGCTTGGTTAGAGGCTCACTTTTTCCTATAAATAGAAGCCTCCCCCTTTGTAAAAGATTAATGGTGTTTATGCACTGTTTCTCTACTCCTGTCCTGAGCCATCTACATTGAATTTTTTAATAATTCAATTGTTTTTTGCCTAATCCTCTCCAAAGTGAATTGGTGGCCACTCTTGCTTCAAAAAAGAGTAGAACCCTCAATTCCTCAAGCCAAAGGAGAGCTTACAAGCTCCATGTAAGCTAATTTTCTTACTTTGTTTACGAATTTTAATGAAAAATCTATGGTTTTCTTGATTTTTTATGTTTTACAAATGATTGAATTAAATTCAAATGCTTTGCCTTTGATGAAAAGGCCACCCCCTTCTCTTCTTTACATTCGAGCCTTTCTTAATCCTAGAAAGATTAACTAAGTGATTAATTAAACTCTTCTTATTGTTTACCCTCTTGAATTTAGAAAATTGTGTAGATTAGAGTTCTGTATTTTTGAATTGGGTAATTAAGTTAAGTAAAGATAGATAAAAATGAGAAATGGTCAGCCATACAAAGGAGGTTATGGCAAAAGTTTATAGAATTTTGTGAAAAAGAAAGTTTATTTTTATGTTATTCCAAAAGAGTAAATATTCTCGCCATTTTTGCATCTAAAAGAAATATTCTAGTTACTCCATGTACATATTCACCTATGAATATGCATTATAGATATCAATGATATTAATTATTAAATTTGATTTCTATGCATAGAAAGATGCATAATAGAATTTTTATTATAAAAGTGTTATTCTTATTAGATTTGATTTCTGTGCATAGAAAGATGCATCATGGCATTTTCTTATTACAAAAGTGTTATTCTTATTAGATTTGATTTCTATGCATAATGAAAATTTTTTCTATTATAAAAGTATTATTCTTAGTAAATTTGATTTCTATGCATAGAAAGATGCATAAAGGAATTTTTTATTGATTACAAAAGTGTTATTCTTAATAAATTTGATTTCTATGCATAGAAAGATGCATAATGAAATTTTTTTTAATTATAAAAGTGTTATTCGTATTAAATTTGATTTCTATGCATAGAAAGATGCATAATGGAAATTTTTTATTACAATAGTGTTAATCTTAATTAAATTCGATTTCTATGCATAGAAAGATGCATAATGAAATTTTTTTATTATAAAAGTGTTATTCTTTTTAAATTTGATTTCTATGCATAGAAATATGCATAAAGGAAATTTTTTACTACAAAAAAATTATTCTTATTAAATTTGATTTCTATGCATAGAAAGATGCATAATGGAATTTTTTTTATTATAAAAGTGTTATTCCTATTACATTTGATTTCTATGCATAGAAAGATGCATAATGGAATTTTTTTATATTACAAAAGTGTTATTCTTATTAAATCTGATTTCTATACATAGAAAGATGCATAATAGAATTTTTTATTATAAAAGTGTTATTCTTATTAAATTGATTATTATGCATAGAAAGATGCGTAAAGGATTTTTTTTAATTATAAAAGTGTTATTCTTATTAAATTTGATTTCTATGCATAGAAAGATGCATAATAGAATTTTTTATTACAAAAGTGTTATTCTTATTAAATTTGATTTTTATGCATTGAAAGATGCATAAAAGAATTTTTTTAATTATAAAAGTGTTATTCTTATTAAAATTTATTTTTATGCATAGAAAGATGCATAAAGAAAATTTTCTATTATAAAAGTGTTATTCTTATAGAAATTGATTTTTATGCATAAAAGATGCATAAAGAAATTCTTTTTATTTTAAAAGTGTTATTCCTATTAAATTTGATTTTATGCATAAAAGGATTTTTTTTTTAAAATTATTCCCATTGAAGTTGATTTTTATGCATAAATAGATGCATAAAGAATTTTTATATCAAAATTAGAATTCTCTTAAATTCTATGTTTAAGTTCTATGAGTATTTGATAAATGAATAATTAAATACTCTAAGAGAAAAATTTCTATCGTTTTATATTCTCACGGATGGTAAAAAGAAAATTCAAGAAATCTATCAAGATTGAAATATTCAGGTAAATGATTAATTTATTCCTCATTGGAATCCGTAACTAATTTAGAAATCAGTTAAGTGAATATTCAAAGAAAGAAATTCAGTAAAATAGTAACTGAATTATCAAATCTTTCCGAGAAAGATAGTTCAGGAAAAATCTTATGCGACTTGAACCTTGAATCAGACTATGACCAAGACCAAAATCTTTCATCAGTTTCGAGGAAAGAAGGTGTTACCAATTTAGAAAAATACACTCAAAACTCTGCCAAATCTAAAACTAGGTTTGAGACCCTTCAAATTGATCTGTGGATTAAGGTTATAGAATTCAAGGAATTCTGATATGAAATTCAAAATTTCGATCAAGAAGTTTTGGGATACTGATTCAAGAAATACTCCTTGTATTCAAAAGAAAATCAAATTGAAAACTTGCATAGAAACCCTATTTTCCTAAAGGACTGTCTTATGCCAGAATGGTGGAGGGAGCATTTGGTATATGTTTTTTTAAGGGAAGTTCGGTTGCAATCAGCTGGTGGGGAGTGTTCAAAGGATGGCTCAGGCGACAAAGCCTACCCAAGTCTTAACCAATCTCGGTATGGTTGAAAAATGGTGCGCTTCCAGTACGATGGGCGAGGGCCAACCAAGCGATCCCTGAGTGAATAGATGTGATGACATGTGAGTCAGGTAGATGTGAATGAATGGATGAGATGTCATGTGAATCGGGATATGTAAATGAATGATATGGGATGTGAATGGGTGATATGTGAAAAAAATGGATGTGAATGTGTATGTGAAGAATGGATGTGGATGTGTATGTGAAGAATGGATGTGGATGTGTCTGTGAAGAATGGATGTGGACATATGTGAAGAATGGATGTGGATGTGTATAAAGAATGGATGTCGATGTATGTGAAAGAATGGATGTGGATGTGTATGTGTATTTGAAGAATGGATGTGGATGTGCATGTGAAGAATGGATGTGGATATGTTTATGAAAGAATGGATGTGGATGTATATGAGAGAATGGATGTGGATGTGTATGTGAAAGAATGAATGTGGATGTATATGTCAAAGAATGGATGTGGATGTGTATGTGTATGTGAAAGAATGTGATGTGATGTAAAGTAATGTGATGTGATGTGATGTGATGTGGATCGAGGTAGATATGAATGGATGAGATGTGAATGAATATGATGTGATGAGATGTGGATATGGGTAGATGCGAATGGATGAGATCTAATGAGGATAAATGAGGAAAGATGTGATGAGATGAAAATGGGTAGATGTGATGGGTAGATGCAAATGGATGAGATCTGATGAGGATAAATGAGGAAAGATGTGATAAAATGAAAATGATGTGATTGGATGAGAATGGGAATACATATGAAATGTATGTAGATTAAATAATGTAGATTGATGTGGAACAATATGGAAAGACGAGAGTTTATTATAGAAACTATATTTATGACCTGTTTTATGTGAAGAATGCTGGGGAAGCATTTTGACCGTTTTGTGAATGAGGTCGTGGAGACCTAACTGATAAAGTTGCAACAGCGGATGGAGAGTCAATGGAGGATGTCTCGTGTAGCAAGGTCAGCCAAGGTCTTGACTAGCCTCGGTTCAATTTAAATGGTGAGCTTCCGGTACGGTGGATGAGCGACTAAAGAAGCGGCCTATGAGTGAAGCGCTGGGTGACCTACGAAGGATTCTAGAGGGTGCTGACCATACGGTACTCGGGCTCTGGGTCACCGAAGATACCCACACGTGCATTGGGGAAGATATTGGATCAAGGAGAAAGAGTTGTTTTCTAAATTCAGGCATGGATCTGGCTGATTGACCTTGCTAGTCCTCAACGGATGAGTCCATGGCTCTTTTATATGGATCTATTGGTTGATCTTACTGATCTTCAACGGAGATTCCATTTTGATTTTTATAAGTGAATATATTGGCGGATACTATGAGCTAGGAACTATCGAAAAGGCCCCTAAGTGGACAGGTCGTGAGCATTCTCGTTGCCAATGATGCCATAGGTACACTGATGAAGGAAAAATGGGAAATTAGGATTCAACCGGATATTTTGGAGGATTATGATCAATGATACTATAGTTTCATTAAAAGATTATTTTAAAGACAGCTGAATCTGTGGAAAAGGCAATTTCATATTGGGTGTGTAATTTGTGTGACTAGTTCTAAGTTTGCATGAATATCCAGCTAGGGGGCATGGGAACTCTTTTCCCTAGTACCCAGGACAAAACCTAACCAAATTCTTAAATGGATCCCATCACCCACAGTGGTTGGGGGTGGTTGGCTAACCCACGGGACTGGATGGGGTTAGGCTAGACTGATGGATCCCTACAATGAGACACAATTCTATTATGATACGATAGATGAAATAAATCTCGGATAAAAATTATTCTACGGAAAAGAATCAACGGCTATGCCAATGAGGAAAAAAGTGGTGGTCTCTATGATCCAAGTGCAAGTCTTTTCCTTGATCTGACTATGGGACTTACGCGTTCGATTAGATCAGTTCCGTTAGTTAAGGCTCTTGACTACGTTAGAGTAAAACTATCCTGGAGGAATCGCCCGTGCATTCTAGGCGAGGGAAGTTTTTTCGGGTTTGATTTTGGAAGAACCGAGGGAATAGTCTCTTGTCCGGATATACGTGGGCGAGGCCCCGAGTGAGGGACCCTGCCCCACACAAGAAGTGCTACTTCCGCTGCTAGCACCCAAAAATTTGTTGCGCAGTGGGGATAGGAATCTTTCAGCTGTATCAGAGCAAGTTCGCTAAAGTGGATCAACCGAGAAACCAGAAATGTCAAAAATTTATGAAGTAGCAGTAAAAGATTGTAATTGTCTGATGAAATTCATACAAATTGATATTCAGAATGAAGATTCATAAATAGTTAATTGGGTCTTCAAATGGAAGTACCATAATTGTATGGAATCCCTGACTTGCTTGTTGCGGCCTAGACATGATGAAATTTACCTTAAAACTCCAAGGACCGTGACTACCCATATATACCGAGGGTATAATTGCAGCTCTTTACTCGTAGTATATACGAGTAAATCTAAGACCTTGAAATTATAAGCAAAAATTAAAATTGCAAGGACCGTGACTACCCATATATACCGAGGGTATAATTGCAGCTCTTTACTGGCAGTATATACGAGTAAATCTTTAGAAGACCTTGAAATTATAAGCAAAAATGCTATCCAGATGATGAATTCGAATGTGGTTGATATGATTTTAAAACTCTGGTTGAGAAACTGATGAGCTGATTTGGATTCTAATTGAAAAATGATGATTCATGAATTTTGGTTGAAAAGCGATAAGCTGAGCAAAACCACAATGAGGAAGAATGGAACAAGTCCCTGTGATGATGTTCTTAACTAGAATGACGATAATGACTTCAGTAAATCACTATGAGATTAGTGGATTGTGCTGACAGATTGCTACTGTTAATACTTGGCCCAGTGGAACAAGTTAAGGGATGACAAAAATAAAAATCTGTATAATTGAAATTCCCATGGAGGACTGTTCAGATGGAAATTTCACTCTAATGGACCATTATTGTGTTAAAGATATGAATGAAATGATCTGAATGAATTTTTATTTGATGATGAGTTTCATATAAGGGATCTTTATTCTAGGATTCTGTTGGGTTGACCAGACTATAAGGAACCCCAAAATCAAATAGATCTTAAGGGAAAGAGTTATCCTCTAGTTTGGGAGATGAGGACATATCGCGTTTTTTAAGTGGGGTAAGATGTAAGATTCCTTCCTCTAGCTTTTGAGGTGTGCAGGTGTAAGAACCTTCTATTCTGATCTTATAATTATTCCCTTTTCTGAAATAAAATAAAGATCATGTTTTACCCTATTTGGCCTGGAGAGAGAAAATGTCTAGAGGGAGGTATTTCAAAATTGAGATATTTTTGGATATAAAAATCCTCCTAGTGTCTAAAATAGTTTCCCCTGAAACATAAATTCAAAAAGAACTTTCCAATGTACAATTGAAATTAATTGAAAATAGGTATAAAGGACCTTAGCCTAAGAGTCCAGATTTTTAGAAATTTTTGGATTATGGTCCAATTAAGTTTCCTATTGGCCAATAGGATCAATCCAAGTGTAGGGAGGAGCTAAATTGAACAATAAAAGAAAAACTCCCCAAAAATGAGTAAATGCTCACATAAGATGAAGAGTGGACTAAGGACCAAAGAAAAGAATTAAAAAATTAAATTTTGACACCTCACTGTGGGGATCTCCCCTCATGAAGTAGGTGCCTTTTTCTCATCATTACCCCCAATTTTTAATCAATAAAATGAGATATTTTTATCTCTCCTCTCTCCTTTTTCAAAACTAGATCCAAAAAGTAAGCTGAACTGACCCAAAAATAGTCAAAAATGGACCAAACTGATCTAGAAAATTCTAGAATCAGTTTGCTTGGTTAGAGGCTCACTTTTTCTTATAAATAGAAGCCTCTCCCTTTGTAAAAGCTTAATGGTGTTTATGCACTATTACTCTACTCCTGTCCTGAGCCATCTACATTGAATTTTTTAATAATTCAATTGTTTTTGGTCTAATCCTCTAAAGTGAATTGTTGGCCACTCTTGCTTCAAACATGAGTAGAACCCTCAATCCCTCAAGCCAAAAGGGAGCTTACAAGCTCCATGTAAGCTAATTTTCTTTGTTTACGAATTTTAATGACTAATCTATGTTTTTCTTTATTTTTATGTTTTACAAATGATTGAATTAAATTCAAATGCTATGCCTTTGATGAAAAGGCCACCCCCTTCTCGTCTTTACATTCCAACCTTTCTTAATCTTAGAGGCTACATAAGCATCTTGCCATCTCATCATGCCACCTCAACAACATTGACTCCCTAAAGCCTTATACATGGCACATCACATCACATGCATACATGTCATTACCACATAATCAAGAATGTCCATGTTCTATTGTCACCTCAACATAGTCAACTTGGTTGACTACATCTCCCTACATGGCATGCCACATCATATACATGCATGGCATTGCCACCTCACCTTTGAGAACGAGGAATGCCCACGTGGAGATTCTATGGTAGCAAATATTTACCACGTGGCCAAGTGCACCTCACCATCATTTTCTTGGTTTCTTTACTTTCAAAAAGTTATTCATTATTAATTTTATTTTTAATAAAATATTTTAAAATACATGTATATAAAATTTATTTATTAAATAAATATTATTTGATAAAAAATAGGTATTATTTAAGAATAAATAATAGTTATTATTTAATTAAGTAAATATAATTAATTAATTAAGAAATTATTATTATTAAATATATAAATAATAATTTTTAAGATTTTAAAATATTATTTATTTAAAATGATTAATTAATTTATCAATTTTAAAAACTATCATTATCTTTTAATATCCTTTTAGTATTTTCTTTTTTAAAAATATCATTATCTTTAAAAAGATTAAACAAATTGGTAAAAATCCAAATTGTATCCATAATCTAATTCTAACTAATGAAATGCTTGTACTGGCTTGGTATATATAGCTTAATTTTTTGAGTCACCCCCATTTTTGGAGCTTTACCAATTTTGGGGCTAGCTCCATTCCAAGTATATGTTAATCTTTTTTAAGTATCACTTTAATCTCAAATTTAAGCTTAATCTCTTTTTGCCTACCTCTTAGCATGGTTTCACAAAGTTGTAGGAGTAGAAAAAGTAATAGGTAACGAGATCCCTTGATCCACCTTATTCATTCATCCAAAAGGAGTTGGGCAATCCATGCTGCGATGTCCAAACCCTTGACAGTTATAGCATTTCACTCTCTTGTTCAAGGGTGGAACTTCTGAAGTTGAAATCTAGGGGATTGAGTTTCGAGAAAAGGACATTTCTTCCATTCTGGAACTTCCCATATCTTGGGTTTGACCCTGATATCTCTTAGGCGGAGGAAGGTTGGAATCACCTTCTGGGAATAAAAACCTTTTGAAAGGTGATGGTGCTGGATTTGGCGAGACTTTGACATCAAAGGCCTTGGCGAAATCCTTCACCATCCGAACTGCTTCGGCCATGGAAACTAGCTTGGCATTCTTCACCAGGATATTCAAAGGTTCGTTCAGTCCTCGAATGAACCTGGCCATCAGCTGTTCTTCATCCAATGGAGGCAAGTATTTGAGGAGGAGGGCGAATGCTTGGTGATATGCTTCAATAGTTCTACTTCCCTGGGTTAACTCTAAGAATTCGTTCATCTTTGTTTCTAAAAAGCCGGGAGGACAGAACCTCATCCTTAGGTAAATTTTGAAATCAGTCCAAGTTTGGGTATTTCGATCGAGACGGTTTGTCTCGCAGTGGTTTCTCCATGCCACTCTAGCTAACTCCACTATCTTTAGCCTTGCAAGAGCCATTTTGCTCTTCTCATTGTACCCGGTGACATCGATCCTTCCATTGATTCGATCCACTTCTCCACAGCCTCGCCCAAGTTTTTCCCTTCTCCCTTGAACGGTCCAGGCTGTGAACTATGAAGAGTTTTACGAACATCCAGGTGGAGCTCTTCTTCATCAAGTTGGGGGTTAACATTTCTACCACAACAACCTCGATCCATGTTCCTATCAATACGAAAATTCTTGTTAAGTCTCTTTATTTATGATTCAATCCGATTTTTGATTCAACTGATTTCGAGGTTCTCTAAATAGGTAGACTCCCCATAGAGTCAAGGGATAAAGATACTCATATAGAATGCATTATCAGTTAACAATTCATTCAGAATTATCTCATTCATATCTTTAACACAATAATGGTCCATCAGAGTGAATTTTTCTATCTAAACAATCCTCCATGGGGATTTCAAATTTTTAGATTTTTAATTTATCAACCCTTAACTTGATCCACTGATCAAAAGTTAACAGTAGTAATTTGCCAGCATAATCCACTAATCTCATAGTGATTTGCTGAAGTCATTAACGTCATCACAGGGACTCGTCCCATTCATCCTCATTGTGGTTTTGCTCGACTTATTACATTTCAACCAAATTTCAAGAATCATCATTTTTCAATCAGAATCCAAATCAATTCATTAGTTCACAACCAGAATTTAAAAATCATATCAACCACATTCGAATTCATCATCTAGATAGCATTAATGCTTATAATTTCAAGTCTTAGATTTACTCGTATATACTGCCAGGAAAGAGCTGCAGTTATACCCTCGCTATATACGGGTAGCATGGTCCTTGGAATTATAAGGTAAAGACCATCATGTCTAGGCCTCAAGCAAGTCAGGGATTCCATACAATTGTGGTACTTCCATCAGAAGACCCAATTACTAATTTATGAATTTGAGTTCAAATAACAATTTGTATGAATTTCATCACACAATTCTGATCTTATATTGCTACTTCATAAATTTTTGACATTTTTGGTCTTTTGGTTGATCCTCATTAGTCAATTCACTCTGATACCAACTGTAAGATCCTTGTCCCCACCACGCAACAATTTCAAGGGTGCTAGCAGTGGAAGTAGCACTTCTTGCGCGGGGCAGGATCCCACACTTGGGGCCTCGCCGACGGATATCTAGACAAGAGACTAATCCATCGGTTTTTCCAAAACCAAACCCGGAAAAAACTTCCTTTCCCTGGAAAGCACGGGCGATTCCACCAAGATAACTTTTCCCTAAGGTAGTCAAAAGCCTTAACTAACTGAGCTCATCTGACCAAACCCGTAAGTCCCATAGTCAGATCAGGAAAAAAAGACTGTACTTGGATCATAGAGACCAACGCTTTTTTCCTCATTGAGAGGCACAACTGTTGATTCTTTTCCATAGAATAATTTTTGTCCAAGATTTACTTCATCTATCGAACTAAACAGAAATTGAGTCTCGATTTACGATTCCATTAGTCCAGCCTAACCCTATCCAGTCCCATGGGTTAGCCAACCGCCCACCAACCACTATGGTGATGGGATCCAATCAGGAATTTGGTTAGGTTTTGTCCCAGGTACCAGGGAAAAGAGTTCCCAGGCTCCCTAGCCAGATTTTCAAGCAAATTTAACTCTAGTCACACCACTCACACCCAATATGAAATTGCCTTTTTCCTAGATTCAAATGTATTTGATTCAGTCATTTAATGAAAACATAGTGTTACTGATCATAAACTTCCAAGTATCCGGTTGAATCTTAATTTTCAATCATTCCTTCATCGGAGTATCTATGACATCATTGGCAACCAGAATGCTCACAACCTGTTCACTCAGGGGCCTTTTCGATAGTTCCTAGCTCATAGTACCCGGCAGATAATCACTTATAAAAATCAAGATGAAATCCTCGTTGAAGATCAGCAAGATCAACCAACAGATCCATATAAGAGAACTATGGACTCATTAGTTGGACTAGCAAGGTCAATCAACCAGATTCATACTCAATTTCAGAAAATAACTCTTACTTCTTGTTCCAATATCTTCCACGACACCATAAAAATCATTTATGATGAAAATCATACTTTTAATATAAAAGAAATATCTTTTATGCATATGTTTATGCATACAAATCATTTATGATGAAAATCACTCTTTTAATATAAAAGAATTTCTTTTATGCATACATTTATGCATAAAAATCATTTATGATGAAAATCACACTTTAATAATCAAAATAACAATTTCACTATGCTTCCTTCTTTGCATGGAATTTAATTCTAAAGAAATTAACACTTTTTTAAATAAAATATTTTTAGTATGCATTTTCTTATACCCAGGATGAAAATTAACACTTTAAGAATACATATACGATGGGAATTACTCTTTTTGAATTAAAAAAATAAAACTTATTTTTCACAATTTTAGAAAATTTTGCCATAACCTCCTTTGTATGGTTGACCATTTTTCAATTTTTAATTCTCTAAAATTAATTGGAAGTTCACCAAGAGTATTTAAATCATTCTAATGTAAACATTTTCTAGTTATCAAAGCGAAACATTATGAAAAACTTGCTTTTATGCATTAATCATTCATCTAGGATAAAGAATGGTTGGATTTACTAAAGAAGAGAGGGGAATGCCTTTTTTCAATGAGGCATAACATCATAATCATTTTAGAGAAGACAAAAATCATAAAAAACCATAAAATGAAATAAAAAAGAGAAGAATCTCCAACTTACAGGGAGAATTTGAGAGCTTTCCTTTGGCTTGATGGCTTGAGGGATCTACTCTTGTTTGAAACAAGAGTGGCCACCAATCTTTAGAAGAGGGAAGGTCAAAAACTAATGAATTATGAGTAAATTCACAGTTTTTGGCTCTTGGGAGAAGCAGGGTAACAGTGCAAAAAACACTATTAAGCTTCAACAAAGGGGGAGGCTTCTATTTATAGAAAAAAGTGAGCCTCTAACCAAGCAAAATGATTATAGAATTTTCTAGATTAGTTTGGTCAATTTTTGAGCATTTTTAGGTCAGTCTAGCTCTTTTTTTGGATCTAGTTGAAACAGGAGAGAGGAGAGATAAAAATATCTCATTATCTGGGAGTTTAAAACTCTCCCCCACATGTGAAATAGACGCCTCCTTCATCAGGGAAATTCCCCCATACTGAGGTGTTAAAAATGTATCATTTCTTCTAAATATCTCTCTTTTTTAACTAACAACCTTGTCCTTAGTCAACTCTTCATCTTATGTGAGTATTTACTCATTTTTGGGAGGATTTTCTTTATTTCTTCCATTTATCGCCTCCACCCATTTGGATGAATCTTATTGGCCCATAGGAACCTTAATTTAAAATTTCGAAAAAATCTTGACCCTCAGGAGGATAAGGCCTCTTGAACAGATTATACTTGATTTCTAATGCACCTTCTGTTTGAACTTCTGTTTTGGGAGAACTTATTTTAATAAGAAGAGATATTTTTCCATCCAAAAATATTTAAAAGGATTTTCTCTCTAGGCCAAAACTGGTAGAAACAAGATCTTTTATATTTCGGAAGAGGGATTTGACTACAAGGGAGATCCTGAGAGGCTAGGGAGGAATCTTACATCTTGTGACCCTCATACACCATCTTTATCAAGCATCTTGTTCATGGTGAGCCTCTAGTCTAGGCCCACACAAAGGACATGCATTCTATCCAGATATTGATAGTCCTGTATTAAAACAATTAATATTATACAAACATTATAGATATCAACACGGATAATAAAAAAATAGCTTACCACTACATTCTCCATAGCTTGGCCAATGAGGCATAGTCCACATTAGTATTCCTTGGAATGCGAAATCCCTTTGTCCAAACATATTTGACATGTCGTGAACAACAATTCATTCCCACAATCTTTGTAGCTTCTCTATTAATGGGGATAAGTACACATCCATGTTGGCTACCTTATACTTCCCAGGAACTATCAATGAGAGCAAAAGACGCCCCTTGTTTATTTGCACTAGAACCACGGTGGAATATTGTAGTTCATAAGATAAACAAGACTTGCTCCATGTCAAATTTTTAAGACCAAACGGGTTCACACCATACACAGCTAGCCTGAGGTGAATGTTATGAGGCTCCTCGTTAAAGTCTCGCCACTTCTTTTTAATGTTTCTCCATACAGAGCAATCAGTCAGGCACATGCATCACATTATCCATAGATCTAGTCGTTCCTCGGGGGGGTGGGGGGGTCACCCATAAGGGGTAGCACGTGGGTTCAACAGAAGGGGTTTTTAAATTCCCTTTTTTACACATTTTTTACATACAGACGGGTACCATTTAAACGGGGTATTTATGGATTGAATAGAGAAAGGGTGTGTTTTATTCATGAAAAAATTATAGATAAGGGGTTTTTTAAGTAGGCCTTGAACGCACGTGATATAAAGAGTTTACATATAGTGAACCCCCCGAGAGTGGTTCGATGCCAAGACATCATAGACGCTATGGATTTACACTTAAACATTGTTTGAATCTTTTGAAATGACAA
Source organism: Cibotium barometz (assembly GCF_041138505.1). Lineage (NCBI taxonomy): Eukaryota > Viridiplantae > Streptophyta > Polypodiopsida > Cyatheales > Cibotiaceae > Cibotium > Cibotium barometz. Next base: position 24,205,356 of record NC_141089.1, read on the forward strand.
GGAATTACCTGAGTACTTTGTAGGAACCCTTTATCCTTGGACATCTTTCCTATTTCTTGATTCTCCACACTGCGGACATTATGCAATCCCTACATGCTCGTGGCCGATAGAGAACACAATCAATTGGATAAGCATGGTAAGAAGTATAGAGCAAATGAGAGATTGCATTAGGTGCCTGCATGCACACAGAGAGAGAGAGAGAGACAGAGAGAGAGAGGGAGTCTGATAACAGAGCTTCCTCTAGAGAGAGAGAGAAGGGCTGATAACAGAGCTTCCTCTGAGTAGCTGGTAGCAAAGAGCTTTCCTCAAAAGAAAGCTAATGAGAGATTGCATTAGGTGCCTGCTTGCACAGAGAGAGAGAGAGACCTAGAGATAGAGTCTGATAATAACAGAGCTTCCTGTAGAGAGAGAAAGAGGCTGATAACAGAGCTTTCTCTGAGTAGGTGGTAGCAAAGAGCTTTCCTCAAGTTGGGGATGAAGATAGGGCTGCAAGTGAGGGTGTAGTGAGTGGTAGATGGGGAAAGTGGATTAGTCTAAAAGGGAGGAGAGCGAAACACGCCCCTACTTTTGGAGGGAAGAGGGAAGTGAGGGGGGGTAACTTTTTGAAACTTTTCCTTTAAAAAAATATTTAAAAAAAAAGATATTGAAGATTTTCTTTGCTGGAAGATCTGAAAAAGGTAATATTCCACCTTTGACCACAAGATTTAGGGTCTTAATCAACCCAACGTTTTTGTACACATGTATTTTTCCTATTGGCCTTCTCATTAATCATCTCCTTAATCTCATGGCAGCTTAAAGAGCCCCCATAGACCTCAACCTTCCCCTAATGATAGGATTGCTTGAGAATGTTATAGTCAAGTCATGTGGCATTGAGTACAGACATGCCTTTGCTATTGTAGACTTTGGCAAGAACACAAATTACAAAGTGATCCTAGGAAGGCCATTCATGCGCCAATTCAAAATGATTCAAGACTGGGGTTACAATTACTTGTACCTTAGACATGAGAATGTAACCATGAGGGTGAATCTAAAAAACCATGCTTATCGAGATGTGACGCACTCTCCTGTGGATGAGTTGGAGCAACAATGTCTGAAGGAAGAGCTGATCTATGGATCTGTGGAGCATCTTGTCGAGACTTGTAACCTGGAAATGTTACCATAGACAAAAGTGTGACGGATGAGACGTATATCCCTATACCTTTTCCTGAGATCTTGATAGATCCCTTAGAAAGGAACCATGTTTTAGCTACCATAGACACTTGTGCATTGCCAAGGCAAACACAGTTTTGTGATCCAGATGGGTATGACATTATTCCCGTAAGAATGCTAAGACCGATCTATGCAGAGGAACCTCAAGAAGCCCCTAGGAATGATATACAAATCATTTTTGCTAGGAGATATGGTATCTGTAGAGGAAGTATCCCCTCTTGAGTACAGCTCAGCTGATGAAGGAGATGAGGATAGATGCTTAGAATCCTCTGATGGTGGGAAGGATTCTGATGACGATGCCATAGTCCCTAAATCAAAGTTAGAGAAGATAAGATTGTTGTTAAAGGGCAGAGAGGTCTTGCTGGTGAGTATTCCTAGTGACAAACCGAAACGTAAGTTTTGCAAGAGTCACTGAAAGTTTCGAAAACAGAAAGTCAAGGAAAAGAGACAACAACAACAAAAAGAAAGAGAAGATGTGGATAAAGAAGACTTTATTCCACCTCCAACCTTTATAGGGAAGAACGAGTACTTGTACTACTTGGGAGCTGATGATTGCATCAAAGAAGAGATGAAATGGAGATACGGCTTTCAATTAGTGCAAAAGCTAAACGAGAAGGAGAGTGACAACCCAAAGAAGAAGAGGAAAAGGAAACCAAAGCTAAAATCTAAGGCTTCAGTGCATTCAGTCAAGACTGAACAAAACACCATGACGAGAGTGGAGTGTAAAGCTCTAGTGCAAGAACGGAAGAGAATGCTAAAAGCAGCATGGTCTTCCATGAGTGATGATTCAAAGGAAGAAGAGGATACCACAAATATCCCCTCAAGCTTCAAGAAATTCACCATACAAGATCGGAAAATAGTCTTGCAACAACCTATTCGACAGAAACTTGAGGAACCAGGAGTTTCCTATGATGGCCCTGAGGACGCCAAGAAAATAGACCTGGCAGAACCAAGCGAAGAGCCACGTAACGTGTGGATTGCCACAGACTTAACCCAAACAGAGGAAGAATTGCTAATCTCTACTCTGAGAGAGTATCGAGATATATTTTCTTGGAGTTACAAAGACCTTAAGGGGGTAGATCCAAAGATCTGCCAACATACAATTCCCGTGTGAGAGGATGCCAAGCCATCCAAGGAGCGTCCTTACACGTATAACGATAATTTTACCAAAAAGATCAAAGAAGAGATTGACAAGCTGTTAGCGGCTGAATTTATTTATGAGATTGAACATACAGAATGGGTTTCATCGATTGTGGTAGTACCTAAGAAGAATGGAAAACTACGAGTATGTGTCAATCTAAAGAAAATAAATGCTGCTACTGTCCGGGACCACTATCCGCTTCCACTCACTGATCATGTATTGGAGAGGGTAGCTGGTAAGAAGGCATACAGTTTTCTGGATGGACTTTTGGGCTACAACTAGGTATCTATTGATCCCAAGGATCAACACAAAACCGCATTTGCTACAGAATGGGGAGTGTTTGCATATAGAGTCATGCCTTTTGGTTTGACTAACACTCCAACCACCTTTCAGAGGTTGTGTTCAAAGAATACCTGCGATTATTTCTTGAAATATTCATGGATGACTTGTGTGTGCATTCCATCAACAGAGAAGAACACAGAGCATCTCAAAAAAATCTTTGAGAAATGTAGAGTGTATCGCATATGCCTTAACCCTAATAAATGCAAGTTTATGGTTAGGCAAGGGAAGATTCTAGGCCACATTGTGTCTAGGAATGGTATATCCACGGATGCGGAAAAGATTGCTGTTATTGTTGAGCTACCTAGACCTTACAATGCAAAAGGGGTACAAGTTTTCATGGGTCATTGCGGCTACTATCATAGATTTATCTACATGTACGCTGAAATAGCATGGCCATTGTACGCACTCCTTGTTGTATTTGAATGGACAGAGGATTGTGAAGAAGCCTTTGAGAAGCTGAAGAAAGCATTAGTGACGACACCTATTCTCAGGTCACTGGATTGGGATAATTTATTCCACGTACATATAGATGCTTCGGCTTTTGCAATTGGCTGTATTTTAGCTCAACCAGGCGAGAACAAAATGGACTTTCCAGTCTCATATGCTAGCCGCCAGTTGAATAGTGCTGAAAAGAATTACACCACCATGGAAAGAGAAGGCTTAGCTATGATCTACGCTGTGAAGAAGTTTCGGCATTACCTTTTGGCCAACAAATTTACATTCTTCATAGATCATCAAGCTTTGCTTTACCTTGTGAACAAGCCATGTGCAACCGGAAGGATTGTATGCTGGTTTGTTATTCTACTTGAATTTGAATTTGAAGTAGCGGTAAAGAAGGGAAAAATGCATCAGCGGGCTGATCATCTTTCCAGAATAACTTCAGGAGAAGCACCCATTGGTATAGATGATGATACTCTATTCTTGGTTGAGACAGCACCAAGATGGGCACAACCCATCATTCAAGTTTTAACGACAAGATTTGTTAACTCCATTAGTCCCACCAATGAAAAGATAATGACCTTAGAGCATTGTGCTCCTTATAAGCTTCTTTTTGGATGATTGTATAAAATTAGGAAAAGATGGAATACTTCGTCTATGCCCTGACCCTGATCAATACAATGAGATTATCTCATATGTCCACGTGAGCTTAGGAGAGGCAAACATGTCTCTGGAAAGGATACGGTTAAAAGAGTTTTGTGGGAAGGATATTGGTGGCCAACACTTCATGCTGATACACAGAAGAGTACGTACGGAATTGTAAAATTTGTCAACAAAGGAAACCCATTCCTCATGTGACTCTATTTTATATTTCAACAACACCGAATTGGAGTTCGTACATTGTGAAGTATTTGACACAGGGTCATACGGACGATAAGATGCCTAGGCATAGAAAGAGAGCCATAGAGGTAGAAGCAGAGAGTTTTCAGATTATTGAAGGCCAGCTGTACAAAAGGGGCAAAGATGGAAACCTACGGACTTGTGTTTGTGAGAGTGACTACCTTAGTGTATTGACTCATGCACATTCAGGAGTTAGAGTCCTTGAAACCTAGTAGACGCACCTTCCAATGGTGCTCAACCGCATCTCGACGTCAAACTCGATGGGGTCTAGTGGAACTGGGTTGCAAATATACCCAATCACCCATTTGAAAATTGCATCCCAAGCCAAGCATCGTGCTCATCCCTCACATTGTGCAAGAGCATAGACTCTATTTATTGTGTCTCATGGCCTTCTCCTCGCGAGCGACAAAGATGCACTACCCTTGATGGTTGGTTATGCTGCAAAATAATTGGAGAGAGAGAGAGAGAGAGAGAGAGAGAGAGAGAGAGAGAGAGAGAGAGAGAGAGAGAGAGACAGAGAATGAGGTGTGAATAAGCTACAGGTCTAAGCACAGTAGATAGATAGATAGAGAGAGAGAGAGAGAGAGAGAGAGAGAGAGGCATGAATAAGGTGTAGGTCTAAGAATTGTTGAGAGAGAGAGAGAGGGGGGGAGGATTGGAGATGGATTTATATAAGCTGCAGTACTACACACAAGAGAGAGAGTGAGAGAGAGAGAGAGAGATGGAGATTTGAGTTGCTAGGTTCGGGGGGGGGGGAATGTAGGGTGATGTTGGAGGGGAGAACGGAGTGTAGAGAGAGAAGATGGAGGCAAAGAAATCTCTTTTTGATACAATATGGTTTGGTTTGCATTTTTAGGGAGTGAAATCACTTTTCTGAAATTTTTGAAAACACCCATTTTTTAGGGTTTTTTTATCCACAAGATTGATGGGGATAGAAAAATGATGAAGCCCCCTACTTTTAGTTAACTACCCCCCAACTTATGAAGGCCAGCCCCTACTTTGTGAACCCCTACATTTGTATTAATGAGGAAGCCAAGCCTAGTTGAAATGTGCACACTGCTCTCTTCCCATTGGTCCATTGCTAATGAGGGTCATTAGCAAAGGGCCCAAAAGATGTCCAAAGGCTTTCTAATGGTGATCAACTAATAGGGGGCAACCATTTTGATGAGGCATCTCGTTCTGTCTTTGTTGATATAATTCTGTGGGTAGGCCATTAGCAAGGCAATGTGAAATTTCCTCTCCCCTTTCAGAAATCAAGTATAGATAAAACAAGGGGGCATCTGGTATGACATCATCAACACCCACTAGTGACTCACCATTGGGGGTGTGAGATGTATGGTTGGCCAGAACATGCTTTGAGCCTTTTTGTACCTTGCCAATAAAGTTCAATTCTAGCAAAATCAGTAGCCATTTGGTGATTATACTAGTGGTACAAGGTTTATTTATGAGGTAAAGGAGAGCTTGATGATACACAAACAAAATGAACTTGGTCGCCAAAAGATAATTGCAAAACTTTTTAACTATGTAGACCATGGCTAACCAAATGTGCACACTGCGCTCTTCCCATTGGTCCATTGCTAATGAGGGTCATTAGCAAAGGGCCCAAAAGATGTCCAAAGGCTAAGGTGATCAACTGATAGGGGGCAACCTTTTTGATGAGGCATCTCGTTCTGTCTTTGTTGATATGATTCTGTGGGTAGGCCATTAGCAAGGCAATGTGAAATTTTCTCTCCCCTTTCAGAAATCAAGTATAGATAAAACAAGGGGGCATCTGGTATGACATCATCAACACCCACTAGTGACTCACCATTGGGGATGTGTGATGTATGGTTGGCCAGAACATGCTGTGAGCATTTTTGTACCTTGACAAAACAATAAAGTTCAATTCTAGCAGAATCAGTAGCCATTTGGTGATTTTACTAGTGGTACAAGGTTTATTTACGAGGTAAAGGAGAGCTTGATGATACAGAAATAAAATGAACTTGGTCGCCAAAAGATAATTGCAAAACTTTTTAACTATGTAAACCATGGCTAACCAAATCTGCACATTGCGCTCTTCCCATTGGTCCATTGCTAATGAGGGTCATTAGTAGAAAAGGGCCCAAAAGATGTCCAAAGGCTTTCTAAGGTGATCAACTGATAGGGGGCAACCTTTTGATGAGGCATCTCATTCTGTCTTTGTTGATATGATTCTGTGGGTAGGCCATTAGCAAGGCAATGTGAAATTTCCTCTCCCCTTTCAGAAATCAAGTATAGATAAAACAAGGGGGCATCTGGTATGACATCATCAACACCCACTAGTGACTCACCATTGGGGATGTGCTATGTATGGTTGGCCAGAACATGCTGTGAGCCTTTTTGTACCTTGACAACAATAAAGTTCAATTCTAGCAGAATCAGTTGGTGATTCTACTAGTGGTACAAGGTTTATTTACAAGGTAAAGGAGAGCTTGATGATACAGAAACAAAACGAACTTGGTTGCCAAAAGATAATTGCAAAACCTTTTAACTATGTAGACCATGGTTAACCATTCTCTTTCTGTGGTGGTATAGTTATGTTCTTCCTCATTTAGTTAGTGAATGGCAAAGCTAATAGGGAAATCTCTATAGTGTTTGCCGAGTTGATCCAGTATGCACCTAATTAAAAAGGTGGAGACATCAATGTGAACATGAAATATGATCTCCCCATCTGGAGATTGCAAGATGGGGATGCTTGCCAAGGCACTCTTCAAGGTATCATATACTTGTTGGCACTCCTGTGTCCATTCAAAGATTACTAGGAGTCCATAATGGGGATGAGAAGCCATGTCAGCATACATGAAGATGAAACATTGATAATATCCAACATGTCCCATGAATCACTAAAATCCTTTGAAATTGGTTGCACCTCAAGAATGAGTCGCACCTTGTTTCATCGGGGGAGATTCCATAGTTTGAGATAATGTGTCCCAAGATTATCCCATGCTAGACCCGAAATTGGCATTTGAGAGGGTTGAGAGAGATCTTGTAGAGTTGGCATCGCTCTAGCACATTCTCTACACACCAAAAATGTACTTTCCATGTAGTGTTGACACCATGAAGACTTCAAGGAATTTCTGAAGATATTCTTTATAGGCCATGCCCATTATGCTTTGGAAAGTGCCTTGGGAATTGGTCAGCCCAAATGGCATGACTCGATATGCATACATGGCCTATTTCGTATCATAAGATGTTTTATGTTGATCGTTTGGATTGATCAACACTTGATTGTATCCAAAAAATCCGTTAAGGAAGCTATAGGTTTCTTTTCCTATGACTCTCTCAAGCACATGCTTTGTCCCATTGTGCTTGTTCTCAATGGACGGTCCTTGTAAATATGGTATATTCCATACCCTGTGTGTAACGTACTCATATGTATGTATTTTTGGGTCCATTTGACTCGGCAATTTTTAGCATCTATATTTAATGTTGAAAAGTAGGAAATACTTAGAGGACATAAAAGATTAAGTTTGGTCACAAATTTAGTAATTTAGATATATCAATTTTAGGTCAATTTTGGGACTTTTTATGCATGTTTTGTGGTGTCATCTGTAAGGGATTTCTATTCTATACTTAACCATGTTAGATAATGTATAAGAGGGTCATAGTGAGTAGTTTAGCCTAAAGGAAACTCATATGGGGGTTTACATAGTAAATATAACCACCAACGAGCGCCAGAAACCGGGCTTGGACACCAAATTGACCCTTAATTTTCAATAACAGCCTTGCATGAGGGTGTAGATAACGTTATTTGTCAGAGAGACATATTAAAGAAAGTTAGTTCATCACCGGATGAAAAAAGTCCGTGTTCAGATAATTGGGAGATCCCACATGGGGTGGCCGATATTCGTGAAACGAATCTGACACCACTTCCAGTGTTTTTGGAAGGGATTATCTATCTTTAACGATTTCGTGCATGATAATCTACTTATTCTCATGGCCCTTTTTTTGGGGGGGGGGCTTCTTCTAGAGCCTTGAGGATTTCTATACAGGATAGAGAGAGAGAGAGAGAGAGAGAGAGAGAGAGAGAGAGAGATTTTGAGATTCAAGCCGGCCGTCCTTAGACAAGGAAGGTCAGATAGAGAGCGTGATTTATGCCCTTTGGGAGCCATCCGGTAGAACCCATAGTGGATGAGATTTACTAGAGGCATACTCGGAAGAGCCACGACGTCCAACGTGGTGGTTGGGTGGATGGGTGTCGGAGAAAGGCCCTATTGGCTAGATCTTTTATTGGTGATTCTCTCTCTGATTTTGAGATTTTGTAATGATGAATATAATTGTTACTTTGGATTTGTAAACGATTATGGTTTATTGAAAATCTCTTTGTTTTCTAAAGTATGATGCGAATTTTTTTCTGTAAGTTTTGAGAAATTTTGTGCTAGATCATGGAACAAAATATGGGTACATTTCACTATGCATAAGGGAGTTAAGGTCAAAGTACTCACAGGAGTACTAGCCATCCCTTGATTGACCAAACACAACTACTCATCAATAAGGTCACGCAAAATGATAGAATTTCATACGTGGTCATTTGACCATGTTATTCAAGTCTTATTCACCCATAGGGTTGGAGTTGCTAGGTACATTGGGTACGTGTGTTCTCCCTCCATCACATAGTGACTCAAGGTTTGAGAGGGTGGACAGCTTGACTCAATGGGTTGAAAGGAAGACTAGTATTGTTAGCATCTTCTCCCTCCCCACCTTCGTTAAAGATCTCTTTCAAGGTCAACGGGTGTGAACAAGGGTGATTGAGGTAATGGCAGTCTGCAATGGTAGAGCTAGAGGTGGTAATGGTACTTTGGGCACCCTAAGAATTCCTCTTGAAGCCGTTTCATGGCCCAGTTAAGGTGCATTTTGTATTGTTGGCACCGGCAGGTCAAGCGACTGTTTAAGGTTTAAAGGCAACACTTGGGGAAAACTCATGATTGGGTATGGTAACAATTGGTGGTTTCATGTGATTACCCCACCTTTGACAATAAGCACAATAGAGAGTGGGAGAGGTCTCAAGTGTGGATATTCCATGCTGCTACATGGTTAGCTCGATAAATTGGGCACCATACTAGCTCTCTTTTGGGGTAAAAATAGGGTTGCCCAGCTTGTTGATCCCGGCCTTGTCTTGTTCTCCATTGCTGTTTTATTTGTTGCATTAAGGTAGTTGCTAGTTGCTCCAACTATTGTCTTGAAGAGGATTGTTTTCCTTTCCCTTTAGATCTTGTGCTAGTAGTTTTAAAGAATGCCTTAGACATGCCCTCATGTTATTCTCAGGAACAACTTCCCTTGAAATTGTCCTCAAAATCCATGGCACTCCTACAACATTTCTCAAAGGAAGTGTGGACTAAGGTGTACAGGGAGTTGTGTAAGGGTACATCTTCAAGTCCCTTTAGGAACCCCTTGATCAGTCTTTCATTCTGAGAACTTGTCTCTATCATTATAGCAAGAATGGAGATATCTCACCTGGTTGATATACTCCAAGATGGATTCTCAGTCCTTCTCTCTTACGTTTTGTAATTGCTCGATTGGGCTCCATCAAGTTACTTGTCATAAATATCCCACCTTGAAAGCCTCTTTCGAAGGGTCAAAGGTAGCTTTGTTTTTTACCTTTAGAGTGACCATTATCCTTATTTTCCTACTTTCCCATCTAGAGTGAGGCCAGAGGCACTCACCTTAACTTGATTGTCTACAAGGCCGAATGCCTCATAGATCTGATTGAACCTTTCCAGATGGGATATGGGATCTCCAGTCCCATTAAACTTGGTAATCAGTTTAGAAATGTGGGCAGGATTATTTCTCTCTTATCTTGGCACCTGCGCTAGCAGAACCTATGCCATTGGTGTTATTCCTACACCTACCCCCTCCTTATTTCCATGGCTATCCTCAACAATTCTAGAGTCAGTCCTACCATGGCCGGCGGCTGGTGTGGGTTGGGGCATGATAGGTGGGGGAGCTAGACCAGATGGATAGTATCCCATATGTGGTCCTTGCCTCATTTGTGGACCAACTTGTGCTTTGTAAGAACCCATACAGTATCCGGGATACATTCCACAAGGCAAGTATTATTGGTACATAGGTGCTAGGTGTGGATAGAATTGTTCTGGGTAGGCTCTCTCTCTTTTGAGATAGGAGATTGCTTGACCCTGGTGAGTGGGATCTTGACCTAGGTTTAGCATGGACCTATGGTCTCAGTAGTATGAGTCAGTCGTCCCCAGTAGATGGTAGAGTTTCCCACACTGCTAGATTAGTCTGGATCGTGTTACTCTCGCTTTGCCCTATCTCTTGTCTAGAGTCTAGTAGTGGCATGATAGCTCTATCTAGCTGCTGACGCTCCTCCATGCCTCTATCCGTGGGGTGAGGATAGTCTGATTACGTGTTTCTCCACTTCCCAAGATAAAGTTCCTCAGGCTTCGAGGCGAGACTTCTTTGCAAATGCGCAAGGGATTTAGGCTCTTACTCTCAAGGATGACGATTTGTCCATGCAACCAACCCTCCTGCCTGTAGGTTAGGGGGTAGTGCATCCCGTGCTAGGATGTTCTTCACTCTTGCTAGGGCTATCAAGAACTAACATTGTTTGACTCCATGCTATGTTGACCGAAGGGTTAAACCTCATAAGTGAATGCACGTAGAAAGGCTTAGCGTCCTTAAAAAGAGGGTTGTTTTATACCAATTTACCTAAATAAAGGACTCGCTAGTTGGTTTTTTTTTTAAGGGCACGGCCATACATATAAGTTAGTACAGGCATGGCTTAGTGGAAGGAACACTACAATAGAGCGAGGGTGTAGCACTCGGGTGGTTCACCTCAGAAAATGTTAGTGTACCACGTGAGTTCAATAGGAGGGGTTTTTTAATTCAACTTTAGAAAAAAATCAATTAGTTCATAAGTAAAGAGGGGTTGTTTTATTGGGGGAAAATTTTTAGTTAAGGGGTTTTTTAAATACCTCTTGAATGCATGTGATACCTAGGGTTTTCTAGTAGTGCACCCCCCGAGGTGTAGCAGTGCAAATAGCACCGCTTTTATAAGTAGAAGGAAAGGCAAATGTCAGGCTATTTTTCTTGCTAAAAAATGCTACTATTTTTGTTGCAACGGGTTCCCTGTTGTGCAGTGAAAATAGTAGCGAAATACTACTGCTCTATTGTTTTGTAGCAAAATACCACTGCTCTACACAACGATATTTGGTTGTTATTTATGTTGTAAAAGTGCTGCATAGTAAAAAAATGCTAGGGTAGACTAGGGAGTCTGCACATGACTCCCTAGTCTGTTCCAACTTTTTTTTTAAATTAAAACAGAGTCACGGTTTTATGACACAAACATAAACATGAGAAACACATAGATTGTCAAGAATGCAATTGACCCTAAAATTTATTTTATTTCACGAAGTGTGGAGCATTTTGCCATATATACAAAATATATGTCAATGAAGAGGTGGCTAATCGTAATCCTCATTGGATTTTGAGCACTCATCATCATCGTCTTCACTTCCTTCCACCACTTCATGCTCGTTAATCACGATCCTCCTCTTCCTCTTCCCCTTTATCCTACATACATGCCATCAAGTGCAAGTTAAGCATAGGGAAAAAAATACAATTAGATGTAGATAAGATTTAGGATCACTTACCTTGTGTGCTTGAGTCCCCAAAACGGACTCGTCCAAGTGTACGCCACGTGTACGCATCCACGCCCACAATTGTGGATGAGGGGGCTCTGTATCCATAGTCGTACTCTAGTATCTTTGTTGGGTCATGGCCAAAAACCTCCCTCTACAAAAGAAAATTAAGGAAATATGAAATTAGTTAAAGAAAACAATATAGTACAAAACAAAATGAAATAGGAGAAGAAATGATTACTAAAATAGGTACTTACGAAACGAGCAATGAAGGAGGACTTTTCTCCCAAGCCGAAGTGTGAAGCCCCTCACTTCCATAGTCAAGAAGCACTCACCACCACTTGTTGAAAAGCATGTGGGTGTGTTCTCAATTAGGAAGCTACATGTGTGCCTTCACTCCTCGGGCATTCAAACACTAGGCTTCTCCAAATTACTCTTCGCTATTCTCAATTAGGAAGCTACATGTGTGCCTTCACTCCTCGGGCATTCAAACACTAGGCTTCTCCAAATTACTCTTTGCTATTCTCTTGATATTTTCTCTCAAATTAGAGAGAAAACACTTGATTCGTCTCTTCATCCACTCCTCTAAGAAGTAAAAGTCCCGCATGTGAAACAAGGAACTCTGACTTAAGCACATCAATAAAGTATTACTTTGAAAGCTCATCTCGTGCTTTCCACTTCTTAAAGGAGTTCATGAACTCCTAGTTTGCAATTGCATGCATGTGGTTCTTGACTTGCTTCCCTCGTGCATCCATCATGAGGGCACCATCGACATCCATGTTGTATGGTAGGGTGCGTGGATCGAATGGTGGAATGGATCTCCTGGAGGATGGCTCCTAATGAGTAAATGAAGAGTCCCCCCTGCTGGGGAGATGCATCGGGGAGACCAAGTGCTGCAAAGTAAAAGCAGCCTGCTCCCCCCCAGCTATGCATGTCTATAAGTTAGCCTCCCCAGACTCCCTACTATGTCTTCGTGGTGGTCAAGACGGACGTGAGGGAGCGGGGATGGTTCTAGTAGGTGTAGTCTTCCCTAACTGGCCAAGTGGGGTAGATTGCCCCCATGGCATTGACTGGCCTGATTGTAAGCCGTCTTACATACAATATTAAATAATAAGACTTATAGAATGCATGAAAAGTTAACTTTGTGAATGTGATAAGGTTTAATGGAACCATACCTGTGTCTGAGTAAACTGAGACCAAGCTTGATGCCCATATCATTCGTTTATAATAGATAATAGATTTGCCACATCTAGATCTTGTGATGGGTCGATCGACATTGCCTATGCATACATTCATAAGAGTCAATTACTTGAAGCATAAAACATAAAGCACTTATGCATAGAGCCTTATGTATATAAAGCTCTATGCATAGAGCGCATAGAGTCTTATGCATACAACCTTATGCATAGAGTCTTACGCATAAAGCCTATGCATAGAGACTTATGTATAAATCTCTACGCATAGATCCTTATTCATAGGGTCAAGGCATATAGCCTTTATGCATAGAGCTCTATGCATAGAGCCTTATTCATAGAGCTCTACGCATAGAGCCTTATGCATGGAGTCTACGCAGAGAGCCTTTATGCACAGAGCTTGCTTTGGCCTATGCATAGAGATAAACCTAAGCTAAACCTAAACCTAGCACCCAAGTGTGCAATAAAGGAAAAACATGATATAAGCAATCAAAAGACGAAGAGAGCTTACCTCTCTTATGTGAAGCTAAAAGAGAGGACTAGTGCAAGAGCTGCAAAACAAAAGAGACAACAATACAAGATTTCTCTAACAGAAAAATGCTTAAAGCTTAAACAAAAAAGGCAACATGTGATATTAGAACATTGTTGAGACCTCGTACAGTGCCCCTTTTGGATGATAGCTTCTAAGGAATTTCCACATGCTCCCCACTATTAAAGCCAAAGGTAGCTTTTCTTTTACACAAGAGAAGGATAGTGATGAGAAGATCGAGGGCTCCCCCTCAACTATAACCACCTAATCATGGATAACCAGTCCTAACTTGACATAAACAACATTCTACAATAATGCCCCATATCTCTATGCATAAGTCTAAACCCTAAACTCGACACCCAAGGGTGCAATAAACATGAGGTTGAATGAATAAGAGAGCTTACCTCAGGCCAAAGGAGATGAAAACAACACAAGCTTAAACAAAAAAGGTAACATGTGATATTAGAACATTGTTGAGACCGCCTTTAATATTGCTTAAAGAAGCAAGGTGGATAGTGCCCCTTTCGAATGATAGATTCTGAGGATTTTCCACACACTCCCCACTATTAAAGCCAAAGGAAACTTCTCTTTTACAAGATAAGGATAGTGAGAAGATCGAGGGCTCCCCTCCACTATACCCACCTCCTCGTGGGATAACCACTCCTAACTTGACTTAAACAACATTCTAGATGGCCTACAATAATGCCCCATGTCTCTATGAATAAGCCTAAACCCTAAACAAGGCATGAGGTTTCAATGAAGAAGAGAGCTTACCTCAGCAATGTCAATTGAAGGAGAGGACAACAAGGCAAGACCTACAAAACATAATATGAGAAAAAGTGAAGGTGAATACATTTAAAATTTATGCATGCATAGCCTATGCATAATCCTATTGCATAAAGGCTATGCACAAGGGCTTATACATAAGCCTATATGCATAAAGCCTATGCATAAGGACTTATGAATAAGGGCTATGCATAAGGACTTCGGCATAAGGACTATTGCATAAGCCTATTGCATAAGGGCTTATGCATAAGCCTATACATAAGGGATATGCATAAGGCTATGCATAAGGTTTTTGGCATAAGGCTTATGCATAAGGCTATGCATAAGGCTATACATAAGGGATATGCATAAGGCTATGCATAAGGTTTTTGGCATAAGGGCTATTACATATTCCTATTGCATAAGGGCTTATGCATAACCCTAAAGAATAAGCCTATGTATAAGGGATTATGCATAGGCCTATTGCATAAGAGCTATGCACAAGCCTATGCATAAGGCTTATGCATAAGACTATTACCTAAGAGATTATGCATAATCCTAATCCCCGGTACCCAAGGGTGCAAAAACACAAAGAGAAGAAGCATAAAAAAAGAATGGAAAAAGACTCGGGCTTACCTCTTCTTTCAGAAGTTGTATGAGTCCCATGGCCTAAACCCTTGGTGGTTGTTCACTTGAATAAACCTACAAAAAAGAAACATAATAAATCAAAAAGTTAGTTCACTTTGACATATTATGCATAGCCTATTGCATAGGGCTTGTGCATAGACTATTTCATAAGCCTTATGCATAGGCTATTGCATAAGGCTTATGCATAAGCCTATTGCATAATGCTTATGCATAAGCCTATTGCATAAGGCTTATGCATAAGCTACGCCTATGGATAAGGTTTATGCATAAGCCTATTGCATAAGGGCTTATGCATAAGCCTATGAATAAGGTTTATGCATAAGCCTATTGCATAAGGGCTTATGCATAAGCCTATGAATAAGGTTTATTCATAAGCCTATTGCATAAGGGCATATGCATAAGCCTATGCTTAAGTAGTATGCACAGTCTATTGCATAAGGCTTATGCAATAAGCCTATGCTTAAGTAGTATGCACAGTCTATTGCATAAGGCTTATGCATAAGCCTATTGACCTAAACCAAATCCCTAGCACCCAAAGGTACAAAAACAAAAAGAGAAGAAGCATAAACAAAGAATGGAAAAAGAGGGCTCTCCTCTTCTTTGAGAAGCCGTATGAGAGGATTGGCCTAAACCCTTGTTTACTAGAATACACCTAAAAAAAAGAAACATAATAAATAAAAAAGTTAGTTCATTTTAAAGTATTAGCAAGCAAGGAGAACAACAGAAAAAAGAGGTGAGTACCCTAAAAACTACTCCTAATGCATAAGTGATTCAAATAAATTAGTTTATGTTGCCCTAACCCTAGCTCTATGCATAATAGATAGCTTTGATGGAGATCTCACCAACAAATCTCTCTATTAGAGCTTTATGCATAAGGCTAGGGTTAGGTCAAGGGAGAGGAAGAGAGGGGAAGGGAGAAAGGGGAAGGAAAGAGAGGGGACGGGAAAAGAAAATCTCACATAGAGCTATCTAGAAGCTTTCCATGAAAGCTTGGAATAAGGGAAAGCATTGAAGCTTTCCATGAAAGCTTGGGAGAAAGCGAGAAAGGGGCAATTACCTTGGAGAGGACGAGATTATGGATGGAATAGACTTGAAAGAAGAGGTGTGGTCATCGTGGACGACATGGTGAATGACTTCTTTGGACGGAGGTCATAGATGATAGTGAGCAAGATCCAATGTCATAAGAGGAGGAAATCTTGCATAGAGAGACAACAAATAGGCATGAGGCAGAGGTTAAAGGAGTTTTGCTTTGGACGATGCATGACTATCCCAGGTTCTCGGAGTGCTTAAGTATATACTTGAACCGGAAAACTTTATCTTTAACCTTTAAACTTTAAGTCTATATCTCTACCTCTCAATCATCTCAATTTTATAATAGGTTTGGCAACCTCTAGACATCATGCATGTCCGATTTGTGGACAATCACTTGTTTCGGAAAGACCCTCGACACTCAAGAAGGTGGTGTTTGAAAAACATCATCGATTTCTCCTTCCTTTACATCCCAAGTATGTGCCACATGAGGTCTCACCACTTGTGATGAGAGGTAGAGATTGGTTTGAGGCATGGAGAAGCATCCCCAATCTCGGTTGGGATGTCTAGAAACTTGATCTTCTTTCAACTTCCATATTGATGTGACATAAAGATTAATCATCTCTTAGATTCCATACATATATCTTCAAGAATGTGCCAACAAATCTTTAGGACCATTTAATTGGTAAAAGAGATACAAAGGGTGCAAGGGATGACTTAAAAAACATTTGACGCCTTCAAAGTGCATGGCTAATTGAAATTGATAGTGGTAACATGGTCCTACCAAAGGCACCATGGGTATTAACCGAGGATCACAATAAGGTGAAAAGTGTGATTGCCTCTTTTCGTATACCAACGGGAGTAATGCATTCATTGAAGGGTGCCTTCACAAAGACAAAAAAGAAAGGAGAGGTAAAATTATATGTCCTCAACGCACATGATTGGCACAAGATATTACAAGTATATAAATATTACACAAAATATTACAAGTATATAAATATTACACAAAATATTACAAGTATATAAATATTGGCTTATTCATTTTCTCTTTATGGTACATAATTTGTAGTTTCATATACTAACTTCCATTTTTTTCTATGCATAGTTTATTCTTCCAGTTCTATAGTTGGTTGTGGAGACAAAAAGGTGAGAGAGGCTATTTATAAAATGGGAAGTTTGGTGAGGTATGAATCTCTTCAATTCACTAGCTAAGTTATATTGCATATTTGGTATTCTCATGCGCTTACAAGTTATGTATTGGTAAATAGTACAAATGGTTGCTATGTATAAAGGTACATATCCTTAAAGGATATAGATCCTACATCCATTGATATGGCTCATCTCAATGTTATTGAGGCAGTGTGTATGATCAAGAACAACTTTCCTAGAACAATTCTCAGTAGCCAATTGCATCTTGTGGTGCATGTGATTGTTGAAGTGGTGCTTTGTGGTGTTGTTCATGTTTGATGGATGTTTTTCCTTGAAAGTTTTGTGAAAGATCAAGGCCAATAGCAAGCATGGCAGAGGGATGGTTGATGCAAGCGTCTCTTGTGTATATCTCAGAACATCTATCTTACATAGATTCTTCCATGCCACGATTGTGGAGAAATGAGGAGGATGACTGATTAATCACTAATGTGCCATAAGGAAAAGGAAGGCAACAAAGACTGGAGGATTGGGAAATACTACAAGGATGCAATTAATATACAAAAGGATGAGAGAAGAGCTTTTAGAAGAGCAAATAAACGCTTGCCATTCCTGCCTAGCTTGTAAACTCTATCAAATGTGATCAATATAGAATGGCTTTGTATGGAAATATTGATGGCATCGCAAAATGGAGATATGATCACAAGAGAAGAGCTTGAGTATACAAGATTATGTGACCCCCTCAAGTAAGTACTTCTTCATCTTTGTCTCATGTATATACCTTATTTAAAGCACTATACTAAATGCCATGATTTTGTTTAATGTTAGTACAAACTATATAATGCAATATGGTCAGAGGGAAGACACTTTTGCACGGAGTGTGTGGATTCTTTTAAAAAATATTTTATTTTGGTGTGATGGCAACTTTTGAGCAAGAAAGTCGAGCTAGTAGACATAATACCAATGTCATAGAGGACAATCTTGACTATTGTGGAACTATTCAAGATATTCTTGAGGTTGTATTTAGAACATTTATTCTATTCATCTTTGATGTCAAATGGTTCAAGGTGATATATAGAGGTGCTTAAGCAACCATGAAGAAACATCCAAATCGGTTCTTTCAAATTGATTGCACCAAATTTTGGAATGATGAGAAAGATACTTTCGTACTACCTCAACACTGTCAACAGGTTAGTAACCCAACCAATCCCAAAATAAATCTTGATGTAGTATAATAAAAGTGTAACCCCTTTTCTTTGTGATATTAGGTTGTGTTTCACAACACTGATTGAATTAATCCAAAGTGGTGGTGTGTTATACAAGTTTCCACTTGTTCAAAACATATCTTTCAAGATTAAGATATGGAGTTCGAATCTATGGATGAGGTATAAGTCTATCTCAAATCGGCTCATTAGAAGAAGATGATGAATAAAACATTTTGGAGGGGGCCTAATCAAGAGCATGAGGAATATCAATCCAAAGAAGATGATGATTCACCTATCAATAATGACTATGCTTCATTGGATAATGATAGTGATATTGATATGGAACCCCATCTTTTCATTGAGGTTCCATTAGATATAGACATTGATGAAGCAACACATATGGATTTATTAGAAGATGGGATAGATTCATGATCTTGACACTATTTCCCTTCTCTAAAAGTTTTCAACTATTGATGAAGCAACACATATGGATTTATTAGAAGATGGGATAGATTCATGATCTTGACACTATTTCCCTTCTCTAAAAGTTTTCAACTATCTTTTTTTTTGCTCGAAGCATGGCTCCAAGGGTTCTGATGAATGTTTTTTTAAAACTAGATTCATTTTATGTTTGTATATGTGACATGTATAACTTAAATTCAATTCAACAACTCTTTGGAATTTTATGCAGCAAAATAAGCAACGTAATTTTGTTGGTATTTTTGTTGTGCTCAAAAACAAAATTAAATGTCGTTGCTATAGGCACTGCTAATGAGCAGCAAAATGTTTCTGCTTTATTCTCTATTGATGAGTAGGGACTGGAGCCCCCAAGATCCTTACAAAATAAACGTTGTTATGCCCCCGCTAATTTGTGGTAGTGGAACAGGTGTGTGCTAGAGTTTGTAGGATCATGGATTATGAATGAACGGCCATACATCAGTAGAGGTACGGACGTGGATTTGTCAATGAATGGGCATATGCTTAAGAATGAATGAACGTGCGCTGATAAGGGAAATGTTGTTCGCTAAGGGAAGAAACGTGTGTACGCTTAAGTTGGAACAAATGTGGCTTATGAAGGAATAGTTGTACGTCAATAGAGGTACAAGCGTTCACTTTAAAGGGCTGGCAAGTCTCATAAATACGTTGGAATGACATATCTCCTGACAGCTGCCCTCTGATATTTCCCTGGTAGTACAGTTGTACCCCTTTTGTACCCTCCTTCAATGCTCTTTATGCTCCTTTTAATGCACTTTATTGCTTTTTAATGCTCACTACTCTCATTGAGGAGGTAAATTTGGGACGATCTGGCTAGGAGGAGTGAATGGACATGGCTAAGAAGGGTGCGGTTGTACGTCTAAGAAGTGAACGGCCATTCACTTCCTAGAGATACTGGCCAAAACGGAATGTGCCTAGTTTCCCTCCTAAAATCTCTGTGATTTTGGCCCTCTCTTAATGTTTCTTTATGGTTTTCTTTTTGTGGATAGATTGGGCTAACCCGAAGCTATCCAATGATTCCTAGAATGCTTGACTAAACCTAATGTCCTAAGTTTAATTACAAGATTAAACTACTTATGTAATTTTTTAGCTAATTTTGAAGTAGACGAAATTAATAAACTTTAAGAGAAATATTAGGCACTTACTTGTAGCTCCTGCTTTTGATGGAGACTCCCAAGCTCCTTATGCTCCATTGAACTCCATATTCTCCTCTATGCCAACATCGTTTGTTTCATCACCCTCTGATCTCCATTAAAACCCTCTTTGCCTCCAAACAGCATGCTGCTCATCATCATACACCAACAACAGAAACAAATTTTTGCATCTCATCTTGGTCAACTCAAATGCAATATAATGGGTAGGAGCATGGTACCAAGCTTGGCACTATGCTTTCATTGCTTTTTTTTAAAGCATTATGCCTTTTCATTACATGCTATGATCTCGTTTCTCTTGACTGCATTAGATAATTCTTTACTTCATGACTCCAAATAACCCTAAACACGAACACACCTATCTTGAGAAATCTTGATGTTGTATATATGATCTTCCTTATTTCATGAATATGTTGACTCAACTAACCTTCTAAACCTTTTCTCCAGCATGAAATCAGAAAAAATCACTAATATCCTTTACTGTTGTTTCATGCCTAACCCTTTTTTCTCAAAATGAATGCTTAATGCTCTAATTGGACCATCCATTGGAATCCAAGGTCCAAAATCCTAATGATATGATTAGACCATCCCATTGACCAATCTAATGCCAAAATCTTGACATAAAAAACTCCACGTTTACGGCAGTACATGGGTGTCTACACAATCGACAAATTCATGATTCACTCTTATCCATGAAAAACCAAGGATTTCTTCACCTTGTGAAAACCATGAATTGTTCATGTTCAAAACTTATCAGTGACTAAGCTAAGTCATTCACACAACAAAAATAGCACATATGTTTCTTAAATTGAATGGAGGATTCTTATTATGGTACACGTCGCAATACGCTAAGATTTCACTAGCAATTTTAATTCGAGATGTCGCGGAATTCCCAATTTTTCACCTTTAAGCTTTTTGTTTACTTGTTTTAAACATGTCATGCATAGATTGAGAAGTCAGTAATACTTTGCTTGAAGGCTTAAACATGTGCTTTTTTTCTCTTTTTTTCTTTTTTGGAGGGGGGGGGGGTCTGGTGGTAATCGATTGTGAGGCTGGATACACTCTGCCTGTGTGAAAATGCCACAAAATTACTCCGACCCAAACTCATATTAAGCCGAGAAGCTGACACAGCATGGCAGCGGCAAGCAGGGCAGTCTCTAACCACCCTAAGTGTAAGCTAATGAGAAATCCTAAGGGAGGAATCGGGAGACCGATGATGAGCGATAAAGCTCATCCATGTGCGTATTGGAAGACAACCTTTTCGTGATCTTGTTGCTCACAGAGTTGTTTCTTCTCAACGTGGGCTTAGAGCTCCTGATCATCAGAGTGCCAGTGGCATCATAATCCAACTTCTCCACCCTGAATGCGAAGGGGAAAGCTGATTTGTCTTGGGCGGCTGTCACCGTCCACACCCCATCTCTCTCGAAGCCCACTTGTGTGGACACATCCACCCCCCCAACCTTTGCGGCCTGTGTTGCTGCGACTTTCCCTTTACCGTCTGCTTGGGCCTGGTTATCGGCTTCGATTTTGATTTTGTTTGCTTACATGATCTCGGTAACCACCCAAAGGGTCTGGCCCCTGTGCGATACATCAACAAGTCACCACATGAATACAAGGACGGGCACCCATGAATGCGTCGATCACTTGTTGAAGCGTAGATTGCAGCGAACGAAGCAATAAACATCTTAAAAAGAGCAATTAAGTAATGAAGATTTTCGAATTTTGTAACGATTGAAAATTAAGAAGTGGAGCTTTTTCCACACTCATCTCTCTCTCTCTCTCTCTCTCCCCCCTTAAGTAAAGAATTCAACAGAAAAAATTAAGAAGTGGAGCTTTTTCCACACTCATCTCTCTCTCTCTCTCTCTCCCCCCTTAAGTAAAGAATTCAACAGAAATACTTTAAAGTTTACCTTTTGGATGACCATTGCAGCTGAGGCTGTGATGTATTGGGCCTCCAATATGCAGGCTCGCCGGTCGAACTACGCTCGGTCACCATGTTCATTAGAGTGTCCAAGATAACACGGTGGGACTTCACACCAGATACTGTGCAGTTGACCGTCTTGGAGCCCTTTGCGTGAAACTGTACACTGCTTGATCCCCCTGCGGTTATGGAGGCCATCAACGAGGTGGAAGACTTAATCGAGGCTTGGATATCCGCCATGCTCTCAACCTTGAACAAATCCATGGCTATATCACCATTTCTTGACGATGTATTGGGCTTAATTATGGGTTTATCATTCTCTAGCAGCATGTCCAAGCCCGCTGTTATGGGCCCTTCCACGTGCTCCTTCCAACCTTCGTCCTTCACGGCCACACTGAGCATGGAGCCTACCCTCACCATCGCCGTCTGGGTGTTGTGCCAAGGTAACCATCTGCTCCTTCTCTCATTAATGAAGATATCAAGCAGCTGCACGTTGCTAGACCAAGGGTCAAGCGGCAGCGCATGGTGGACCTTCTGAATGTACTCCTCCCAACAGTGAGCCATCCTTAATTATGGCAGGCTTCCAAGAAAATTTTTTTGCAAGAGAGAGAGACTAATTATGTAAATGTAAGTGGCAATGCAAATATATAATATCCTGGAGGACAGAAATAAAAATCGGAGTGGGAGAGAGTGGGAATGAGGGACCGGGGGAGATATAAAAACAAACTCTCACCAACTCCGGGGGGAGATTGAAAGGTTCAACCTTAATCATTTACATGATTTTGAAAGTCCCGAGCCGAGTCAAGCGCTACTTGCTAGATAGCAGCTTATAGTTAGCCGCGCAGTCTTGATCAGTGGAACGAAAGAAATGACAATTCAACCCTTCCACCTTCATCTAGAGCTTGGAACGCACCAAGTCAAGAAGCGCTACACGCATAGCAATAAACGCGTGTGTGGGGAGAAGTTTTCCCACGTACTGTGGAGTACACTCTTCGTGCATTGCTCTTTTCTTCCTGCATTGCTCTTTTTTTCCCACCCCACGACTCATATATCTACCGACCAACCAATCACCCTTAGACAATTTTCAACCAGCTTACTTGAATGATCTGTTTTATCCCACACACACCTCACAAGTGCCTCCTCTTACACTTTTCATAATAATCCCTTTTTTTGTATAGCATGGTGGGGCAGAGGCGTCAGGTTATCAACCTAGTCCTTGTTTTTTGTCTAGCATGGCAGGGGAGAATCATTGTGCATGCTTACTCCAATGTTCCAAGAACTATTTTTATTGAACCTTGGTCCTTGCATAAACCCTTTTTACCATAGGTTCAAGAGGAAAAGATAATTTGGAACATGCATTGGAATATGAGTAAAAAAACTTGACAATTTTGAGGAGGATTTTTCAAAACTTGAACCGGCCTTAGGTTAAAGTGAACATGTCTTTCCCCAAACCTTGGCTTACTCTCCCTCATTTCTAGAAGCATTTATAAAGGCATATTTATGTGTCATAATATATCTCAAAGTGATTTACTATATAATAACTCTATATAATAAAATTTGTAATATATGATATAATATAATAATATTATATTGTATAGTATATAATATTTCAATATCTACATAATATGGTTTATGTTTACCTAGTCTATTTCATGATTGTATTATCATATAATACAATACAATGTAATAATACCTTAGATTAATGCATTAAGCCTATGCATAAGCTTAAAGCTAGAAGCATATGCACACTCTTAATGCATTAAGCATAATGCATAGTCTTAATGCATAAGGCTTATGCATTAAGCCAGCCCTTCCCCATTGAAACTTTCAAGATTACTTATTATGTTTATTGCCATTTAAGAGGGTCTTAGCAAAATGAGTACTTCTCGCTTGCCATATAAGGTTCGTTGCACAAGATTTTCAAGTGAAAAATAAAAAAATGAAGTGATTAAAATGTAATTAAGTGTTTGCAAGTATTAAATCTATCCCAACGTATGATTTACAATCTCAATTTATGTTCACAGGACCAAAGAGTAGAGCTTCAAATTGAGCTTATGTAAGGGGAGATTAATGGGGGTTTTTCTCTTTATACTACAATGTGACATACGTATGTCACATTGTAGTTTGTGCTTCCCATTGCAATTAAAGATTTGTGTAAGTGAAGACATTAGAAGTGTTATTTACAAGATGAGTGCCCTAGCTCGATGGATATCCTTGAAGGAGATAAATTCGAGAATAATCCAAGATACAACTATGGTCTTCTTAGAAGCATTGAGAAGCACTTTCCAAAACGAGTATTCTCAGCATTCAAATGCACTTGCTCATACATGTAGTTGAGGAGGTTGCAATTGTTGGGCATTGTTCATAGTTAATGGATGTTTTTCTTGGAGAGATTCATAAAGAATTTGAAAGGGTTTGTTTGACAAAGGGTAAGGCTAGAAGAGAGCATGGTAGAAGGTTGGGTTCATATAAGAATCGATAATGGTGTATATCTCCGTGTGTGGGTATGTTTGAAATTGCAATTGTAAAGGGCCTTACTACGATAATGGGCAACATGTCAAGGTTGTAGTAGCAATAATTTGTGTGTGTGTGTGTCGAAAATTGCAATTGTAAAGGGCCTTATTTAAACTGTGCATCGACGCTTGATCCCCCTGCTGTTATGGAGGCAAGTAACGAAGTCGAAGACTTAATGGAGGCTTGGATATCGGCCATGCTCTCCGCCTTGAACAAATTAGTCGTAGCTAAGTCACCACTTGCAGGTAATGTAGTACTGGGCTTGATTATGTGTTGATCACTTTTTAGAATGGCTAAGCCCGCTGTGATGGGCTTCTCCACGTTCTCCTTCCAACCTTTGGGCGCGGCCGCGGCATCCTTCACGCATTAGGATGTCATGTGATCATGTGCAGGTCACTAAAACTTCTTTTATCAAGCAACCTTACTTCTTTAGTGAGTGCATATATTGGCTCCTATGATAGAAGTCTCTTCTCTATAATAACACCATATTATTATATCAAGTATTCATTTTTTGGCACTCCTTTGATAAAGAAAGGCCTTAGATGGATTCCAAGATCTTGCTGCCAAAAAAGAATCAAAACAAAATGCATTTATAATTGACAAGGAGGATATATTCTTTTTGTTGGTATAACTCACATGTGTTTCTATGGTAGATGGAGACACACCTCATACACACATATCAAGCATGTTGCCACAATGTGTCTAAAAATGATAAATATTCTTTTTCGTCGATATAGCTCGCATGTCTCTTTATGGTAGGTGGAGACATGGGCGACGCGCACCTCAAACACGCATATCAAATACATTGCAAACAAAAAGTGCCTAGAAATGCTAAATCTTTTGAAGGTATGATGCTCTACATGTATAGGTTAAAACACACTTTAAGATTTTTGTTCTTTTTGGGAACAATCACTATCACTCTTGACTCTTGATCTTATACACAAATCCCATGTTTAAGAGCTTGTCTAACATTTTTGAGGTTAATACACACTTTAAGATTGTTATATCTTAAAGTTGTGAAGTTTGTTATACCTCATTGGTGATATTCGCACTTTCTTGGTTTATACTCACTCTAAGATGGGCTATGACCTACCAAGGTGTAAGAGACTTCACACCAGTTATAATGCAATCATTAGGAAACATTTGGACTAAAATTGCACCCTTTAAGGATTTCACACATTCTCTCTCTGCAAAAAATGGGGTCATGGTGAAATTTTTACAAATCAACTCAGAAGTGAGCGAAGTTTGGACATTTGGAATCTACCCTTAGAGACCTTTCGAATGATATATAGCATGATGGGTAATTTTGCATATTCAAGAATTTTCCAAATTTGGTGATGTTATGTGCCATGTCATCACTAAATTTGGGGACTTCTTGAATATGCAAAATTGCCCATCATGCTATATATTATTGGAAAGGTCTCGAAGAGTAGATTCCAAATGTCCAAACTCTGCTCACTTTTGCATTGATTTGTAAAAATTTCACCATGAGCCCATTTTTGTAGAGAGAGAATGTGTGCAATCCTTAAAGGGCCCAATTTGAGTCCAAATTTTCCCTATTGTAACAGTCTTGAAACCCTTGATATCAAATTATGCATCTCTTGATCCCCCTACTATTATGGAGGCAAGCAATGATGTTGAAAACTTAATAGAGACTTGGGTATCGGCCATGCTCTCCACCTTGAACAAATTATTCATGGCTATACGTAATCACTTGGTAATGTACTGGGCTTCATTATGTGTTGATCACTTTTGAGAATCACTAAGCCCGGTGTGATGGGCTTCTCTATGTTCTCGTTTCATCCTTCATACCCACACTCAACATGGAGCCTACCCTGGCCATGGTAGCCATGGAGCTATGCCAAGGTAACCAGCTACTCCCCATCTCAATAAAGTTATGAAGAATCTACACATTGGTAAATCAAGGGTCTAGCGGCATCGCATTTTGGAAATTCCGCATGTATTCCTCCCAACGGTGAAACATTCCTCTGCTGTGGAAATGCTGCAAGAGATATTGGTTATTTCAGAGGTCATATACAATAGTAGAGGAAAAAAATTGGAATATGAGTGAGTGGAAATCAAGGGACATGGGACATGATGGCTGTTATATTGAGATACGAACTTGCCACTCAATTTAAGCACACATGCTGCACAGAGGCATCCTAAGTCAAGAAAAACTCTAAGCTTCCCATGACCAAGTCAAGCGTCCACCACATATAGTTTCATAGGTTCAAAAAAAATAATATCAATACTCCATATACTTGTCTAAAAGATATTATGAATGATTTCTTCATCCTCTTTAATATTCTTGTTCATTCTACACTAGGCACCACACTTTTTTTTATGCACGGATCTCTAGACACTATGACTAGTGCTCAATAAAAACATTTTTTTCAACCAATCAGAAATCAAGACAATTCTTCAATCTATTCTGTCTTGGTTCCCAAAATGTATACTACATGTCGGTTTTGTAACTAAAATATATATTAATTGAATCCTTAAAATAAGGGTAATAAAACATCATATGGGTTTTTTCATAATTCTAGTCAAAATACACTAAGTTGTGACTTTTTCCAACACTGAGATTTAGGACCAGGCTAGGTCCACCTCGTCCCTCATGACTCCCACAAAAACAATATTATGTGTACTACTTAGGTGTGTTGCATTATGATGTAATATTGTACTTATAACTTAAAAGGATGGTTACTGGCTTCCAAATTAGTCATGTGATGTGTGCAAGAAAAGACTTAGGTAACAATAGAGTAATTTTAAAACAAATTTGAGATATACATGCATGTTTCAAAGTTTCAAAGTTTCAAAATTCCTTGATTTTGGGAGGTTCTAGTTTTAAATACCTTAATTTTTTCGGTGGATTTTCCCTACACCTACATACAAGCAGCCATGTGGGATGACCCTCCCCCACCACCTTACAATGACACACATAATGCCAATCGAATTCATTCAGCACCATGACACTTTGATGTGTAAACCAACTATCCTCCATAGTAGTCGTCTAACTATGCTGCATAGTAGTCATCCAAATTATTTAAATTTAATCAGAAATACCTCAATTTTTGAGATAAAGGTTTTTTACTATTCCAGTAAGGTTTATATTTTTGCACATTGGGATTACTATTTTTTTTTTAATCAAGGAACTTTATTTCTTTAGCGAGTGTGCATATTGGCTCCTATGTGATAGAAGTCGAGCTTCGTGTGCATATTGGCTCCTATGTGATAGAAGTCTCTTCGTGAATGAAAAGCATAAGGCAAGAAAATTCAAACCATATGAAAGATTATGCTTGCATAGGATTTCAAGCATGTGCTTGCATATGCAAGTAGGCAAGAATATGCAAGTAGGCAAGAATATGGTAAGCCTATGTATATGGAAAGCCTATGGCAAGCATATGCTTCCACATGCTTATGCATATAGTTTCAGATTTGTAACACAAACACAAATATAAGAAACACATACATTGTGGAGAATGCAATTGAGCTCAAAAAGTTATTATATTTCAGAAATTGGGCCTTTGGCCATGTATACATAAAGTTTTTACAATGAAGAGGTACGAACAGGTGTCTAACTGGAATCTTCATTGGATTCTGAGTGATCGTCATCATCCGATTCCTCGTCCTCTTCACTTGCTTCATGATGATAATATGGATTATCCTCTTCTTCTTCCCCTTCATCCTACATACATGCCATCAAACCTAAGGTAAGCAAGAGAATTTAAATACAATTAGACGTAGAAAAGAGAATGGTTTAGGCAACACATTACCTCATCAGCTTGATTCCCCAAAATAGACTCATCCAAGCGTACGCATCCATGCCCATAATTGTGGATGGGGGGCTCTATATGCATAGTCATATGCCTCCTTTGTTGGGTGATCACAACAAACAACCTCCCTCTATAAAATACAATTAAGAAAATATACAATTATTTCAAGAAAACAATATAGTACAAAACGAAATGAAAAGAAGAGAAGAAATGATAGTTATGAAACAAGCAAGAAAGGAAGATTTCTTGCCGGAGCGGAAGTGCGAAGCCCCTTGCTTCCATAGTTGAGAAGCACTCACCACGTCTTGTTGTTGAAAAGCACGTGCTTTCTCATGACACTGCGTGCGTACCTCCATTCCTCGGCCCGCCGTACACACGATAGGCTTCTCCAAATGATTCTTTGCTGCTCTCTTGATATTTGCTCTCCAATTACAGAGAAAAATCTTGATGCGCTGCTTCATCCACTCCTCAGTGTGTGAAGCAAAGACCTGCATGTGGCACAGGGAACTCCAACTTAAGAACATCGATAACATATTGCTTAGAAAGTTCATATTGTGCTTTCCAGTTTTTGAAGGAGTTCACGAACTCCAGGTTCGTAAATACATGCATATGATTCATGACTTGCTTTTCGCGTGCATCCATCAATCACGAGGGCACCATCCGCATCCACAGTGTATGGTAGGAGGCATGGATCTAACGATGGATTGGGTCTCCTGGGGGCTAGCTCATAATGTGTAGATGAAGAGCCTCTCTACTATTGGGGAGACACATCGGGAGACCTAGTGCTACTTTTGCCAAAGCAAAAGCAGCCTTCTCCCCCTTGCTAGCATGTCTACTACCCCCTGAGTCTCCCTACTATGTCGTTGTCATGGTGAAGACGGAAGTGAGGGAGAGGGGGTGGATCTAGTAGAGGAAGGTGTTGTATGCTCATCACAACCATATCATGATGGGCTGCACCACTCGGCCCCGTGCCTTTGAAAGGCATGGTCTACCCCAATTGAGCAAGTGGGGTAGATTGCCCCCATGGCATCGACTAGACAAGTGGGGAAGTTTGCCCCCATGGCATCGACTGGCACGACTATAAGCCTGCCTGCATGTAAGATTAAAATATAAGACAAATAAAATTCATAAAAGATTAACTTTGTGTATGTGAAAAGGTTTGATGAAACCATACCTCTGTCTGTAAATTACAACCAAGCTTGTTGCCCATATTGTTCATTTACAATGGACAACAGATTGGCCACATCGAGATCTTGTGAGACGGGTTGAAAAACATTGCTACTACATACTTGCATAGGCAACAAAACACAATTTCTCTAATCCAAGCCATACTTAAATCTTAGACAAAGAATACAACTTGTGATATTAGAACATTGTTAAGACCTCCTACAATACTGCTTAGACAAGTAGGGTGGACAGTGCCCCTTTCGGATGATAGCTTCTGAGGACTTTCCACATGCTTCCCACTATTAAAGCCAAAGGCAACTCCTCTTTTGGAAAAAAAGGATAATGAGAAGATCGAGGGTTCCCCCTCCACTATAGCCACCTACTCACGGGGATAACCACTCCTAACTTGACATAAGCAGCATTATAGATGGCATGTAACATTGCCCCATATCTCTATACATAAACCATTTCCTAAACCCGACACCCAAGAGTGCAATAAACATGAGGTTGAATGAATAAGGCCACTTACCTCAACAAAGTCAAGCCAACCAAGAGAAAACAACAACCAAGCTTAGACAAAAAATATAACCTGTAATATTAGGACATTGTTACGACCTTCTACATTACTGTTTAGACAAAGCAGGGTGGACATTGCCCGTTTTAGATGATAGCTTCTGAGGACTTTGCATACGCTCCCCACTATTAAAGCCAAGTGCAACTCCTCTTTTGCAAGATAAGGATAGTGAGAAGATCGATGGCTCCCCCTCCACTTTAACCACCTACTTGTTGCAAATACGCACTCCTAACCTGACATAAAGGAGCATTCTAGATGGCATATAACAATGCCCCATATCTCTATGCATAAAGCACAGCATATGTATAGGTCGTATGCATACGGCCTATGCATAGGCCTTATGTGTACGGCTTATGCATAGGCATATCCTATGCATAGGGCGTATGCATACAGCCTATGCATAGGTCGTATGCTGTATGTATGCGGCCTATGTGTAGGTTGTATTCTATATGCATACCGCCTATGTGTAGGCCGTATGCATAGGCCGTATGCCATATGCCGTATACATAGGACATAACGATAGGCCTATGCATATGGCATACGGCCTATGCATAAGGCCGATGCTGCATACGGCCTATGCATATGGCATACGGCATAGGCCTATGCATACGCTATGCATAAGGTCTATATGATCTTGACCTAAACCTAATCCCTCGCACACAAGGGTGGAAAAACATAAAGAGAAGAAGCATAAACAAAGAGGTCTTACCTCTACTAGCCCAATCCGTATGGGTTTCTGCATGGCCTATGCCCTTGGTAGTTGTTCGCCTTCAATAGACCTACACAAGATTATCATAATAAATCAAAACATTAGCTCATTAGTTCATAGCCCTATTCCATAAGAGGGCTATGCATAGGGCTTATGCATAATGCCTATGCATAAGCCCAATTGCGTAAGGCCTATGCATAAAGAGAAGAAGCATAAACAAAGAGGTCTTACCTCTACTAGCCCAATCCGTATGGGTTTTTGCATGGCCTATGCCCTTGGTGGTTGTTCGCCTTCAATAGACCTACAAAAGATCATCATAATAAATCAAAACATTAATTCATTAGTCCATAGCCCTATTCCATAAGAGGGCTATGCATAGGGCTTATGCATAATGCGTATGCATAAGGCCTATGCATAAGCCCTATTGCGTAAGGCCTATGCATAAGTCCTATTGTATAAGAGGGCTATGCATAAGCCCTATGCATGGCCTAGCCCTATTGCATAAGAGGGCTATACACATCGCTTATGCATAAGCCCTATTGCATAAGAGGGCTATGCATAATCTATGCATAGCCTATGCATAAGGATATGCATAAGCCCTATTGCATATAAGGCCTATGCATAAGACCTATTACATAAGAGGGCTATGCATAGGGCTTATGCATATCCTATGCATAGCCCATGCATAAGGCTATGCATAGCCCATGCATAAGGCTATGCATAAGTCCTATGCATAGCCCTACGCATAAAGGTATGCATAAGCCCTATTGAATAAGCCCTATGCATAGCCCTATGAATAAGAGAGCTATGCATAAGAGGGCTATGCATAAAGAAGCCTATTGCATATTGACCTAGCCCTAATCCTCGGCACCCAAGGAGATTACAAGAACACAAAGACAAGGAACACAAATGAAGAAAGACGGCTTACTGTATGAGAGGCTATGCCCAAAACCTTGCTTATTTGAATAATCCTACAAAAAAGAAACATAATAAATAAAAAAGTTAGTCGTCATTAATATATTAGTAAGCAAGAAGAAGAAGAGAAAAAAGAGGTGAGTACCCTAAACTATACTCTTAATGCATAAGTGAATGGAAAAACTAGTTCATGTTAATCCTAAACCCTACCATAATGCATAAAATGCTTAATAGAAAGCTTTGATGGAGAGCTCTCCATAAAATATCTTTATTAGAGTTTTATGCATTAGACTAGCGTTAGGTAAAGGGAGACGAAAGAGAGGGGAAGGTAGAAAAGGAGAGAAGCTCACATAAAACTATGTCCAAGCTTTCCACGAAAGCTTGGAAGAAGACATGAAACCATGAAGAAAGCAAGAAAGTGCTTACATTAGGGGAAGGTTGAGGTCTATAGGTGCCCTTTAAGCTACCATATTATGATTTTAATGACTTTTTGTTAAAATGTTAAGTTTCTTTGACTTTAGATACCTTCTTATTCTTCGAATGGCTAGAAGTTTGAATTTCAAAGTTTCCCGCCAATATTGAATTTAAAATTGAGTGGGCAAAACCATATCATGTGACATATCTATGGAAAGAGAGTAGATTAGAACTAGATCTCTAATCTCCGACAAATTTTGAGCTCATATGTAGAAGTTATGGATGTCTGAAATTTCAAAAACTTCCCCCCTCCCACTTTTTGGGAATGAAAAGTACAAAAAGGCATCTTCTAGAGAATCTTTTGACCACCTTTAACCACCCAACATTTTTGTATACATGGCATCACATGATTGGCCCTTTTCCTTAATAACCTTTTAATCACATGGCATCTTAAAGGGCCCCTATAGACCTCAACCTTCCCCTAATGCCTTGGAGAGGGAGACTTCATTGATCCAGCACCCTTGAGGAATGAGTTGAGGTGGGAGGAAAACTCGGGCTGCACAGGTGTAGACTATGCATGTGCTAGATAGGGAAAGTAGGTAGGTATTGACACCCATCGGCGGCAAATTAGGCGTGAGTCACAGTTTTGCAGGTCACTATTGAGCAGTGGATTTTCGTTGCTAGCTTCGCTGGTGAGTGGTGAGTTTTTTTTGCTGAGCTTCGTATTTTGGCTATTGTGGGCAACGGATTTTCGCTGCTGCTGTGCAGTGAAAAAATGATGTTGTGATTGTTGTCTATCAGTGGAACCCTGGGTAAATTTCTGTTTGCAGTATTGGATGTTGTTGTGTGTTTTGTATGAACCCTAAATCAGTTGGCTAGGTTAAAGATATCTGACACTGATCATCAAGGGGGGCCGAAAGCTGGATCTAAGGCATGGTTAAGAGAAAAACATCGATGTGTGTGTGTGATCGATGCAAGGGCCTGTATATACGATAACCTCGTATAACAATTGAGCATGTCTGAACATATGGTCTTCATGAGGCAGTGGCACAACAAAGTGTGGATGATGACATGGAGGAGAACCATAGAAGAGTTCTAGGTAACATGCCACACCATTTGGTGACATCGGGTAGAGTACCAAAGGTGGCAAGGCTTCATATGGAAAGCATGGTTGAGACTCATCTTCCCCAACCAATGAATGAGGTGCCTCCACCATTGCCTCATGAGGAGGAAGAGAATCTCATCATGGACGACATGGTGAATGACTTCTTTAGACAGGAGGTCATAGATGATAGTCAGCAAGCTCCAATGTCCTAAGAGAAGGAAACCTTGCATATAGAGGCAAGCACATCTTTGTATGAGGGATGTTCGTACTCCACACTGCGAGAAAACTTGGAGCTATTGAACTTCCAAAAAACTTATGGATGGAGTGATGCAAGTGTTACAAGTCTTCTTTGGTAAGACCGCCTCATTCTATTGAAACTATTTCATGTTCTATATACTCTCCTTGCTAATATTTTGACATATGATTTCTTACCCTATGTAAGCTTCTCAAGAAGATTCCTCCCCCTCAAAATCTATTACCGAACTCACATGATGGGTGTCCGTAAAATGCTCTCGAAGGAGGTTGTAGCTTGATTCTCTTTAAACCCTAGTAGCCATGGTACCCTACTCCCTTGCCCCTTGCTATGAATCCCTTCTCCTTGCTATAATGCTCTTTTTCTTGCCCTTGTCCTTGCCTTTCCCACATGCTTCTTCTTCTTCTCTCCTATTTTCACAAGCATAAGCCCTCTCCTCCTTTGCCCTTGTCCTTGCCTTTCCCACATGCTTCTTCTTCTTCTCTCCTATTTTCACAAGCATAAGCCCTCTCCTCCTTTGCAAGCCAAAAGACCTCCTCACTAAGCCTCTCCTCTCCTCACAAGGAAAAGGCCTCTCCCCACAAGTCTCACAAGCAAGCCTCTCCTTCCAAGGAAGGTAAGGTTTACCATTACTCTATGCAGGTTTTCTTTAAATATACTGGATTGAATACATGCAAAACAAAATAAATCACGTAAGGTTTACCATTACTCCATCTCATGTACACCAAGCGAAGCCCTGAATCTGCGGAGCTTCTCTGTACCCAATGCTTTGGTGAAGATGTCAGCTACCTGATCCTGTGTGCTGACATAAATAAGGTCAAGGTCTCCTACCAAGACCTTCTCTCTGATAAAATGGTAGTGGACCTCTATATGCTTTGTACGAGCATGAAAAACTGGGTTTCTGGCCAACTGTATACTGCTAATGTTGTCACAGAAAATGACAACTTGTCTGCAAGTAGCTTTCTCAACAAAGCTACCTCACATACTGTCATAGCAGCTTCTCTGTACTCGGCCTCTGTACTGGATAGAGGCTTCTTCTTGCTGCTCCAAGTCACAGCAGCACTCCCCAAAGAAAACATGAATCCACTAGTAGATCTCCTATCTGAGATACTACCAGTCCAATCAGCATTTGTGTACCATGTACACATATCTCTATCCCAGTCTCATAGAATAGTCCACAATGCAAAGTAGACCTCACATACCTCAGTATGCGTCTTAATGCATCCAAATGCGGTTTCCGTGGAACCTGCATAAACTGACTCACCAACCCAATAGCATAGCTCAAATCTGGTCTGGTGATCGTCATATAGATTAAGCTTCCTACTATGTGCCTATACATACTAGGATCCTCCAAAATGTCTCCTGAATCTGCACTCAACTTGCCATTCTAATCCAATGGCACTGAGATAGGCTTATAGCCTATCATACCATACTTGGACAACATGTCCAAGCCATACTGTCTCTGCAGTAATCCAATACCATGTGGTGACCTAATCACCTCAATACCATGTGGTGATCTAATCACCTCAATGTCCAAGAAATATTTGAGCTCCCCCAGATCCTTCATCTCAAACTTCTGTCTAAGCAAGATCTTTACATCAAAGATCTCTACATCATGGTCCCCCGTAATGATTGAGTCATCTACATAGATGACAACAAGCATAACCCCTCTATCACCGTGTCTCACATACAGCAAGAAATCTGCATTGGCTACATGAAAGCCAATAGTGACAAGATATTCATAAATCTTGTCAAACCATGCTCTTGGTGCTTGTTTTAAGCCATACAAGGCTTTCTTCAACCTGCAAACATGCTCGGGGTGACTCACATCCTCATAACTAGGTGGCTGCAACATATACACCTCTTCTTGCAAATCCCCATGCAAGAATGCATTCTTTACATGCATCTGATGTAAAGACCATTGCTTTGACGCAGCCACTACTATCACAACTCTCACTGTTGCCATCTTGGCAACTGGGCTGAAAGTTTCATCATAATCAATGCCATATGTCTGCGCATATCCTTTGGCTACCAACCTAGCCTTATACCTGTTTATGCTTCTATCACTGTTATGTTTTACTTTGTACACCCACTTGCATCTAATAGCTTTCTTGCCTTCAGCAGGCAATTGCACTAAATCCCAAGTCTCATTTTCATATAGTGCATCCATCTCCTCATCCATAGCTTTCTCCCAACACACATTTCCAACATCCTCATCAATGCCAGTGGGCTCTACAACCTGCACAACCTTTGTCATATATGCATAGTGATGTGCCACATAACCATCATATGTAAACCTCTGCACAGGGTTTTTCACTCTTCTAGATCTTCGCAGCTTTGCATTCATGGCTTCCATGGCCTTCTTTACACCAGGTGTTCTCATAGCTGGGATCCCAAGCTCCTCATCAAGGCTCATCTCTGAGCCACTAGATTCTCCATCAACATGAGAATACCCTACAGAAATGTCAGGCATACCAAGAGGCTCAACCACTTTCTCTTTTCTTTTATGCGATGTACTAATCACATTTGCAGGACTAGTATTATGACATAGATTGCCACTCCATGGTCTATCAACAACAGACCCACCAGAAGAGGACTCTCCTGGTCCACTCAAAGACTGTGATTGCTGACTTGCATTCTGTGCAACCCTGTAGCCTCCCATAGAAATGGTTTTCGTAGGATCCCATAAATCTGAATGCACAACATCTAGTGCATTTCTGCTCACATATATGTTACGTGGAAATACATGATTTGTTTGCTTTCCAAAGTGGCATGCTTCACATATTCTCTGCATACCTTCCACTTTAAATTTTGGCAGCCCTGTCACAATTCCTTTAGTCTGCATAGACTTCATTCTCTGCACATTCACATGTCCAATTCTTTTATGCCAAATGTCTGTGTCTGCAACAATTCCTAAACCATGTGCAAACATCGCAGCACTCACTTCAAACATGTTTGCATTTAACGTAAACATTATGCCCACTCTGTTACCTTTTGCAACCAATCTGCACTTGTCTTTAAAGTCTTCAACATAACAACCATCAGGGTTAAACCGAACCTACAAACCCTGCTCAATCATCTGGCCAACTGAAACTAGATTCTTTGTTATGTTCGGTACATGAAGTACATCTGCAAGGTACTTCACTTTGCCATCCTGCATAGACAATGGCACATCTCCAACATGGGCAATTGGATGAGCACTGTCATCCCCTATTTCCACAAAACCTGGTCTTTCCAGGTTTTTCATCTCTTGAACCACTCCCCATGACTTGTTATGTGGTTCGAAGCACCTCAATCAACGTACCAAACATCATCTTTATGTGCTGCTTCTACATTTTTCAGACATGGCATTCACGACATGCTGCATAACAAACAACCTTTCATTATCGTCATTGTTTCTGCTGGAGGATGCATAGTTATTCTGTTGCAATTTTCCATTTTGCATGTCAGCCTATTCTTATAACATTCTGCCTGCACATGTCTAGGCTTACCACCACAATAAAAGCATCCACGTGCATCATTATACTGC
This sequence comes from Cibotium barometz, assembly GCF_041138505.1. Taxonomy (NCBI): domain Eukaryota; kingdom Viridiplantae; phylum Streptophyta; class Polypodiopsida; order Cyatheales; family Cibotiaceae; genus Cibotium; species Cibotium barometz. The sequence goes on from NC_141089.1 coordinate 24,242,040, forward strand.
CTTTGCCAATTTCCACGACCTCTTTGACTCCCCCTGCCTCGGCCTCTTCCACCTGCGTGTTGTTGTTGTTGTTGTGAATTCTGGGACTGTTGTTGTTGCTGCTACTGGCCATAATTCTGATTACCTGTTGGGCCACCTCCTTGACCCCGTCCACGGCCTCTTCTACCTCTTCCTCTTCCTGAACTTGTGTAGAAGGCCTGTTGCTCTGAACTGTTTTTGTTTTGTGAAGACTGTTGGTCTTCACCCAAGCTCTTCTCTTCTATAATCAGCATAGATACCAAATCTGTAAAATTGAGAATGTTTTCCCGAGTCTGAATAGACGTCTTGAACGCCTTGTATTGTGGCCTGAGACCACGTAGACAGACTTCCACCTTATCATCGTCATCTACTAACATACCAATAGATGCAAGGGATTCCACAATACTCTTTATCTTCAATGCATAGTCATTCACAGAAATGCTCTTTTTCTCCACAATATGAAGTTCATTCTTCAACTGTATCTTACGTGCCTTGGTATTTGTTTCATAGAGCTTTACCAAGGTGTCCCATGCCTCCTTGGGAGACTTGGCATCCTGAATGTGCCAAATCATGGTGTCCTGTATACTGATAGAGAGCCAATACATAACCTTTCTGGCTCCTTGGTTCCAATCCTTGAACTCTTTCACATCTGCAGCAGCAGTCGGATTGATATCCGGTATCTCCGGTGCCTCTTTATGTTCACCTTCTATGTAGTCCCAATATCCCTTTCCCATCAGGAAATTCATCAACCTGAACCTCCAAGCATGGAAGTTGTTCTTATCAAGCTTCTCAGCAACAATATTGGTTATGCCATCATTTGACATCTTGCCAGATACACAAATTTACCAAAAACAGCACTCTGATTTTTCCTGCACAAACTGCTGTATTTTCTACGGCGGTACTGTAGTAGACTCAAATGTCACAACCAGTGACCTCAATGTGCTTACATACACCCAATGGCAACTGTTGACCTCTTTGCAGCATCCACAGTGTCTGCATAGCCAATCTGTCTTCTTGCAGTTCTTAAAACAGAGTTCCGCAGAGAATCAACGACTTACCCACAGTGCTCGAAATCGCATGTTTTCTGAAAAACGGAGGCCTAGACGTGCCCGAATCGCGTTTTCGGCCCAAAAAATTTTGTCCGATATAGGAGTTCGATCGGACAGTGTAGTTGCCCTATAGCTTTACTCCCGCGAAGAAAGCTCCTTAATTAGAGATCGTTTGCCGGTGCCTCTCGTAGAGCTCCCGACAAGGGTGTAGTCACCAACACAAATAGGGAAGAGTAGTTGAAGCTCTTACCCTCGTATCGCTTCCTGTGGTTCTGTTGCTTGTAGATCAGCCCTTAGCATGGACTAGGCTCTGATACCATGAAAAGATGTAGGGGGGAAGAGAGCTTGAGCTCTTGCAAGCACACACACACTCACAAAACCCTAATAGAGAACACACAAGGTGAGAGGCTGAAAATCTTCTTCTTCTTCACTCAACACTCAACACACCATATACAAAGATAAGAGTACGCATAGTAAGAAAGGTACTCAACCAATACATACAAGGGTTCTCTATAGTGTGAACCCAACTAAATGAGCTGGCGCTATATGCCAGTCTCTAGAATGGCTGTGACACAGCCTGTCATCCCACTGGCCGCATATCACCCAAGATCTCACCAACCATGCCAGTGGTGTAAGTGTGGGGCCTATCCCCCAGGCGGGTCATCAGTGTCCACAGCCTCACTAGATGAGCTCGATATCTCAACATATCAATCATTCATTCCAAAACAAAGTAATCACAAGTCATACATATTATCTTACACTCATCTCTAGTCCATAATCTTTCAAGAGAAGAATATTCAAATTAATCAAAATCTACTTCCAGTATAAAAACAAGCTTTTAATTCAAATAGTCCTTAACTTCTCTTATTCTTCTAATTCTTTCAAGTTATATGCGAATCTTTATTTTTAACATAATCAATTATGACGCTCTAACGAGGGAGATAATCTCTAGTCGCTATAACTAAGTCATAACTATGCTTACGCATTAGTCCATTTGGTCTATATATACAAGATAGTGAATCTTGATAGCAATATCTAAGGCAAAGCCTAACAACTGGTCTCTTTCAAAATCTTCCAATCTATTTGGAATCAAAGTCAAAACTACAAAGTTTTAGAAATTCTAATGCTCTATAAAACATATCTTTGTGATGGTTCTCTAAAAATGAGTTCTAAGGTCTTTTTGAGAGCATTTCAAATGGCTAAAGTTGTGTTTTCAGCATGAAACTATCAAACTGCCAAATTCCCCACTTTGCCCTCGAATAACTAGAAAACAAAAGAGATTTAGCTTTCTAGAGTCTCATACACTCTTGTAGAGTTTCTCGTCATCTAATTTTGTACCACCAAAGGTGTTTATTCTATGAGTCGCATAGACCAAGGCAATCATGTATAAATAAGAAATTCAAGAATTACTCATCGTTAAGCATGCCCTATACATGGACTCAGATTCTCTCGTATACACACTTACGTCAGGTGTCGATTTATTTATTTAATCTCAAAATAATTTAAAGCAAAATAATTAAACTAGTGTTTGTGTGCTTCCTTGATGTATTTCATGATGTCTTGAGTGATTGGGATCCATGCCTTCTCTCCAAAAGCCGTGAAAGTGATGTAGATTTCACGAGCCTCTCGGATTTGTTGTTAGGGGGCTGCAACTCAACAAGTATAACTTTGCTCTTGATTATCAAAAACCGGTCGGTGGGTATCTAAAATTACCATAACATGCACGGTCTACAACTTAGCACTGGCAGAATTGCCAAAATCGGTCATATATAAAATTAAAGTCCAAAAATAGATCACGTTTTACTTTTTTGTCAAATTTTGATTTGCATGTACATATACACACTTAAAGGCTACCTTTGGGCATATTAACTAATAGAAAACACAAAATTGAATTTTTATTTAATTTTAACACTTAAATTTCTTGCTGCTAAAAATCTGCTGGAATTCATTATTGAAATCTATAGGATCCAAAACTTATGATTGTCTTAAATCATAACTTGGTTAAACTCAGAGGTATGTTACATTTGCATTAAGAGTATGCATAGGCTTTGAGCTTTAAGCTTTAAGCTTATACATAAGCCTTATGCATATGGCTTAATGCATAAGCCTTATGCATTAAGACTATGCATTAAGAGTGTGCATATGCTTTTAGCTTTAAGCTTATGCATAGGCTTAATGCATTAATCTTATGTATTATTACATTGTATTGTATTATATGATAATACAATCATGAAATAGACTAGGTAAACATAAACCATATTATGTAGATATTGAAAACTTATATACTATACAATATAATATTATTATATTATATCATACATTACAAATTTTATTATATAGAGTTATTATATAGTAAATCACTTTGAGATATATTATGACACATAAATATGCCTTTATAAATGCTTCTAGAAATGAGGGAGAGTAAGCCAAGGTTTGGGGAAAGACATGTTCACTTTAACCTAAGGCCGGTTCAAGTTTTGAAAAATCCTCATCAAAATTGTCAAGTTTTTTAGTCATATTCCAATGCAAGTTCCAAATTATCTTTTCCTCTTGAACCTATGGTAAAAAGGGTTTATGCAAGGACCAAGGTTCAATAAAAATAGTTCTTGGAACATTGGAGTAAGCATGCACAATGATTCTCCCCTGCCATGCTAGACGAAAAAACAAGGACTAGTCACTAGGTTGATAACCTGACGCCTCTGCCCCACCATGCTATACAAAAAAGGGATTATTATGAAAAATGTAAGAGGAGGCGCTGTTGTGCACTTGTGAGGTGTGTGTGGGATAAAACAGATCATTCAAGTATTAAAGCTGGTTGAAATTTGTCTAAGGGTGATTGGTTGGTCGGTAGATATATGAGTCCTGGGGTGGGAAAAAAAGAGCAATGCACGAAGAGTGTACTCCCGTGCGTGGGAAAACTTCTCCCCACACACGCTTTTATTGCTATGCGTGTAGCGCTTCTTTCTTTTCACGGATCAGGACTGCGCGGCTAACTATAAGCTGCTATCTAGCAAGTAGCGCTTGACTCGGCTCGAGATGATTAAGGTTGAACCTTTCAATTTCCCCCCGGAGTTGGTGAGAGTTTGCTTTTATATCTCCCCCGGTCCCTCATTCCCACTCTCTCCAACTCATTTTATTATCCCGATTTTATTTCTCTCCCGACATACATATTTCCTACTGAATTTAAGTTCTGATTTTTATTTCTGTCCTCCAGGATATTATATATTTGCATTGCCACTTACATTTACATAATTAGTCTCTCTCTCTTGCAAAAAAATTTGCTTGGAAGCCTGCCATAATTAAGGATGTCTCACTGTTGGGATGAGTACATTCAGAAGGTCCACCATGCGCTGCCGCTTGACCCTTGGTCTAGCAACGTGCAGCTGCTTGATATCTTCATTAATGAGAGAAGGAGCAGATGGTTACCTTGGCACAACACCCGGACGGCGATGGTGAGGGTAGGCTCCATGCTCAGTGTGGCCGTGAAGGACGAAGGTTGGAAGGAGCACGTGGAAGGGCCCATAACAGCGGGCTTGGACATGCTGCTAGAGAATGATAAACCCATAATTATGCCCAATACATCGTCAAGAAATGGTGATATAGCCATGTATTTGTTCAAGGTTGAGAGCATGGCGGATATCCAAGCCTCGATTAAGTCTTCCACCTCGTTGATGGCCTCCATAACCGCAGGGGGATCAAGCACTGCACAGTTTCACGCAAAGGGCTCCAAGACGGTCAACTGCACAGTATCTGGTGTGAAGTCCCACCGTGTTATCTTGGACACTCTAATGAACATGGTGACCGAGCGTAGTTCGACCGGCGAGCCTGCATATTGGAGGCCCAATACATCACAGCCTCAGCTGCAATGGTCATCCAAAAGGTAAACTTTAAAGTATTTCTGTTGAATTCTTTACTTAAGGGGGGAGAGAGAGAGAGAGAGATGAGTGTGGAAAAAGCTCCATTTCTTAATTTTCAATCGTTACAAAATTCGAAAATCTTCATTACTTAATTGCTCTTTTTAAGATGTTTATTGCTTCGTTCGCTGCCCTCTACGCTTCAACAAGTGATCGACGCTTTCATGGGTGCCCGTCCTTTTATTCATGTGGTGGCTTGTTGATGTATCGCACAGGGGCCAGACCCTTTGGGTGGTTACCGAGATCATGTACGCAAACAAAATCAAAATCGAAGCCGATAACCAGGCCCAAGCAGACGTTAAGGGAAAGTCGCAGCAGCACCCGCAAAGGTTGGGGGGGTGGATGTGTCCACACAAGTGGGCTTCGAGAGAGATGGGGTGTGGACGGTGACAGCCGCCCAAGACAAATCAGCTTTCCCCTTCGCATTCAGGGTGGAGAAGTTGGATTATGATGCCACTGGCACTCTGATGATCAGGAGCTCTAAGCCCACGTTGAGAAGAAACAACTCTGTGAGCAACAAGATCACGAAAAGGATGAGCTTTATCGCTCATCATCGGTCTCCCGATTCCTCCCTTAGGATTTCTCATTAGCTTACACTTAGGGTGGTTAGAGACTGCCCTGCTTGCCGCTGCCATGCTGGGTCAGCTTCTCGGCTTAATATGAGTTTGGGTCGGAGTAATTTTCTGGCATTTTCACACAGGCAGAGTGTATCCAGCCTCACAATCGATTACCACAACACCCCCCGGCCCCTCCAAAAAAGAAAAAAAGAAAAAAAAAAGCACATGTTTAAGCCTTCAAGCAAAGTATTACTGTCTTCTCAATCTATGCATAACATGTTTAAAACAAGTAAACAAAAAGCTTAAAGGTGAAAAATTGGGAATTCCGCGACATCTCGAATTAAAATTGCTAGTGAAATCTTAGCATATTGCGACGTGTACCGTAATAAGAATCCTCCATTCAATTTAAGAAACATATGTGCTATTTTTGTTGTGTGAATGACTTAGCTTAGTCACTAATAAGTTTTGCACATGAACAATTCATGGTTTTCACGAGGTGAAAAAATCCTTGGTTTTTCACGGACAAGAGTGAATCATGAATTTGTCGATTGTGTAGACACCCATGTACTGCCGTAAACGTGGAGTTTTTCATGTCAAGATTTTGGCATTAGATTGGTCAATGGGATGGTCTAATAAGAACATTAGGATTTTGGACCTTGGATTCCAATGGATGGTCCAATTAGAGCATTAAGCATTCATTTTGAGAAAAAAGGGTTAGGCATGAAACAACAGTCAAGTTTTTTTACGACTTGATTGGTTTTTTAAGGTAAAGGATATTAGTGATTTTTTCTGATTTCGTGCAGGGGAAAAGGTTTAGAAGGTTAGTTGAGTCAACATATTCATGAAATAAGGAAGATCATATATACAACATCAAGATTTCTCAAGATAGGTGTGTTCGTGTTTAGGGTTATTTGGAGTCATGAAGTAAAGAATTATGTAATGCAGTCAAGAGAAACGAGATCATAGCATGTAATGAAAAGGCATAATGCTTTAAAAAAAAGCAAAGAAAGCATAGTGCCAAGCTTGGTACCATGCTCCTACCCATTATATTGCATTTGAGTTGACCAAGATGAGATGCAAAAATTCAAATCTGTTGTTAGTGTATGATGATGAGCAGCATGTTGTTTGGAGGCAAAGAGGGTTTTAATGGAGAACAGAAGGCGATGAAACAAACGATGTTGGCATAGAGGAGAATAAGAGACAATGAAGCAAAAAATCAATCGAAGCAAAAGGGGAAAATTATTAAATCTTTGCCTATTGCTAGAATAATGACATGAAAGACTTAGGAGTGAATTTTAACTTAGAGTAAAGTTCTCTGCACGTAAAACAACAAATTGAGTTGTGACTAACTTGAGATAATCACATCTTCAAGACCAGAGTAATCATTACTCATAGATGGTAATTTGACTATTCAAACATTACTCATGTGCAATATATCTTCTCACACGTGAAGGGCAAGCAAAAATATTGCATGTAAAAAACAAGATTGAGTTGTGACTAACTCGAGATAATCATGTCTTCAAGACTAGAGCTATTATTACTCTAGATTGAGTTGTGACTAACTCGAGATAATCACATCTTCAAGACCATAGCAATTATTACCCATACATGGCAATCTGACTATTGGAACATTACTATGTGCAAAATATATTCTCATAAGTGAAGGGCAAGCAAAAATATTGCATGTGAAAAACTAAGAGTTAATCACACCCTAATTAACTTAACTTCTTTTGGGCAACCAAAGGCTCTAACAAAGGCTCTAACAAAGGATATAATTGGGTCTAGAGATCGGGATTTGTCATACATGGTAATCTCACTATTATGACATTACTCATGTGAAAAATAATATCTTCACACAACTTAAGGACAAGAAAAATTCTTGCATGTGAAAAACTAAGAGTTAGTCACACCATCATTAACTTGGCTTCTATTGGGTAACAGAGGATAAACTTGGGTACTACAAGGTTGGGAGCTAGCTTGCTAAGACTACTTTTGTGTACTTGACATCAAGGAAAATAGTTGGAGACAAACTTGCAGTGCATCAAACTATAAAGGATATTCCTACCAGGAGAGAAGCATTGGATCGAGTTGCTCTAGTCCAAGGTTGGGATTTACTTTGCTAAGACTACTTTATATGTACTTGAGGTCAAGGAAAATAGTTGGAGACAAACTTGCAATGCATCAAACTATAAAGGATATTCCTAACAAGAGAGAAGCATTAGATCATGTTACTCCAACAGAGTGTGATCGCCTATAAAGGATCAAATTTGATCAACCCTAGTAGCAAGGAATCAATGGAAGTCACTCGATTAAATGAAGAGTGTATGGAGGACAGAGTTGTAACTTAGCCCACCATATCTGATGGTTTTTTAAACATTGAGACAAAGAGCTGTTTGGGTACCCACCAGGTGTAGAACAAGAGACTCAATCCGCTACATGAGTTGAGCAATGAGTAAAGGTCAAAGGACATCAACAACAGGAAGGGTCAGTATACATAAACAACACCCCCTTATAAAAATATGTGCATTTGCAATACAAAATGAGAAAATAATGTACAGTCTTAGATTTTGGAAGGTGCCTCTAAGAGTGGGGAAACCTTTTATTCCCACTACAGAGGAGTTGGATATGGATGCAAAACTAAGCCATAACATAAATGCAAGCCCTAAATTAGAAGAAATAAAAAGTTAATACACAAAGGGTGCTAGCTGAGCAAAGAACATTTAAGAGAGTGCAAACCCTCAAAATGGGATCACAAATCTGAGTTAGGGAGGAAGACCGTGGGGCACCAGCTCCAGATATTGCTAAAGTTGTGTGTGGTAGACGAAATGCCATCATTGAATCCTATTCATGTAAACTCCAAGAGGGGGTTGGAAGTAGCTAGCCTTCTTCACAACAACACAAAGAAGGTTGAGGAAGTCAAATAAAAAATGTACACAAGAAAAGACATTAATAAAATTATGTGTGATCCTGATTTTCTTCCACAAGTCAAACTTACTCGGTGCTAAAAACTACATTAGCTACACAAGGATATTACCAAGGTTCCACTCAAATGTGGATCTCTAGAAGGACACATAAGTGCCAAGAGGGAAACGCTAATAGACACACCTTTTGGTAATAGACAAGAAAATGATTTTGTAGCCTAAGAAGTGTTAGAATATTGTGCATCTTAGTGTTTTGAGAACTGGGCATTTTATTGCGGTTTATGTATTTTCTATTGATTTATGCAAGTCGTGGGCAATCGACAACCTCCACGTGCAATCGGCTAGCCAAGGCCTTCCAATATAAAGGGCCTCCCTCATCACTTGTTTTATATTCAATCCAAAGCACATTGTAATGCATATACTGGTTATTGCCATTGCAAGCCTCTTGCTAATCAATAAGGTTATATTGCCTACAATCTACGTCTCTCTCTCTCTCTCTCTCTCTCATTCTTTATTTAGTTTTCCAACATGGTATCAAACGACCTCTCTCTCTCTCTCTCTCTCTCTCTCTCATTCTTTATTTAGTTTTCCAACATGGTATCAGACGACCAAGCCCCACAACTACCCATCATCTGCATTTTGATCCCCTCCTTCCTCCTACGTTTTGGTGTTGTTGTTACGTTCTTAGTATTGATAAATGTGTTGCCAAAGAGCACAAGGAGAGGTAGGGAGTGAGAATAAGTATCCAACAAAGAGCAAAGCATAGCATGCAACCACATGAGCAAAGGGGATTATCCCACATGATGTACAAGCCTAGGATTGTGCCTCCTCATATAAAAGGGGACCATTTCAAGCAATGAAAATATATCACTTGCACACATCTCAAGCATCTTTATGAGTTCAAGTATTAATCTTGTAACCTAATTGTACTTGAGTCTATTGCACATACTCATCATCATGAGTGTACTTAGGCACCATCCACCCTAGATTAACTTTTAAAATCATGTGTCATTAGTAGATCATTAAATAAAACCTAATCTCCATAGTTATGTGCAAGAGATATCATTAATCTTAACATGGTATTAAGGCCATCCCTCTTCCCCATGACTTCTCATTAGTTAATCTTTGCATAATTAGTACTAATCCTATCATCAAGTTTCACTAATCTCAATCTAATCCTCAAGCCTTTCTAGTGGAGGAAATTTGGAGCAGCTGAATCTTCCCAACCAAGACGCCAGTAGCCAAATCCTTTAAGGGTCATATTTCATAACCCTAGATAACTCTAGAGCTTTAGGTGATCAACCAAAATTTCACGCTACAGCTTGAAATTGCATGTATGGCTGCCACCTCTGTTTTGCTTCGTTCGACGACCCTAAGAAAAATTAGCACAAGCCCTTCTAGGGCTATTTACGACTTGGTATAAGCTCTCCACAGTACAAATATTAGACCATTTAGTGCACATATTACAATGCTAAAGAACAAAATTGAGTCGGGTCTCGAGGTAAAATTTCAGGATTTTTGAGCCGTTTGAGCTACATTTTTGGGCTTAGACCTTTCAATCCATCAAGGGTAAGAAAGCTATCCAGAAAGCCCCTTCAATACTTACATATACAAGTTCAATTTAAGCCTCCACATTTTGTTACCTCTAACAATCTTGATTAAGCACTAATCACCATTATTAGTGTAGTATTAGCAAAAATTAGGCTAATTAAAATTTAAAATTAGAAAATTAGGGTGTAAATCCACTGTGGGAAACTCTCTTTTACATCTAAATTCATCTACAAAAACACTGCTAGGCTCCCAATGTGTTGTAGTGTATCTCTACCTCTTTTCTTCTATGATGCTCTTGCCTAGTGTAACCTCAACAAGGCAACAAAGTGCAAGTACAAGGTGGCTATGGTCTATGGGAGATTGTTCAGGGCATTGAGAAAAGACGACCGAGCGTCCTCAAAACTCAAGGCATTGGACACCCATGCACGAGGATGAATTCCTTGTGGAATTAAAAGACTAGGAGGATCATGATTCAAGGGTGCACTCAGTGCTTGTGCAAACCATTACAAAGGAGGTCTCACCGGCTGTTAACTCTTGCTAGTGCAAAACAAGTTTGGTTCAAGCTGGAGGATCTCTATGATCGAGAGTCATCGATGTGGGCAATTACTCTACAAGGGAAACTCTCTAGTCTCGTGTTTCCTACCTGTAGTTCTATGCAATCATTTCTTCTGAAGGCCAAGATTATCCATGACTAGTTATTACTGTGGATGGGTGTTGCCTTGTCCTCTGCTCACTTGGCTGCACTTATCCTCAAAAAGCTTCCCCTAGATTATGATGTGGTTTCTCGGGCTTTGAGGTGCCATGTCACAACAATTCAATTGGATTTTGATGACCTTAGCTCCCTTCTCTTGGAAGAACAGTCCGTCCTTGTTTCACAAGCAAAGGTCACGAATGGTCAAAATCAGGCACTTTCTTTAGTGTGCAAAAGAAAGGTCAGAGTCATTGATATTCATGTGGGAAGAAACAACATTTGTCTAAGGAAAGCTTGTCAAAGAAAAAGGACAAGGATAAGGGAAAGTCTTCATCCTAGAAGAAGGGAAAAGACATGACACAAGACAATGATATAGATACTTCTAATGACTCTAGGCATCCAAGGATGCTCTAGGATGGTATTCATCTCTAGATATACAAATAGTTTCCCCCCATGTGTTGGAGAGGGGGATGTTAGGAACTCCATTTCTGGTGCATCCGAACCGTGAATTGGAGTTCCAAGCATTAAAAATATTCCACGACAAGGTCAAATTTGGGAGCTATGAACTAGATGTGTTCCAGATTCATTGTTTGTTGGTGTAGAAGAGACTGTGGACACGATGTGTTCCAAGTTCATTGTTCGAGGTTTTTCGATGTAATGTGTTCATAGTCCACTAGTGGGTAATTATGGGGTGGTTAATTGTTGAGTAAATATTTTCTAGAGTAGGAGGGCAAGAGAATCCCTCGACCAAAAGTATAGAAGTATAGAAAGTGATAGAGGGTATGGTGGGTGACCAACTCCTTCCAAAATCTTGATAAACTTGATTCCTTTCATTCTTGGACTCTCCGTACCACTCAATCCACTTTTGCATACTCAAGTTTAAGATGTAAAATTTACTAATCTTGTCTCGTAAGGCCACATCCATTGTTCTCTTAATCCCTTATCCTTTGCGACGCTTCTCCAACTACCCTATCGTCTGCCTTTGTTGACCAATTAGGCATTTTAGGGTCTAAGGTACTAAGAAAATATGTGATGTACACTAGGGATTCATGCACAAGACATCCCATGGCCATACTTCCCTCTCGGAGAGCTCTTTGATAGAAAAACCCTTTTAGAATCTTCATGAACCTCTCCAAAGAATGGGCTACCCCTACCAATGCCACCTTATCCACAACATGAACTAGGAGATGCATCTATATTGTTAATATGCTAGTTGGGAGGACCTTGTCCACCAATGTAACAGCTTCTATGGAATTTAAAAGTGGGTTACTTCCGGAGTGTGTTTTCTTATCTCCTTTAATGAAATCTAGTGGACCACGGTGCCAATCTTGTATATTGTATCCCTTATGGTGTCAGCAGTGAGGCAACCCTTTATGGCCACAGGCAAAACAAAGTACAAGAACTTGTGCCAGTCGTGTGATTTCAAGCTGGAGGGCTCATCATCCTTTGTAAACTCCCCCTTTCAGTAGTGCATGCATCTAGTCAGAGTACGAAACTCCAAAATGCACTGCGTAGAGCTTCCTCTTCTTTCGTCAATAGCCAAGGAACTTTAGGTAGTGGCAACGTACCATTAGCTTTGGTTTGTGGCCATAAGTTTTGCACACAATCACTTATTTGTAAATCCTCCTTTTGGACCTTACTCTCATTGGCCCCATTAATATTCTTCCATCGCCGCACCATAGCTATATTAAAAAATATGCATAGGGTCAATAAAATGGTTAACTAGAAGAGTGTCCCAATCTTGTAGTTAGTAGAAGATGGAGACTGCTTCATTCCAGGGGGTGGAGAACCTTCATTGTCGTCGTCCCATGTTCTCTTCCAAGTGTAGGAGGAGGCTGACTCAAAAAGCCCTCACATAGCTCATGGTCCTCTGGCAGATACTTTTCTTGTGACCCTCATACACCATCTTTATCAAGCATCTTGTTCATGGTGAGCCTCTAGTCTAGGCCCACACAAAGGACATGCATTCTATCTAGATATTGATAGTCCTGTATTAAAACAATTAATATTATACAAACATTATAGATATCAACATGGACAATAAAAAAATAGCTTACCACTACATCCTCCATAGCTTGGCCAATGAGGCATAGTCCACATTAGTATTCCTTGGAATGCGAAATCCCTTTGTCCAAACATCTTTGACATGTTGTGAACAACAATTCATTCCCACAATCTTTGTAGCTTCTCTATTAATGGGGATAAGTACACATCCATGTTGCTTTCCTAGGAACTATCAACGAGAGCGAAAGATGCCCCTTCTTTATTCGCACTAACCATGGTGGAAGATTGTAGTTCATAAGATAAACGAGACCTGCTCCATGTCAAATTTTGAAGACCAAACGGGTTCACACCATCCACAGCTAGCCTGAGGTGAATGTTATGAGGCTCCTCGTTAAAGTTTGGCCACTTCTCTTTAATGTGTCTCCATGCAAAGCAATCAGTCGGGCACATGCATCACATCATCCATAGATCTAGTCGTTCCTGGGGGGGGTCACCCATAAGGGGTAGCACGTGGGTTCAATAGAAGGAGTTTTTAAATTTCCTTTTTTACATATTTTTTACATACAGATGGGTACCATTTAAACGGGGTATTTACGGATTGAATAGAGAAAGGGTGTGTTTTATTCATGAAAAATTTACAGATAAGGGGTTTTTTAATTAGGCCTTAGAGTTTACATATAGTGAACCCGTTCGATGCCAAGACATCATAGACGCTATGGATTTACACTTGAACATTGTTTGAATCTTTTGAAATGAGGAATTGCCTAAATACTTTTGTAGAAACCCTTTATCCTTGGACATCTTACCTATTTCTCGATTCTCCACACCGCGGACATTGTGCAATCCCTACATGCTTGTGGCCGATAGAGAACACAATCAATTGGATAAGCATGGTAAGAATTATAGTCCATACCAATGGTTTGTAAGATGGATTTTGCATGCATTCGACACTCATCTCGTTCCCCCTAGCAATATTTGATCTCTCAATGACCTGTCATATTAGCCACCATGATGATTAGAAAAGGTAAAATAAAGAGATAAATATGGAAAGAGTGATAAGTACTTATGCAAAAAAAATTGATACGCTAGTATGAGACCATCCAAATATTGATTGCAAGTGATGTGACGATGATATGAATGAATCTGATGTGATGAGATGGAAATTGATGTGATTGGATGAGAATGGGTACACATATGAATTGAATGTGGAATAAGTAATGTGGACTGATGAGGGATAATGTGGAAAGATGAGAGTTCATTATAGAAACTGTATTTTTATGACCTGTTTGTAAATGACGGTTTTATGTCAAGAATGCTGGGGAAGCATTTTGACCGTCTTGTGAATAAGGTCGTGGAGACCTAAGTGATAAAGTTACAACAGTTGACGGTAGAGTCAACGGAGGACGTCTCGCGTAGCAAGGTCGGCCAAGGTCTTGACCAGCCTCAGTTTGATTTAAATGGTGAGCTTCCGGTACGGTGGATGAGGGACCAAGGAAGTGGCCTACATAACATATATCAATGTATGAAAAATCAAATCTTTATTTATAATATTGACATTATTTAATTACTTTCAAATACCTCGGGGGACTCTCCAGTAGCCCGGATATACTGCTCCTCAGTAATCAACCCGTCATTATAGAAGTGCCTCCATGTATCTCCTCTCTGCGATGGTGGCGGTGGTAGGCTGTCTCGACAAGAGTAGGGTACCTTCCCACCACAATATCAAGCTGCAAGATGACATAATTTGCGGAGGGGTTAGTACAAAGAAAAAACCTCCTAATAAACTACATAAACAATATAATTTGAGATCGATACTTACAAACTGGGCCTCCCATGATTCAACACCCCCTGCTCCAAAATGCACGCTTCCATATTGCTCCATTTGGATCCTTCGTGCCTCCAGGTGCTTTAGACTGGGTTCCTCCTTCGCTGACTTCATTGCTTTCTTCCACTCACGCTTGTGAGCGGTGTGGGGCGGGCCCCTTGGTGGTTGACCTCCTTGGAGCCAGGCAAGCTCTGCTAGTGCATGCCTCTTAAGCGAAAATCTTTTATTGCTAAGTATCGAAACAATCTTTGACTTGGCCCATTTATCTGTGAACTGAACATTGGGGAGGTTAGGATACCTAGAGTGAACAGCAGCGAGGGTCTCATCAGCTAACCTCTTTGGTTGATCTTTGTAGTGAATAAAGTAATCTCTGTAATTGTTAGCAATTACAGAGCACATGAAGGCCATGATGTCCTTCCCCCGTGCATCAAGATGCCTCATGTCTGGGTGATGTCATAGTAGATCGTACCATCACCCGGAGGCACGTCTAAATCATCTGAATCATTCTTGTCCCCACCACCACCCCTCGCAAAGCACTATGCCATGCATCCCCCACCGCTCTCCCTACTACTACGCCTGCTACTGTGTCATGTCGAGCTAGTACACTGGCCACCTGTAGCTGTTGGAGAACCAAGTCTCGACTGCACGGGAGTACACCGACGGCTCTGTGAGGCAGAAGGGCCTCCTGACAGCATGGGGGAAGGGGAAGAGGACGGCATGGGGGAAGGGTCTCGGCTATGTAGCCGGCTGGGCTGTGTTGACTCCACTAGGGTAATCTCAAAAGGTGTGGGGTTGGGGTGGTTTGGAGTCTATAGTGCCGACTCTTGGGGGGTGTTTAGAGTACCCATCATGTAGCCGTATAACTCCGCAGGACTTGGAGGGTGCCCCAAAAGGTTATATAAGTCCCAAAAGATGGTCTCCCGAAGATCACGTGAGCCTGAAGAGCTTCCTGGCCACATGATGAACTGGAAAAAAGAAAAAAAGAATATTACTGATGAACTGAGAAGAGAAAAAGAAGATAAAAAGAGAGAAAAAGAGAGAAGGAAAGATAGTAGAAAAGGCATGCACAGTGGGGATAAAAGAGAGGAGAAAGGAGAGGAAAAGAGAGGAGAAAAAGAGGGGATAAAAGAGAGAGAAAGACAGGAGAAGAGAGGAAAAAAGAGGGGGAGAAAAGGGAGAAAAAGAGAGAAGAATAGAGGAAAAGAGAGGGAAAAAAAGAGAGAAAGAGAGGAGAATAGAGGAAGAGAGAGGAGAGACAAAAAGAGAGGAGATAAGAGAGAAAAAGAGAGCCGAAAAGAGAAGGAAAGAGAGGATAAAAGAGAGAAGGAAAAAGAGAGGAAAATATAGAGTGCAATCTATTTTTTCAATCATGCTTTCCCTTTCCATCAGTAATGCAATCCCCTTCTTCAATCATGCAATCCCTTTCCATCATTCATGCAATCCCTTTCTTCATTCATGCAATCACTTATTTCCATGAAAGGAGAGGAAAAGAGAGGAGAAAAAGAGAGAAAAAGTGGGGATAAAAGAGAGGAGAAAGGAGAGGAAAAGAGAGGAGAAAGGAGAGTAAAAGAGAGTAGAAAAAGTGGGGATAAAAGAGAGGAGAAAGGAGAGAAAAAGAGAGGAGAAAAAAAGAGAAAAAGAGGAGGGGAAAAAAAAGAGAGAAAAAACACAGCGTCTATATCCGCGTTAATAGTGCGTCTATAGACACGGCTACTTGTTTCCAACACAGAGTAGATGCGTCTATAGACGCGCTTTTAGATGCTCTCTCAGATGCGTCTATGGGCACGCTCTGATAGACAAACTGTTTAAAAAAGACGAAAAGGACATGCGCCCGATGCGCTCGATACAAAAACACAGTTGTTGTACCAAAAACATTCGTTTCAAAGAGAGCAAAGGACGAATCAAACGAGAGCAACTTTCAAAGAAGATCAACCCTAAAGAGACTTACCTTGGATAGAGGTATGGAAGCTTCTTGTCCTTCTTCAAAGCTGCTTCTCTTTCTTCTCTTTCTTGTTCACCCTTTGCTTCTCTTTCTTCTCTTCCTTGTTCACCCTCTTCTCTTGTGTGCTCGGAGATGATTGTGTAAGCCTGTAGATAAGTGTGGGTGCTTGAAGATAAGTGTGGATGCTAGGGTGTGGATCTGTTAATAGCAAAGCAAGCCCATTAAAAGTATGTGAAGAAAAGCAAGCGTGCTAAAAGTAGGTTTGAAAATGAAAATCGCATCTACAGAAGCATCTAATGTTGTGTCTACTATCGCGTCTAAAACCGCATTTAATTGCGCATTTACATCAGTTTAGACGTACCTATAGATGCGTACCACACAAAATAGACGTGGTTTTAGACGCGACACAGACTTTTCAGATTAAATATTTAATACAAGAGCAGTTTTTTGGGTTGTTTATTTGTAGGATGTCTTCATCTTCAACAAGTAGCTCCAGTGAGGATGAAGCACTCTGTATCCACCATTGCAAAATGTGGTTGGAGCAAAAAATCAAATGTATGTGTGATCGCTATCGAGGAAAAATGTATCGTGCATGCAGGATTACGCTCAATCACATCTCAAAGTATGGAGAATGGGATGCGACTGTAAACATGGTAAGTGTTAAAGAGTTAAGGTTGATTGAGATACCTATGGGTGTTCATATGTTTGAGTTATGATCCCGTTTTAATTTGATAGAGGATGCAGTGCCACACCCGCATATGTTGGCGTCCGTGATATGAGGTGGGATCTTTAGGAGGGATCGTTTACGGATGCATGGAGTGATGGTGATAGTAGCCCTCCACCATTACCTCATGAAGCCGTGGAGGAGGAGGTGTTTGATGATATGGTGCAGGATTTATATGTCCATCAATCCGAAGGGAGGGATGATAGCATGGAGCAGGATGATCTTTTTACCACAGCATCGACTCCACTATTTGAGAGGTGCACATTCTCTGTTCTACGTGCCTCCCTTGAGTTACTAAAATTGCAAACCATCTATGGATGGAGCAATGCAAGTTTGAATGCATTACTCAAGTACGCTTTAAAGTCTATTTTGCAAACATGGTGAATTATGCTAGTGGCTCAATTACTCGAATGCTTTTCCTCATTTATGGTCTTCACGTGCAGGCTATTGTGTAAAATGCTTCCAAGGGAGAATAAATTACCGACCTCAAGAGATATGGCAAGGCAACATGTGATATCTCTTGGAGGATTAGATTACAAGTGCATCCATGCATGCATCAACGATTGCGTTTTGTTTCGTGGACTACATAAGGATGCAAGAGAGTGTCCTACTTGTGGAGAGGCAAGATATAGAGCAGATCTCAAAACTTTGGACGTGCCTCGTAAGGTTCTGCGACATTTTCCCATAATCCCTTGCATCCAACATATGTTCAAGTGCAAATCCACATTGCAGAGCTCATGTCATGGCATTCCTCCCATCGATCAACCGATGGCAAGTGGAGAACTCCCGCAGACACTCTTGCGTGGATGCATATTGAAGACACATGGCCAAGCTTCAAGGAAGAACCTAGGAGCTTGAGACTTGGATTGGGTATGGACGGTGTGAACCCATTTGGTCTCAAAAGCACCTCTTACAGTGTATGGCCAGTGATATTGGTGAGTTATAATCTTCCACCCTCTATGGCGATTAAGAAAGGACATGTTATGTTATCCCTTCTAATTTCAGGGAAACATAAAGTAAAAAATCTTGATGTTTATTTGGAGCCTTTGATTGACAAGCTAGAGATACTTTGGAGAGGTATCGAGGTGCATGATGTGAGCAGGCCTCCCTCGTCATCATGAGACTTCAACTGCAAAGCAATCTTGATGTGGACGATGCATGACTTCCCAGGCTATAGTGAGTGTTCAAGTAAGCATTGCACTTCTAATTATGAGTAGGCAAAGGATGTGGCACCCTAAACCCACCTTCAACTCTATTGTTCAGGTCTCACTACATCGGGTTACCATGCATGTCCTGTTTGTGGTCCTTCGCTTGTTGCCTCACAGGCAGACGCATTGAATAAGGTCATCTATGAAAATCACCATCGATTTCTCCCACCTGATCATCCTAGATATGTTGCCCCTTGGAACGAAGTCCTCCCACAATCACTCACAGCAGGAGATTGGATGAGAATTTGGGACGGTTCCACGACTCCACCACTTGGCATGAGCTGATAAGGATTTATAACTATTGTGTGCTATATTGGCTGGAAATAAAGATTGCCTGCCGCTAACACCAGCTTTTGTTTAGATACTCCATCTTTTATCGTTTACCATATTGGTCCCACCTCAAGATCAATCACCTGCTTGATCCCATGCATATCTTCAAGAATGTGGCATCTACCATTTGGGAACATTTGAATGGGACACGAGATTCTGTAGGCATAAGGGAGGATCTACGTACCACAGGGAGGATGCGTGAAGCTTGGCCACAAGAGAGACCAAATGGGCTTGTTTTTTTACCTCGTGTACCGTGGAGGTTATGAAAGCTAGGGATGGTGGCGGTGAAGCGTGCTATTACTACAATTCGTACTCCCACTGGATGCATGAGGTGTTTGAAGGGGGCTTTTACAAAGAGCAACAAAAGAGGTGTAGAGCAATTATATGGCTTGAAATCTCATGATTGGCACAAGATGCTCCAAGTAAGTATTTTATGTGCATAATATCTTTTTCCTTTCAAATTTGTGAGTGAATTAGAAGCAACTAATCAACCATTCCTCGTGTGTTTAGTTCATACTACCTACTAGCATTTCTCGTAGTGCATCGAAGGACGTGAAAGATTGTATTTACAAGATGGGAGAGCTTGTGAGGTACTTTACATGATACAAAATGTGATGCGTATCAATGCTCCATGCAAGGTGTTCATATTGCTAATATGGTGTACTTTTTCATTTCTAGGTATGTGAGCTCAAAGGAAATAGATCCACCACGCTTTAGAATGCTGGAGTTATGTGAGTGGAGGTGGTTTGTTTAGTGGAGGAGACATTTCCATGTTCTATTCTCACAAGCCAACTACATCTCATAGTGCATTTGGTGGATGAGATTGCTATATGAAGTACTATACATGCACGATGGTTGTTCTTCCTCGAGCGCTTCATGAAGACCTTGAAGGGTTTCGTGAGACAAAATTCAAGACCCGAAGGTAGCATGGCTTGTTGATACAAGAGTCACTTGTATATATTTCTGAGTTTCTTGTTGATGTGGATAGCTCTCTCCCATGACTATGGAGAGATGATGAAGACCTAAGGATGACCTCTATTGTGCCTCAAGGGAAAGGACGCAACAAAGTAATAGACACGGAGTTGCTTAATAATATCAACCTCTATTGCGTGCTTAATAGTGATGTGATGAAAAGATGGGTGACAAGATACGAGGATGCAAAGGCAAGAAGACAAGAAGAAAGGGCCCTCTTTCGTACACACCACAGATCTTGTGTGCCATACCTTCAGTATCTAAGAGCACTTCCAAAGGATATTCATGTGGATTGGCTACTTGAGGAAATGGAGAATGCAGAGAGAGACGAGGGGGATGCATATCACAATGGAAGAATGGGAGTATTCTAGGGGATGCATGAGCAAGGTCGGTATATAGAATGTTATGCATAAGTTAGGAGCTTTCAATAATTTAGATTGCTTATTTAATTGATTTTGTCTTGGTGTAGTGCGCTATGTTCAATGCTATATGGTGTCAGGGCAAGCATTTTCAAACACAACGGATTGATGATAAGAGAAACACACAAGATTGCAGTGTCATTGCTAGCTTTGAGGGAGCCAATGGAGCCATGGATGATTATTGTGGCATAATCCAAGATATTATTAAGCTTGTCTTTCGACTCTTCTTTGTGTATGTTTTGGATGTAAAGTGGTTTAAGGACGTGGTGGAAAGAGGTCCTAATGCAACAATCAAATGCCATGCAAGTGGCTTTGTAACTATTGACTCCACAAAGTTTTGGCAAAGTAAGAAGGACACACTAGTACTACCGCAACAATGTGAACAGGTACCGTACACACATATAAAAGTACTCACTTTTAAGTATTTGATACCTTCGATGCAAGGAAAATAACATGAATTAGGTTGTCTATCAACCAATGGTGATAATAACAGATGGTGGCATGTCATACCTATTTGCCACATTCCAAAGTGATGTATAGTACATTTACGAATATGGAGCATATGGAGGATGATCATGTCCATGGAGGTGATGATGACCGTGATACGAGAGAGGAGGATGATCATGAGATAAAAGATACAGATATTGAGGCCATTACCCGTGAGGGATGAGCCTACCATTGGTGATGCTGATTTCGATGAGCACATGAGTAGCACAAGTAGTACTGGGTTGAATGTATTTTTAGATCTAAACACTTGTTTGGATTTTGAAGTAGATAGTTTGGTAAGGGTTGATCTCATTGAGGATGAGATTGAACCGTAGCCCATCATTGATATTGGCTAATAAACTATTTTACATATTGTCTCATTCTCCTCACCTCACTTAATTTTTGTATATGTGGGTTTGCAAAAAGGCATTGATTTTTTTGTTAAAATTATGTGCTTTGGTAATCATGGGTAATTTTTGAAAAGTAGTGATGTATATTTACCAGCCTACACCAAAATCTCTCTTTTTGTATTCTTTGTTTTGCATCTAAATACGCGTCTAACTCTCAGTGTAGACGCACTAATAGATGCCCTAATACACGCGTAAATAGAAGCGCTAATACACGCGCAAATAGACGCGCTGTTAGACGGAGTGTTAGATTCTGAGTGTAAATACACGCGCTATTAGACGCGGCTGTTAGACACGCCCGTAATTTCTCTATTCAAGCAACGCCTATAGATGCACCTGCTATTTTGCGCGTCTATCAAGTGTATCTATAGTTGCTTTGTGTTGTTGTGAAGCCTGATGCTTAAGGCCTTATGCATAACGCCTAATGCATAAATTTTCTTTATGCAAAGCTTACGTAACGGCTTGCATAATGCATAATGCCAGGAATGAGATGATTCTCGGCTTGCATAATGGCTTACATGCTTTCTTAATATTTGTTTATTTTTTGTGTTTTGAAGAATGAGACAATTCCCGAGGTAAATTGACTTAAAGAGCCGGGAAGTCTTCATTTCATAATATTTTCTTTGTTTGTATAGATGTGGCCTGGATCCTCGTCCTCTTGTCCCACACAGACCCATAGGTTGAGGCTCTCATCGAGTCTCAAGGACGGTTTGCTAGGGAGGTAGAGGGAAGCTTTGGCTATACTCACACCCCCAAGTAGTTGGCAGCCTATGCAACAGGCACCCCTTTACCAATCAAGTCCACCCACAGCCCAACAGAGTCCCTTGCCAGGCACTTTACCCTTGCTAGGCACTTCACCTGCCTCTACATTCACCCCTTATCTGTTAATCACAATTAGTGCTACAACATCTCCTACACCTGCACCTTCATCAGATGTGACACCTCATAGTCATCATGGCTCTCATGAGAGTGGCAGCCGTCGTCATAGGGAGGCTAGATGTGGAGATAGTGGCGGTCGTACCTCATGCCACACTAGCACTGAGAGTGGAGGTATGAGAGATAGAGGATGCCTAGGGCAGTGCTTTAGGGGTGGGGATAGTTCTTCACACTCACCACCACATCATGGTGATAATATATCATATTATGATATCACAGATGTGGGCGGTTAAGTTGATGACTCTCATGGGAAGGAGGTGGTAAACTACTTGTGCCAAGTAGTTTGTGGACACTACTTTATACATTTTAAGCAGCAAAGGAAGAGCCTAGTGGATGATTGCATTAAAGCTATCCACAAGAAGTATCCTAATCCTCACAACCAAAGGTTTAACACTAGATGGGCACAACACAAAATCAAAGACATACTTAAGAATAGGAGGTCTCTAGTAAGGAGACATCCAAAGAAGGAGGAGCAAGCCCGAATAGATGCCGGTCAAAATGGACACGACAAGCCATCTACTGCTCATCGGGGTGAGTGGAAGAAAGCCAAGAAGGAGCTCCTAGAAGGAGTAGTGAACCAACAACAAAGAGAAGTGTGGTGAATACAAATGGGGCGATATGGATCGTCGCACTTCGGATCTGGAGGTCGTGCATCATGGGAGGCCGAGTTTGTATGTATAGTGCAACTTCATGACTTTTCTTTGTATTCTCTCTATTTGAGTTGTGTTATAATATTTGTCTTATGATGTAGCGTGAAATTGTGGGTAGAGATCCTACCCTAACAGAGACTGGCTATGCCCCATAGTAGAGAAGATACATGGGATTACCTTCACGATGAAGGGATCATCTCCGACGAACAATACAATCGAGCAAGGAGAACACCAATGCAGGTAATACTTTTTATTTTTATTTACAAAACATGTTTCGATCTTTATAATACTTTTTATATATATTTTCACTTTGTGTGGCCACAAGGTGGACAAGATAACTCGGAGAGTGATAACTCCTCTGAGTAGTTTTCCTTGTACTTTTTCTTCATGTATAGTTTTGGTTTATGCAACTATGTTTCTTTTTCAGCCTCATGTGGCTATCATCATGTACAAACAATTTCTTGGATGTAATTTTACATCTTCTTTAATCAATATTTGAAGTGTGTTCACAAATCTTTTTGTACATATCTATCTTTAATTTTAATTTTTATGTTGATATCTTTGCTGATCTTGATTTGTCTATGTACAAGTAAGCAAAACCTTAAACCAGAGAGCTGCCTCTACAAAAAATGCAGCTGTATGTGCAGAAAATGTAGTTGTACATCTACATAGGTAGCTCTCTGGATTTTTTTTAAAATTCCAAAGCACGTCTATAATAAAGGCTATAAAGGCATCTATTTACGCATCTATATGCACGTCTTTAAGCACGTTTATATATATATAGATGCGTTTATAGATGCACATATAGATGCACAAATAGATGCATGCTTGTAGATGCGTTTATAGACGCGCCTATAGATGCACAAATAGATGCATGCTTGTAGATGTGTTTATAGACGCGCCTATAACATTTTAAAGCACGTTGTCAAAATGCATCTATAAACGCACCTGTGGTCGCTTTTCCTTATAGTGATAGAACAGTTTGTCAATAGTAATGCAGTCTTCACAACAGAAATACAAGAAGCTATGGACAATAATGGAGTCAATCGAAGAGGTTACAATGCTATTCAGAAGTCACTATCTTTAGTTCTTGATGCCAAGGGAATCAAAGGGAAAATACTTCCAACTCCTACAGATGTATGGAGATTTCGGGACAAGCTAAATGCAGAGGTATTGCAATACGTCGGCAAACCTTACCACATTGAAGAGGTCCTAGAGTTCAATGGAGAAAATGACAGCATTCAATACAGTCGATTCAACAATATATTCCTAGATATGGAGCTTTTGCAAAAGAGAATGGTAGAGTTCTATGACATCACTTACGAGGAGACAGGGAGTGTGCTTCAATTTGTCATCAAGATTGATGAATGTGAGATTATGAAAGAGAAAAAGGTAGAAAGAGTGACAATAACACTAATGAATAGAGCACTCAATAAATGCATGAAGGATGATAATCCATAATATTTCAGTGTGCAATCTGAAACAAATATATGGTGGCTAGGATCATTTGAGGCAAATCATATTGCATTTATCGAAAGACTTGTTTTTCTCTTGTTCAGGAAAAAAGTTGACATTATCTATTTATCTATGTACAGGTCAAGAAAGAAGATCATGAAACATTGTTTTAGGTGTTTCATCCTCGGGGGGGTCACTATATGTAAAATATCCCTATCGCGTGCGTTCAAGGCCTATATTTTAAATCCCTTATCTGTGAATTTTTTAATCTATATAATATCCCCTTTTCTTTATGAATCTATAAATTTTTTTGAAAAAATTTTAAATCATACCCTTATGTAAATATATTTCAGTAAGTTTCATAAATTAAAATTATGCTTCTGTTGAACGCACGTGATATTCACATTTTTTTGTGAGTGACCCCCCCGAGGTTTCATCATACACCCACTCCTAAATTGATGAGCAAACATATGAAGGGAAATAGAATCATTAGCGACGACAACAAGGGAGACTTCCAAGTTCAGTGGCATCTTGCAGGTGACCTCAAGACTCTCA
>NC_141089.1:24271653-24334153 GCF_041138505.1 Cibotium barometz
TTTGGAAATCTAGAGAGTATGACCATAAGGGTGACTACATAAGGTGCAATGCATGCCCTCAATCCTTGGCTCTGTCTTACAATATCTCTCGACAATCTCTTACTATGGGTTATGATTATAGGAGATACGAACTTAAGTTGGGTATCTGGGAACCTTTGGATTCTGATATAAATTGCTTGTCATTTAGGTTTGAGTTGCAAGTTATTCCACATGTTGAAAGAATGTAGGTTAATGTTACCTCTCAGTGGACGTTAAAAGATGTTAGGGAAACCTTGGAGTTTCTTGACAACACCAGCCCTAGTTATAAATTCAAGGTCAATGGTACTACAATTGGAAGAAGAGCTAAATGCTCTATATATTGTATGAGTTGTTTACCTCCAACTGTTGTAATTTTTGAACCATGAATAAATAGACAATTGACATTTTTCTTGACCATTGCCATTTATGAATAAACATTTAGTAGATAACTACATCTTTCATAAACAAATTGTGATTTATATACAATAAATGGTACAAATGCATCTTGCGAGTTACAAAATGTCACTGCGTATGTGTGAAATTACAAAATATTCTAATGCTCTTGATCTTCACTTTGCTTATTTGGGCTCTAGACTTTGCCTGCTCTTGATCTTCACTTTGCTTATTTGAGCTCCCAGACTTTGCTTGCTCTTGGGCTTCACTTGGTTTTTTTGGACTCCCAAACTTTGTTTCCTCTTGTCCTTGAGCATCCAGAACTAGTAACGTCAGACTGAATTGAAGTCTAAAATAATAGTACAGTAATTAGAAGAAATCCATCTTCAAACAAAGAAACATCAAAACTAAATTATCAATACCTCTTGCTGAAGATACTTAAATGGCTTCTCTGGATCTGCAAGATCTTCATAATTTTTCTCTAAATATGCTAATTTAATTTTACAAGCACTACAATAAAGAGCATTTTGCATTGACCATGGATAAGGAGTTCATGTAAGTAACCTCACTATCAAAAACATCAATGAATATAAGACTCCAATGGTGACTGCAAATAAAACAATAGTAAGAAAATATCTACTCACATGAGTTATGACTTTAAAACTATTAAAAAACACTACCCTGAAACTAATAAAAATAATACCTTTCATTATATGGGATGAATATATAATAGTTTCTCAGGCTGTCATATGACTTAAAAAACCTTTAATATTTGATCTTGTCTTTGAAAAGATATCACTTGATATTAGAGGATCAACCACAAATATGTTGCTTGAAATCCCTGTGGGCATTCTTACCAAACTTGAACCAAACTTCGTCCCTGCAACCCATCATCTTGCATTGTCTCCCTCATTGCCTTCCCGACTCCACAACCACAACCACAACCACTCCAAATCCGAATTGTTTTGAGCGGGAAGTTTTTTATTTTCTCTTCTTCTTATTCACATTCCTTCCATTTTGGAAGCTCATAGCCTCCCACGTCTTTCTCACGCCACAATCTTCCTCTCCATCTCATGAGTGCCTGCCTACCTCCAAGTTCCTAGCACATTCAATGGAACATTGATTCATCATACATCAAGGTTTGAGGAGAGAGTGAGGTGGCAAGTTTTGAAAAAGGATGGAAAAGAATTTGTTCTTCATGCGCCATACCTGCTTGTGCATGAATGACAATCCCATTTCTTACCTTTTTCAAGTAACGGTTGTGCTTACAAGTACTGTGTACATTTTGGTGCATCCAGGATACCAACAAGTTTGTTTGACAATCCCATTTCTTACCTTTTTCAAGTAACGGTTGTGCTTACAAGCACTGTGTACATTTTGGTGCATCCAGGATACCAACAAGTTTGTTTGATGGACAAGGAGGTATTATTTAGTGATGTCGTCTTTTGGTTTTAATGAAGCAATCTTCTTCACGGGAGATAAGTGTAATATCTTTGGTTTCTTTTGGTTAAAGTGTGAGTTCATGATGCTTTTTGGTATTGTTAAAGCACAGAACAATGCAATGGAACGTGTGCAACAAAAGAAGAAAAAGGTGGACATCCACTTCCAAGTAGAAGCCGATTATGCTCCCTGCTATAAGAGAAATTGGTCCAGGCCAGCATGCAAAGCCCACATTATTGAGCTTCGAAATGAAGGAAAGAAAAATATGGACCTATGGTTGGATGGTAGTATTTACCCACCAGATCCACCCTCCTCTCAATCTCCATCATTCTTTGGGTTGACAAGTTTCTTCAAGTTTTTGTGTGAGGGTGAAAATGGATTGCTTGGATATTGCAAAAGATTGTTTGGCCAATGTCAAAGTATCATTCAACGTAACTTTGAAAGGCATTTGAGTGATAGAGATGCCAGAATAAAAATACTTGAAGGTGCGAATTTTTACTTGGCATCGATCACAACAGCTTTGCAAGCTTCTATGACGACAAAGTAAAAGTTTTTTCTGGGTTACAAAAAGAGATTGATCATTTATAGCAGACTATTCGTAAGATGCAGGCCATTATTAAAGAGAAGAATGAAATTTTGGTAGTTCAAGAAATCAATAATTTCACTTTGGAGAGTGAGAATG
The DNA here is from genome assembly GCF_041138505.1 of Cibotium barometz. Taxonomy (NCBI): domain Eukaryota; kingdom Viridiplantae; phylum Streptophyta; class Polypodiopsida; order Cyatheales; family Cibotiaceae; genus Cibotium; species Cibotium barometz. The sequence continues at coordinate 24,274,187 of NC_141089.1, forward strand.
CACACCTTAGAAAACAACTTGAAAAGTTCAACAAAAAATTACAATATTTGAAAGACACGCCATTGGGTGCTCGATTACGTAAGAGACAGTTCAAACCATTGGAAGAACTCAATGTTGGAGGTGGCCAATGGAAGCGTCGTGTAAAAGCTTGCAGGTATTATGGGATCTATAATTTCTTTGAGCACTCACTTATCATTTTCATCTTTAGTTCCTTTTTTGGAGATGGGGGATTGGGTGTGGGGGTGGTATAGTTAGATGAGTGATGGACTGCAATAGCTATCGTTGTTGCTTCAGGATGGTCACAGATGTTGTGGGTCCAAAAGAGCAAGGTTTTGATATATTTGGTGGCAAAGTTCTGACAAAAGACATCGTGGAGTCAGCAATACATCATCCTAAGTTTGCAAGACTTCGATCAGACATAGCAAAGCAATCCTTGTAGAAGGTGAGTGAAGCATTCACTCCTGCAGATGCACAAGGTATATGTGACATGGCTGGCATAAGCACAAAGTCTTACAGGATGTTGTTTAATAAAGTTAAAGAAGGTTTCAATTCCAAGCTTGGGAAAAAATCAATAATTCCCATTCCAAAACCATTTCACGTGAACAAAGCTCGAAGTATTCTCAACTTGGGAATAGTCAAACTTGTTGGAGAGCCTTGTCACGTGTCTAGTACATTGGCAGTGACTAAAAAGAGCGGGGAACAGAAAATCATAGAGTTCAACAATTTCATTATGGATGTTCAAAAATTACAAATGGCTATGGTGAAATTTTATAACATCAGTGTTCATGAGTGCAATGGAAGGCTGAAATTTGTTTTAAAACTTGATGAGAGTGAGGTGATCAAAGGACAGAAGCTGGAAAGGGTTAGCTTGACTTTAATGAATAGAGCTTTGGATGCAAGTATCAGTAATGCTGATGAGAGACACTTTAGTGTACAATCCGAAAATGAGATTTAGTGGCTGACTGCATTTGAGGTGAGGTGCTATCCATTTTTTAAAAAAAGTATATTATGTTACTATCCATTACATGTTGTAGACAATTTAACTGGCCTCTTGTTAATAGGTTCCAATAGAGATCCATGAAATTCTAAAGTGGTACTTTAACCAGACTGAGCTTCCTTCCACTATCCAGCAGTCGAGCAGTGGAATGGCAAAAAGCTTTATGTAGAAGGATATGGTGAATATGAGGTTGAATAGCACCTGGCTGTGTAGATCTTAAAACCTTGAAATGCATGTTTGGTATTTCCCATGGAGAAATGGCCAAGTATCCTTGCCTGTATTGCATGGCCGAACGAGGTGTCTCCAAAGGAGGAAAAGAGAGAGAATGGAAATGCCTAAATGCAAACACTAATAGGCGTCAAGCCCCAAATCGCGATGCTCCAGGAGTGGATCCTAATTGGGATCCAATTCTTGCTATCCCTTTGATCAGAGTTCATATTTGTGTTTTGCATGCGCTGGTTAGAATAATTGAGAAACTAGTCTACATGTACATCGAATTTGCATGGATTATGAAAGCAACATTAGAGAGTGAAAGAACTATTAAAAAAATAGAGCAAGTGCTTTCAGATGCAGGTTTACATTGTGGTCAAGTGAAGATTGAGAAGGACTTGAAAAGATCAGGGAAGACAGGAAATGTTCCTATAGCAAACCATGTTTTGGAGGTGCAAAAGCCAGAAAGTTCTTATCTAATCATACCCAGAGAGGTCACCTGGGTATAGATTTTGAGGTGTGGAGAAAGCTTCATGCAGCTATACTTGATCGAGGCACTTCAGGACAAGCAAGGGTGGCAAAGGCCAAAGCATGGTTGGCACTTGATCGCCTAGCACCTTTGTTGCAAAAAGCCAGGTTTGAAGATGGGGATGTTGAGAAATTTGAGGCAGTTTGACAGAGTTCTACACTAGCTATAAAAAGGCATGGGATGCGACAAACTTGACACAATACATGGTTATTACTTGAATACCTACAGCTTTGAGTTTTTATTGTTGTTCAAAATATATTGTACGATACTAAATGTTTTGTTGTTGTTGAGCATTTGTAGCACATTTTGCATGCACATGGACCCTTTTTTACGAAACAGTGTGGAAGCCTTGGGATTTGGTCTACCCAAGGCATGGAAAGATCTCATTGGCAAGCACGTTATGCCTATCACAAAGGGCCACTCAACATGGAGGAGGAGTGAAGAAAAGTAATCCCATGAAGCAACTATGTCAGTGGTGGTATAGGCAGATTCAAGTGAGGGCTCGTGTGAAGATCAAACAGTCTAAATCAGCTGTGTCATGTGCAATAAGAGAGATGTAGGCTGAACGGAGACGATCAATATATGTCTCCTCACAGGGGAGGCAGAATCATGCTGAATGGCTAAGACAACGACAAAGACAGGGTAGAGTGTGGAAGAAAATTGATCATTGAAATACATATTATAAAACAATGATGTAACTTCAAAAGATTTTAAAAGAACAGGAGATTTCATCTATGTCCCATACAAATATTTTCAATATATATACATTTCATAGTTTTTAATGGTAAGCAAGAAGAGTATCAAGAAATTTGAAGAAACTTCTTAACAACTGGAACAATCTAAATCTATTGTTGTGGAGCAGAGACATCCCCTAGCCGAGCCCTTTTTGATGAAGTTTCTACAACATCTTCTTCTTCCTCTATCAATGGCACAACAGGGACCATTGGCCTTGCTGTTCTAAGAAGGTGCTTCTTCCTGCCAATCACTCAACAGATTAGGATATGTGATTCCACATGCCAAGTCGTAAGTAGCATATGTTAAATAATATTTACATCTCAATGAATATACTCCTAGTCCCTCCCCCAAAAATCGAACAGCTGCTTTGCCGCTCTAGAAGTATTGCCTTGTTTGCATTCAGCCTTAAGTGATAGGCACCTAGATACATGGATAGAGTCTTTATCCCCATCAAAGGAAAACTTGCATTGTCCTTGGAGAAGCTAGCATGAAATATTACAATTTGAGGGAACTTTAGGCGATGTATATATGTTCCTAGTGTCGAATCATGGCCCAATCCCACCATACGCTTGCCTGAAGCACGTTTGAGGAATGTGTCTTCATATAATTCCAACTAAAAAAATAAAGAAGCATTAGCCCAAAAACAACATCATTAAACAATCCAGGACAAAGTTGATAAAGCCAAATCCGCAATGAAAACACAACAAAAGAAAATAACATCTTCGTTCTCATCTGCTTCAAGCAAGGCGTCTTGCCATAAAATAGTGCTTGAACTAGGAACGGTTTCCGCTATCTTACTTGGCACATCCCTAAACTCTCCCATGTTGGTAATATTCAGTCTTTCCCTTGCTTCTTGTAGCTCTTCCACTGTGGCATCTTTTCCTTCATATTTAAGGGCATCAGCATAGATCGTCTTTAGTGTTGCTGGCAGAGCAGCAGATAGGAACTCGGTGTCTTTCACCCACTAGTAAGTACTTATCTATCCCATCATCATCTACAAAATTAACATCAACCTCCAGATTTTGGGCTATGAAGGCTATGCAATGGTCCTCCCTTAAGTTACATGTTGTATGTCTGTCAGCAATATATACTCTGAATCTCCTACTTGGTAGGAGGGGAGCAATGGCGTTGGAATGGGGGAGAACTCATTAGATTCAATCACAGGCTGGCCTACGTCAGTGTTTTGTTCTCTCAGTGCCTCAATATCAATCGCCACACTGAGCTTCCTCTCTCAGTGCCTCAATATCAACTGCCGCACTGAGCTTCCTCTTTGCTTCAACATTGAACTCCTCAATCACATGAGGAGTGTCCTCCTCTTCAGCAACATCCTCAACGGTGGGACTAGCCTGACGAGAAACCGTGTCTTCACTTTCATTTGTCGCATGCGGCTTTATACATTCTTCATCTGTTAATTGCACGTTCATGTGCAAGAAGCATAAGAAGACATAAGAGTATTCCATCAAGCGGCATTTTCTTTTGCGAAAAGGGCATGGCAAAGCTCTCTTCTTATCGCATGGTACCTTGTGCCAATCCCTATTGAACCTCTACTTCTTCTCTAGCGACACCTTGAGATAAAAATGAATGTAGTTTTTCCCATCAATCATCACTATATCTTCATTTGTGAGCTCATCAAACTCTTGCTTTGTCTCTTCAAAGTATTCGGGATGGTTAGAAAGTGTATCCTCCAGAGAAAAATCGCAATTGAACATCAACGAAATTGAAGGGTGCAAATCATGACATCCACATTTGTAGAGGAAGTCATACAACAGAGTTGTAGGTGTTTCTTTAATCTCTTCGTCCACATCAAACTCGACTTGAACTTGCACCATGGCTAAATTCAAGGGTGTAGATAAGACATGGAAATTATTAGTTCAAGCAATGAATCAAGATGTAGTCGATCTTAAACACCAAATCTCTATGTGGTGAATGGATTCAACATAACACGAGAGGAGATGCCAGAGGAAGCTAGGTATTCCTCCTCGCGTTGTAGTGAATCTTTTTTTCCTAACGCAAATAAAATTATAGCTTCATCAAGGACCTCTTCTCGCGTTATGGTGAATCGATTCACCATAATGCAAGGAGGCATATTGTGCTTCCTATGGGACCTTCGCTCGCACTATGGTGAATCGATTAACCGCTACATGAGGACTTTTGCATCCTTTGGCGGCGCCTCTCACGTTATGGTGAATTATAAATAAAGATACTTCTCATGTACCCATACTGAGAGAGGAGGTGCCAAACAAATTAAAATAGTCTTCTTGGCATTGTGGTGAGTCAATTCACTATAATGCAAGGAGTCATAGGTTTTTGATTCACCATTCTAATATGAAAAAACAAAGCAAGGAGTTCTGCAAGAATGAAACCAAGAGAATGAAATAACAAAAGGAGAAGGAAGCACAAAAGAGATAAAAATACTAGGAAAACGAATCGACATTGGTCACATGAGATGGAGATGAAGGAGGTTGTCGTTATCTTTGATGGAGATGAAGGAGGTTAGAGATTTGTCTTTGTCATTTGATATAGGACGATGAAGGAGGATGATTGATGAAGGAGGTTGGAGGAGATAGTCATTGATGGAGATGAAGGCCATTGTTGGGGAGATAAATGAGAATACGACCGGATGGGTATCCAAGAGAGGCAATTAAAAATTGTTTTTAATGCTATGGGACATGTCAGCGCCGCCTTTTCACCTACCATTCCATGAATGCCACGTGGCAACCCGCCATGTACCTAACACGTTGTCGTGACGTGGACGATGTTGCTGGGAAAGCGCGGGGCTTCTGGCTGTGAGAGTAACAGGTCACCAAAGATGGCATTCACATTGTCATTTCACATAACCTCTTGCTTGATTACATGACAACACAAAACCTACATGAGATACAACTCAAAGGTGCTGATTTTTTTACATAAGAGAAGGTATTCACACCAAAACATTAACTGCCTTTCACAAAAATTACTTCACTTTGGTGTCTCTGGAATTCCATTCTCCATTTCCTGGCACTGTATACATGCAAAATCAGCATAAACTACTCATGGAAATCAGGTCCACCACCAAACATTCAACATGGCCCTCCTTGATTATGAGAAGAAATGCTTCCCCAAGCTATCAGCAGCATGCAGCAAAGGTGTTCACCAACGCTCCATCAGGAAGCTCCAAACAACAAAAAAAAACAAAAAAGGAACAGCCCAACCAGTTCAGCATGCAGGTGATCACTTCATCTGAAAGTATGTCCTTGTTCTTGTCTTCTATGCCCTCAGTCTGCACACACATTGCCTCATAGCATGCTTTAAATTGTCCGCTTTAGAGAAAGCAGAAAACGCTCCTACAGCATCCCCAGTACTGCAGTTCTACATCCTGAACAAAACACCTCTCTCCTGTCTTCCGCTTCTCACACTTGAAAGCTATAAACCTCCAGTGAAAACAATACTGACCACCTTCGCAGAGTCAAGGCCCTCCCTAATATTTGCTCTGCGTTTTTTAGCCTTCCTCCTCTGCGCTGCTGGACAGCCCACGTTGCTCCTCGTGTGGCTCTTCAAGCCCACACATGATCCGTGCAGCCTTCATCGAAAGAGTCCTGCACATCCACCCTTGTCAGTCTTCTCTGCTCAGTGTTCCCTTCACTCACACAGGTGGCTCCAGTCGTGAGTTCTCCACGATTCCCGAAAACCTGCAGCTACGCCTAGCCACAAATCGCCCAGCTCCCCAGTTGTCAGCGTTACCTCAGTAGCTGCGCTCGATGCCTCTACTCTCCACGTTCACACACGGCTACGCTCCTGACCCACCGTCGCTAGCCTGTAAATGCCTTTGGCACATGATTATCAGTCCTAAGTCTAGAAACCACTTTCCAGCTGCCTTGGACACCACGGCGGGGGGTCTCCTTGATATTGCGTCTGAACACTTTCTTAGGTGGGGGTGAAATACTTCTCAAAACTTCCTGCTCACACCACGCCTCTGTATCAAATTCCAAACCTTTCCTCCTAAGGGCAGGGCCCCTTCCAGGTCGACCATGACTAGAAGTTTCAGAGAGCCCTCGTTTTCTCCTGGGTAAACCGAGAACACTCCATTCATCTACACCACCATATCTTGACGGCTCTCTCCACTGGTTAGCCTCATCATCACTTAAACAAGAGAGCTCACCTTGGCCCCTCAGGTAATCTGCAGGATTTCCCCCCCAAACAACTCGGCGGCCCCCTTCTCTTCCAGCTGCGCCTACTCTCTTCAATTCGCCAGCTTCCAGAATGGCATGCGTTGGCCACCCCTCATACCTCCACGCAGCTTACCTTATAAGTGGCCACATTTTCCATCATTTTATTTTATTAAAGCCACCAGTTTTTCCATTTCACACCAAATGCCCAAGGCAACATGGCCCCTCATCACCTTTTTTCTGCCCATTTTTTTGCTTGGCACCCAAGAGGTATGCCAATCCTTGTCTTCATACCCCTGAGGTCAACCATGCCAGTGTAATACTTTGTCTTGGAACCACGTCCATAATTGAGCTCATATTCATAGGGAGTGCTTGGTCTTTTGCTAGTAGACCTTGGTGACTACACACATTAACTGCTCCAACACATGCCACTGTATCTGAGTGGATACCTGAACATGCTTTCACTGCATAGACGTGCCACAGCACGACACCCACCCCCTCTAAACCTGCACATCCTCCGGTATGTGCCACACAGGTCCTCGAAATCAGTGTCCATGCATTATTTACTCACCAACATTGGTATATGTACAAGCATCCAACTAGGCATCTTAAACCCTGTCAAACCTGACCCAGTTAGTATCACCCTAGTAAAGTTGAAACAGTAGAAGAATATACATAGTGCCACTCACAAGGGGTTATCCTTTGTTGAAACATAGCATGACATCTTAGCCTACCCCCTAGCCTGCAAGATATTTATATCTTAGCAATCACATCTGAATGGTTCTGCTTTCCCACCTGGATCAAATACCAATCGCTTTTGGCATATGTGCCATATCCTTTGCTCATATGAAGCCCTATCCTCACTTAGATTCTCTGCATATGCATAATTATCCTCATCATTCAAAGTGGGATGCTCTTCAAAATAATTTCCTTCAAAATTTTCCTCAGGCCATGTTTGAAGCCTTTGCACTACATATTGTATGGCCACACCAAATAACAACTGCATTAACAGCATGGAACACACACTTGGTAACATCCCATCCAAATCTACCTTGCCTGGATCCAGCTCACCCACTGACAAACATTCATTCTTCTCATCCAAAGACAGAAAAGCATGGTCTTCATTGGCTTCCTCTATGCTATTATATACCTCTTCTTTAGGCCGTTGCAAAGTATGCAAAGCATCCACACCATCAACACATACAAAGTCCAACAAGGCATCATCGAGAATAGCCTCCAGCTCTGGATCAATCTCATCACAATCATTTGGCTTACATAACACCTACACATCCTCACTTGCAACCGACAGTTGACTAGCATCAAGCATAGAAGAGCCCAAAGCTGATGGGGATCTATTATATACCATGAAATCATCCAATGCATCATCTAAGATAGCATCCAATCCAGGATCAATCGCATTGAAGCCATTATCATCTTGCAATCCCACATATTGATTATCATGAACATTCATACCCCCATAACTATATCCATTTGGTTGCTCATATGCAGCCTCTTGAGGCTCTGTGACCACACTTTGCATATCCTGCATGTTATCTCCCAGTATTTCTTGATACCTGTCTGCAGATGGGCTTAGAATTATGGGTCCCTCACCCAAGTACCCTTGAATCTGTATGTCATTGAACCCTGTATGATCCAAAAAGACAGATTCAATTTCCTTCTCCAAATCATCGTCATAAACAGGCTTCCAAGCTCGAGATTGTTGTTCACAAATGTGGTTGCAAGGTAACCCTGACACTGTGATGACATAGCATCACCCTGTTTATTGTTGGAACACCTAGTTAGCATTCCAGGATAACCCAAATCCAAAGAACCTTGGCAACCAGCTTCAGAAGCAACATCACTGTTGGAATCACCCATATCACTCACCCCCTCTAAATCAATCACACATACTTGTGGCCCATCTTGTAATATTTTATTTTCCTCGCATGCATATTCATGTACATCATCCTGCTTGTAAGCATCATAACCAGATAAGAATGCAGTAATGATAGCATCTTCTTCTTGTCTTAGATCTTCAAACTCTGCAATCATGCTTTCAGCAAGAAGCATTGGTTCCTGCTGTTCTTCACACATATGATACGACACCTGAGGAATACCCTTCGAAGGAGCACTTTCGTCATGAGAATCCTCAAGTTTACACAGCTTACATGCTTCACAGCCCAAGAGGAAACTATTAGCGATGTCCTCTTCCTCGTGTATTGGTTCTTGAGCACCTATCCTGAAGCTCTCTGAATCAAGTGTCTCCTCAAGCATAGGCATACACACATCATGTGGTACGATTATAGGACCTTGTATGTCTGCACCCTCAAACAAGGAAGATAGATTATACTTGCACAGTTCACCCATTGCATCTTTATGAGGCTGTAGCAAAGCATCGCTTTTGTCACTGTGAAGGCCTTGTTGCTCACTAATGGCTTTTTGCAGTCCCAATTTAGCATAAACAGCCTCCACAATCTCTGTATCAGCCTTGAATAGCAATTGATTATCCTCCATAAGACATGCATCGCGACAACCGCTTCTAAATTGGCTCGGATCGTTGCTGGAACACTATCACAGCTCACATTATACCTCATTTCATCACCCTTTTGCTTTTTCTTTTCCCAAGTAAGTTGCTCCTGCTTTAGGTTCATGGAACTCGCATAAATAAGTGCATCTGCAAAATCACTCCATCGTTTGGAGTGATACTCTGCTAGTTCCAGCACTTCATCTTTTAAATAAGGACTTATAAGGTATGCAAAAGATGCAATCATCATGTTTTCTGGAACCCCTTGATTCTTCATCTCTATCTCGTAACACCTTAGATAGCTTTCTAGATCGAAACCATCAAATATATTCACCCTGTTATATACCAATTGCACCGCAATTTCCACCGCTTCTTGAATTCGCTTTTCTTCTTCAATCTTCCTGAACCGCTCTTCAAGCTCTTTCATCTCTGCATATAAATGCTCCATTTTGCTAGCCATCTCTATGTACTGTAACCCCAGCGGTTTCACGTCGGGTTCACCAAAGCTGTCGTGACGTGGGCGGTGTTGCTGGGAAAGCGCGGGGCTTCTGGCTGTGAGAGTAACAGGTCACCAAAGACAGCATTCACATTGTCATTTCACATAACCTCTTGCTTGATAACATGACAACACAAAACCTACATGAGATACAACTCAAAGGTGCTGATTGTTTTACATAAGAGAAGGTATTCACACCAAAACATTAACTGCCTTTCACAAAAATTACTTCACTCTGGTGTCTCTGGAATTCCATTCTCCATTTCCTGGCACTGTATACATGCAAAATCAGCATAAACTACTCATGGAAATCAGGTCCACCACCAAACATGCAACATGGCCCTCCTTGATTATGAGAAGAAATGCTTCCCCAAGCTATCAGCAGCATGCAGCAAAGGTGTTCACCAACGCTCCATCAGGAAGCTCCAAACAACAAAAAAAAACAAAAAAGGAACAGCCCAACCAATTCAGCATGCAGGTGATCACTTCATCTGAAAGTATGTCCTTGTTCTTGTCTTCTATGCCCTCAATCTGCACACACATTGCCTCATAGCATGCTTTAAATTGTCCGCTTCAGAGAAAGCAGAAAACGCTCCTACAGCATCCCCAGTACTGCAGTTATACATCCTGAACAAAACACCTCTCTCCTGTCTTCCGCTTCTCACACTTGAAAGCTATAAACCTCCAGTGAAAACAATACTGACCACCTTCGCAGAGTCAAGGCCCTCCCTAATATTTGCTCTGCGTTTTTTAGCCTTCCTCCTCTGCGCTGCTGGACAGCCCACGTTGCTCCTCGTGTGGCTCTTCAAGCCCACACATGATCCGTGCAGCCTTCATCGAAAGAGTCCTGCACATCCACCCTTGTCAGTCTTCTCTGCTCAGTGTTCCCTTCACTCACACAGGTGGCTCCAGTCGTGAGTTCTCCACGATTCCCGAAAACCTGCAGCTACGCCTAGCCACAAATCGCCCAGCTCCCCAGTTGTCAGCGTTACCTCAGTAGCTGCGCTCCACGCCTCTACTCTCCACGTTCACACACGGCTCCACTCCTGACCCACCGTCGCTAGCCTGTAACTGCCTTTGGCACATGATTATCAGTCCTAAGTCTAGAAACCACTTTCCAGCTACCTTGGACACCACGGCGGGGGGTCTCCTTGATATTGCGTCTGAACACTTTCTTAGGTGGGGGTGAAATACTTCTCAAAACTTCCTGCTCACACCACGCCTCTGTATCAAACTCCAAACCTTTCCTCCTAAGGGCAGGGCCCCTTCCACGTCGACCATGACTAGAAGTTTCAGAGCGCCCTTGTTTTCTCCTGGATAAACCAGGAACACTCCATTCATCTACACCACCATATCTCGACGGCTCTCTCCACCACTGGTTAGCCTCATCATCACTTAAACAAGAGAGCTCACCTTGGCCCCTCAGGTAATCTGCAGGATTCCCCCCCCCCAAACAACTCGGCGGCCCCCTTCTCTTCCAGCTGCACCTACTCTCTTCGATTCGCCAGCTTCCAGAATGGCATGCGTTGGCCACCCCTCATACCTCCACGCAGCTTACCTTATAAGTGGCCACATTTTCCATCATTTTATTTTATTAAAGCCACCAGTTTTTCCATTTCACACCAAATGCCCAAGGCAACATGGCCCCTCATCACCTTTTTTCTGCCCATTTTTTGCTTGGCACCCAAGAGGTATGCCAATCCTTGTCTTCATACCCCTGAGGTCAACCATGCCAGTGTAATACTTTGTCTTGGAACCACGTCCATAATTGAGCTCATATTCATAGGGAGTGCTTGGTCTTTTGCTAGTAGACCTTGGTGACTACACACATTAACTACTCCAACACATGCCACTGTATCTGAGTGGATACCTGAACATGCTTTCACTGCATAGACGTGCCACAGCACGACAACGTGTACACGCTATAAAGACTAATCAAAGCCGTTAATCACGCCACCTTTTCATCCTCTTATCGATTTTCACCCGCCATTCCATGAATGTCACGTGGCAGCCCACCATGTACCTAACACGTGTACATGCTATAAAGACTAATCAAAGCCGTTAATCACGCCACCTTTTCGTCCTCTTATTGATTTCGCCTTGTCTGTCCTCTTGTTTGCCTCCTTCCAACTTTCGACTACCCCCACACTACTGAACCGATATTCCACCTCCTACATGACAGTCTCCATCCATTCCCATGCATGAAATGTGAGTTTTTGTATATTACTTGATTGTTTTGTGAGTTTTTTGTATATTCCTTGATTGTTTTGTTTATTCTTTGACTGCTTGCCCTCTGCCATTGAATCTTGCTTTATGGTGATTCGATTCACATTAGAGCAGATGACGAGCCATTAGAATCTCAATACGGCTCCATGTGTTATGGTGAATCGAATCACTAAAATGCAAGATGGAATGGTAAGAGATTCAGGATAATCCTCCTCCCGTTGTAGTAAAGCGATTCACTATAACGCGAGGAGGATTGTTTTGCTTTGACTGGCCTTTGGTCTCGTGTTATGGTGAATCAATCCACTATAACGCAAGATCAAAGGGCAAAGGATTCACGATAATCCACCTCGCATTGGTGTTAATTAATTCACCATAATGCGAGGAGGATTATTGTGCTTTCAGTGGCCCTTCATCTCACGTTATGGTGAATGGACTCAACATAACACGAGGAAGTGCATATTGCTTTCTTGGCCACCCTCTCTCGCATTATGGTGAATTGTTAATCGTGTACTACTGAATAGCTAAGTTTTCTGCACTTGCTTGCGTTTTCAAATGGCTCGTGTAAGGCATACAGCTAGACCCAAGGACAATGCAGGTCCCTCATCTAGTGGGAAGAAGATGGGCACTCTGAATGCCTCAAGATCAAGGAAATCAAGCAGTCCTTCCCGATTATCCAAACTGCAGCCTAGACAAAGGCGTTTCGCAGAGCATTCGTCAGTGCTGCGAGAAATCACATGATTTATGAAGCACCCGCGACTGCTGCTATTCCAAGATCACCTTTCTAGAGGCTTGTCAGGAGAATTTGCGAGCGAAATGGAATTTTGTTTAGGTGGAAGGCATCGGCCCTGTTTTGCTTGCAGGAGGCCGCAGAGGATTGGATGATTGTATTTTTTTGGATAGTTACGTTCTTGCGGCCCATGCACACAGGGTCGCAGTGATGAACAAAGATTTTTTAGCCTAGTAGCCCTTCGTTTTAGATATGATAAGTTACTTAGGCCAAATACAATTACTGATGCACGAATGGTGCAAATTTTGGATGTCCGTCCCGTTCAAAAAGTTCTATGTACCCTATCATATTAGAGGACAAAGATGTTATTTCTCGATTCATGCTGAGGAGATAAACATTTTGTTTGATCCTAGAACTGAAGTCAACGACAAAGTGCTCAGATGTGCTTTAAGGTATACTCTTTTCTCTATCCTCCCACAATTTTTCATTCTTGGCTCTTAAAAGTTTAAGCGTAACTCTTGATATGTTTTCTTGTGAAGTTTTGTTATATAGCAATTGCCCGAGGATGTACAGCATCGGGTGTTCCAAATTGATTCGCTAGTGTCAACACTTGCTAGTAGAGTCAGTTTCCTTCCTTGATGTGCTGAACTGGTTTCAGGAGGTCTAGTTGGACGATGCTCGAGCAATTTTTTTGGCATATCATGAAAAGTGAGTTTGTCTCTGTATCTCTCTTGCATGATGTTTATACGAATCACCATACACGAGTTGTATAGTGCTTCCTTTGGCACGTGCTCTCACTTCACAGTGAATTGATTCACCACAATGCGAGGAGGCATTTTGTTTTTCATCTAGCTTGAAACTAATAGAAATCTATTTGGATGTGATGTAGTGCCCATTGGAGTCTTGCTCTAGTCGATGTGCAAGACAATGTTATTTACCTTGAAAATTCGACATCTGGTGTCTATGGCAATGTTTTGCTGTGAGTTAAAATCATTACGATACATATTATTGTTTAAGTTAGAAGTCCGAATTGATTAGGATATTGATTGGTCTTTGTTTGCAGTGGTGTCAGGAAACTAATGGGCCGCTTCTGAGAGCCTGAGCATGCACACCGACACCCTAGGCGAGCGACCATTCGAAGGGTTAGTGTGCCCAAACAAGATGATGGTTATAGCTGTGGATGGAGGGTTGCTCTCAATGCATTGTTGCTGCTACTACGGAGCATTTTTCAGCACCCCTCAGAGGATGTAAGCATTTTCTAGCTCCCATATGCATGCATACTCTTGTTTATCTTCTTGTATATTGTCATGTTGATCTTATGCCTTGATGAATTGTGATGGCAGTGTGCGATCCCTGTTCCCACCGCGCAACGGATTCAAGATACTGGCAGCGGAAGTAGCACTTCATGCGCGGGGCAAGAACCCACACTCGGGGCCTCGTCCACAGATATCCGGACAAGAGACTAATCCGTCGGTTTTTCAAAAACCGAACCCGAAAAAAACTTCCCTTACCCGGAAAGCATGGGCGATTCCACCAGGATAACTCTTTACTCTAACGTAGTCAAGATCATTACTGATCAAACCGATCCGACTGCACCTCTAACGGTACTTGGTCAGATCAAGGAAGAAACTTGCACTTGGATCATTGGGATCAACGCTTTTTTCCCCATCAAGAGGCACAGCCGTTGATTCCTATCCATAGAACAATTTACTATCCGGGATTTACTTCATCTATCGTAATAATAGAATTTAAATCTCGATTTACGGATCCATCAGTCCAGCCTAACCCCATCCGATCCCATGGGTTAGCCAACCGCCCAACCACTGTAGTGATGGGATCCAATTTGGAATTTGGTTAGGTTTTGTCCCGGGTACCAAGGAAAAGAGTTCCAAGGCCCCCTAGCCGGAAGTTCATGCAAACATAAAACTAGCCACACCACTTACACACCCAATATGAAATTGCCTTTTTCTTAGCATCAGCTAACTTTAAAACAATCCTTTAATGAAACCATAGTACCACTGATCACAATCTTCCAATTTATCCGGTTGATTCATAATTTCCCATCATTCCTTCATCAGAGTATCTATGGCATCATTGGCAACTAGAACGCTCACCACCTGTCCACACAGGGGCCTTTTCAATAGTTCCTAGCCCATAATACTCGGCAATGTAATCACTTATAAAAATCAAGATGGACTCTCGTTGAAGATCAGCAAGATCAACCAACAGATCCATATAAAGAGCCATGGACTCATCCATTGAAGACCAGCAAGGTCAATCAACCAGATCCATGCCCGGTTTCACAAAAACAACTCTTACTCCTTGTTCCAATATCTTCCTCGATGCACGCGTGGGTATCCTGGGCGACCCAGAGCCCGAGCACCGTATGGTCAGCACCCTCTAGGATCCTTCGTAGGTGACCTAGCGCTTCACTCATAGGCCGCTTCCTTGGTCCCTCATCCACCGTACCGGAAGCTCACCATTTTAATCGAACCGAGGCTGGTCAAGACCTCGGCCGACCTTGCTACGCGAGACGTCCTCCATTGACTCTCCGTCAGCAGTTGCAACTTTATCAGTTAGGTCTCCACGACCTTAATCACAAGACGGTCAAAATGCTTTCCCAGCATTCTTGACATAAAACAGCCATTTACAAACAGTATTTACAAACAGTTTACAAATACAATTTCTATATTAACTCTCATTTTTCCACATTATCCCTCATATAATCCACATTACTTATTCCACATTCCATTTATATGTGTACTCATCCAATCACATCATTTTCCATCTCTTCACTTCAGATTCCTTCACATCACATATCATATATTCACATCCATACATCCACATCCACATTCACATCCATACATCCACATCTAAATGCTTACCTCCATTTTCACATCCTCATTTATACATCCACATCCCATATCCACATTCATACATACACATCCATATCCACATCCATACATCCACATCCACATCCATACATCCACATGCATACATCCACTATCACGTCCTCATTCATACATCCACATCCACATACATACATACATCCACATCTACATCCACATTCACATACATCCACATCCACATTCCCATTCACATCTATACATCCACATCTACATCCACATACATACATACATCTATATCCACATTCCCATTCACATCTATACATCCACATCTACATCCACATACATACATCCACATCTATATCCACATTCACATACATCCACATCTATATCCACATTCACATACATCCACATCCACATTCCCATTCACATCTATACATACACATCTACATCCACATACATACATACATCCACATCCATGTTCCACATTCACATCTATACAACCACATCTACATCCACATTCACATACATCCACATCTACATTCACATTCACATCTATATCCACATCTATATTCCCATTCACATCTATACATCCACATCTACATCCACATACATACATACATCCATATCCACATTCCACATTCACTTCTATACAACCACGTCTACATCCACATTCACATCTATGCATATACATCTTCATGCATACATCCATTTTCACATGCATACATCCACACTCCCATCTCCACATCCACACATCCACATACATACATCCATTTCCACATTCCCATTCATATAACCCCATATGCCTTCATATCTAATCTTTTATATCACATCCATTCTCACCCTATCACAACCCATATACATCTTATCTCATCTCATACACTTCTTATCTCATCCCATACACATCTTATCACATCTTAACTCATCTTATATGCATCTTATCATATCTTATCACTTCCCATATCTTTTATGCATACTTCTATGCATGAAATTCAATTATGCTAAAAGTAACACTTTTATAATAAAATAATAATCTCTTATGCATACCTCTATGCATGAAATTCAATTATACTAAAAGTAACACTTTTATAATAAAATATTCATCTCTTATGCATACCTCTATGCATGAAATTCAATTATGCTAAAAGTAACACTTTTGATATAAAAATTTATCCATTATGCATACTTCTAAGCATGTAAATAAAAATGATAAAAGTAACACTTTTGATATAAAAATTTATCCATTATGCATACTTCTAAGCATGTAAATAAAAATGATAAAAGTAACACTTTTGATATAAAAATTTATCCATTATGCATACTTCTATGCATGTAAATAAAAACGATAAAAGTAACACTTTTGATATAAAAACTTATTCTTTATGCATAATATAAAAATTCAATTTCTCCATGATTATAATGAATTCTTTCAATTAGTCTAGGATGATAATTCCTAGAATATGGTAGGAAGTCCTCTTTTTATGCTTTGAATGAAATTATTTTATGCATAATTTTTATAAAAATTTTGCCATAGCTCCGCTGCTATGACTGATAAATCTCAATTTTTCTAAGGGATAATGCTTATCATTAAGGAAATAATTAAAATGATCTCTAATTGGATTATCAATCCATAATGGATTGAATCATCAATATACATAAACTAAAAGCATAGAAAAAAGGCATTAATTTGACCTCAAGCATAGCTTAATCTTGGGTTAAGGAAAAGCTTTATGAAAAGCTTGATTTGGATTGAGAACGGGTCATGAGTATGACCATTTCTTGAGTGAGAGAGAGAATTTACATAAAAATCATTAGAATTTAAACATAAATGAAAATTAACTTCAATAGCATTTATTAAATTATGTAACTCTTCACTACTATTCAAACTTCAATAGCATTTAAAAAACCATACCAATTAAACTTCTCAAGCTTGAGAGGGGTTGAGAAGAGAGAAACATTGAGAAATTATAGAAAGATCAATATTCACTAATTACCTTACAACTTGCTTGATTCTTTGTTCACGGTAGAGGCCCCCAACCAATCAATTGGTTAAGTATGTTGATGGAGCCACTAATGGGGATTGAAGAAAGAGGGAAGCTCCAAAAACTAGTGAATTATTAAATGAATTCACAGTTCTTGGCTTAGGTGGAGTAGAGTAACGATGCATAAACACTATCTATTTTTCAACAAGGGGGAGGCTTCTATTTATAGGAAAAATTGAGCTCCTAACCAAACAAACTGATTCTAGAATTTTCTAAATCAGTTTGGTCAATATTTGACCATTTTTAGGTCAGTTAAGCTAACTTTTTGGAACTAGACTTGAATGAGGAGAGAGGAGAGATGAAATATCTCAATTTTTATGAGTTTAAAACTCATTCAAGCATGTGAAATATGCACCTCCTTTAAAGAACTCCCCTTCCTTACATATGTGTCATAATGGAATCATTTTAATATTGCTCATAGTTTTTTTACTAATAAACCTTGTACATTTTCAACTCTTCATCTTATGTGAAATATGCACCTCCTTTAAAGAATTCCCCTTCCTTACATATGTGTCATAATGGAATCATTTTAATATTGCTCATAGTTTTTTTACTAATAAACCTTGTACATTTTCAACTCTTCATCTTATGTGAAATATGCACCTCCTTTAAAGAATTCCCCTTCCTTACATATGTGTCATAATGGAATCATTTTAATATTGCTCATAGTTTTTTACTAATAAACCTTGTACATTTTCAACTCTTCATCTTATGTGAAATATGCATCTCCTTTAAAGAATTCCCCTTCCTTACATATGTGTCATAATGGAATCATTTTAATATTGCTCATAGTTTTTTACTAATAAACCTTGTACATTTTCAACTCTTCATCTTATGTGAAATATGCACCTCCTTTAAAGAATTCCCCTTCCTTACATATGTGTCATAATGGAATCATTTTAATATTGCTCATAGTTTTTTACTAATAAACCTTGTACATTTTCAACTCTTCATCTTATGTGAAATATGCATCTCCTTTAAAGAATTCCCCTTCCTTACATATGTGTCATAATGGAATCATTTTAATATTGCTCATAGTTTTTTACTAATAAACCTTGTACATTTTCAACTCTTCACCTTATGTGAGCATTTACTCATTTTTGGGTATCTTCTTTTTATAAATTTGGATTTATCTCTTCCCTACACATGGATTGATGCTATTGGCCCATAGGAACCTTAATTGGACCATAGTCTAAAGATTTCTGAAAATCTAGACCCTTAGACTAAGGTTCTTTATACCTATTTCCAATTAATTCCAATCGCACATTGGAAAATTCTTTTTGAATTTCTGTTTCAGGGGAACTCATCTGAATTATAAGAGATATTTTTCTATCCAAAAATATTCAAAATCTGAATATTCTCTCTCTCTAGAATAATTTTCCTCTCTCTAGGCTAAAATAGTTAGCAACAGGGTCTTTATATTTCTGAAGAGGGTTGATTACAGGGGAAGATACTAGACATCAAAAAGGGGTTGGGGGAGGAATCTTACATTCTACCCCACTTAAAAAATGCGAGATGTCCTCATCTCGCAACTTGTGATAATTTCGCAAGATTCACGAATATGAGACTTAGAGAAAAATTTTAATCAAGATTAACCACCAAGATAAGTCTTAAAGAGAGCAAGATTCAAAATACGAGCAAGATTTAAACTTTATTCATTCTCGGAACTTATACAGTAAAGATAGAGGAACTCTTTACACTTCCATAAGCCCGTCCATCATATGGTCACAAAAGCAGTCCTCACAAGCTGCACAAGTATAAGGTAACTCATCTATGGGAATGATTCTGTGGGTTATTGCTGCGCCTATCTCAGTGGTATGAGGTGTTCTAACAAAAGGACCTCTGAGAGGCAAGCCAAAAACGGGGTAAAGGCATATCTTCTCATGAGGAAGAAAACACGCCAGTAAGAAGACCCGCTCAGAAAACCCAAGATGCCGTGATCTCATGACGCAGTAGTATCGGGGACCCAAACCCAAAGCTTCAATAACCATGGCCAAGCGGACATTATTACGAAAATGTTGCTGACCCCAGGGTGTTACCCTAGTTATGTCTTGATAGGTCCGCCATTTGGTCTGCGCTACAGAAGTTCCCAAGTGAGGAAAAAGTGAGCGCTCATACTGTTCTATAAAATCCTTCTTCACAGACTCACTTGCGTCTTGAAGGTGAGGAATCATTATGGATAAAACTAGTTCTTGTTGCCAAGCCATGAAGGAGATTAAGAAAGAAAGGAGATCGATGGAAGTAAGATTACTGTGAGCGACAAGTAAAAGTTACGACTTATATAAAGGAAGGAGCTAGCGTAACTTAGAAGCCAACGGTATCTTGCCACTGAAGCTTTATCGTCTTTCCATGATTTGGATTTGGCACATATTTCTATGAAATACATTAAGAACTTTGAGATGAGGAGGTAAAAGAAGCTTGTAGGCTAAGTCATCTACTTTCATTGAATTCAGATATAAGGCTCACAATATCTGGGGGATAAGTTCTTATACTCCCCAAGAGATAAAGAACTTCTTTTGGGCCGTACTCGAATGAAAACCAAAACCTTGGTATCCAAAACACCGATTTTCACTTCTGAACTCATTGTTCTGAATCCTTAAAACAGCGTGACTCCTGAGAAGTATTCTAGGGAAAGGGTCTTCCTTTTTTTAAACAGAATCTTTCTTTTATTTTTGAGAGGGAATAATTATAAGATCAAAAAGGGAGATTCTTACTCCTGTATACCTCGAAGGCTGGGGAGGAATCTTACATTCTACCCCACTTAAAAAAGTGCGAGATGTCCTCATCTCGCCAAGTAGAGGACAACTCTTTTTCTTAAGATCCAATTTATTCTAGGGTTCCTTATATTCTGGTCAACCCAACAGAATACGGGGATAAATATCCCTTATATAGAACTCATTATTAAATAACAATTCATTTCAGATCATATCATTCATATCTTTAACACGATAATGGTCCATCAGATCGAAAATTTTTCTTTCTGAACATTCCTCCACGGGAATTTCAGTCAAGCAAGTTTTCAATTTGTCATCCCTTAACTTGATATACCGAGTCAAGTGTTAACAGTAGCACTTTGACAGCATAATCCACTAATCTCATAGTGATTTGCTGAAATCATTATCATTATTTATCATTACAGGGACTCGTCCCATTCATCCTCATTGTGGTTTTGCTCAGGTTATTATATTTCAACTAAATTTCAAAAATCATCATTTTTCAATCAGAATCCCAATCAATTCATCAGTTCCCAAACAGAATTAAAAATCATATCAACCACATTCAAATTCATCATCTGGATAGCATTAACGCTTATAATTTCAAGTCTTAGATTTACTCGTATATACTGTCAGTAAAGAGCTGCAGTTATACTCTCCGTATATACGGATAGTCACGGCCCTTGGAATTATAAGGTAAATACCATCATGTCTAGGCCTCAAGCAAGTCAGGGATTCTATATAATTGCGGTACTTCCATCTGAAGACCCAATTACCAAATTACGAATTTCAGTTTGAATATCAAATTGTATGAATTATATCACACAATTACAACTTTTTTGTGTTTCTTGATAAATTTTTGACATATTTGGTTTCTCAGTTGATCTTTATTAGCCAAATGCTCTGATACCAACTGTGAGATCCCTTTTCCCACCGCGCAACGGATTCAAGATACTGGCAGCGGAAGTAGCACTTCATGCGCGGGGCAGGAACCCACACTCGGGGCCTCGTCCACAGATATCCGGACAAGAGACTAATCCGTCGATTTTTCAAAAACCGAACCCGAAAAAAACTTCCCTTATCCGGAAAGCATGGGCGATTCCACCAGGATAACTCTTTACTCTAACGTAGTCAAGATCATTACTGATCAAACCGATCCGACTGCACCTCTAACGGTACTTGGTCAGATCAAGGAAGAAACTTGTACTTGGATCATTGGGATCAACGCTTTTTTCCCCATCAAGAGGCACAGCCGTTGATTCCTATCCATAGAACAATTTACTATCCGGGATTTACTTCATCTATCGTAATAATAGAATTTAAATCTCGATTTACGGATCCATCAGTCCAGCCTAACCCCATCCGATCCCATGGGTTAGCCAACCGCCCAACCACTGTAGTGATGGGATCCAATTTGGAATTTGGTTAGGTTTTGTCCCGGGTACCAAGGAAAAGAGTTCCAAGGCCCCCTAGCCGGAAGTTCATGCAAACATAAAACTAGCCACACCACTTACACACCCAATATGAAATTGCCTTTTTCTTAGCATCAGCTAACTTTAAAACAATCCTTTAATGAAACCATAGTACCACTGATCACAATCTTCCAATTTATCCGGTTGATTCATAATTTCCCATCATTCCTTCATCAGAGTATCTATGGCATCATTGGCAACTAGAACGCTCACCACCTGTCCACACAGGGGCCTTTTCAATAGTTCCTAGCCCATAATACTCGGCAATGTAATCACTTATAAAAATCAAGATGGACTCTCGTTGAAGATCAGCAAGATCAACCAACAGATCCATATAAAGAGCCATGGACTCATCCATTGAAGACCAGCAAGGTCAATCAACCAGATCCATGCCCGGTTTCACAAAAACAACTCTTACTCCTTGTTCCAATATCTTCCTCGATGCACGCGTGGGTATCCTGGGCGACCCAGAGCCCGAGCACCGTATGGTCAGCACCCTCTAGGATCCTTCGCAGGTGACCTAGCGCTTCACTCATAGGCCGCTTCCTTGGTCCCTCATCCACCGTACCGGAAGCTCACCATTTTAATCGAACCGAGGCTGGTCAAGACCTCGGCCGACCTTGCTACGCGAGACGTCCTCCATTGACTCTCCGTCAGCAGTTGCAACTTTATCAGTTAGGTCTCCACGACCTTAATCACAAGACGGTCAAAATGCTTTCCCAGCATTCTTGACATAAAACAGCCATTTACAAACAGTATTTACAAACAGTTTACAAATACAATTTCTATATTAACTCTCATTTTTCCACATTATCCCTCATATAATCCACATTACTTATTCCACATTCCATTTATATGTGTACTCATCCAATCACATCATTTTCCATCTCTTCACTTCAGATTCCTTCACATCACATATCATATATTCACATCCATACATCCACATCCACATTCACATCCATACATCCACATCTAAATGCTTACCTCCATTTTCACATCCTCATTTATACATCCACATCCCATATCCACATTCATACATACACATCCATATCCACATCCATACATCCACATCCACATCCATACATCCACATGCATACATCCACTATCACGTCCTCATTCATACATCCACATCCACATACATACATACATCCACATCTACATCCACATTCACATACATCCACATCCACATTCCCATTCACATCTATACATCCACATCTACATCCACATACATACATACATCTATATCCACATTCCCATTCACATCTATACATCCACATCTACATCCACATACATACATCCACATCTATATCCACATTCACATACATCCACATCTATATCCACATTCACTAATGCACTTTTAATTTGAAAATGAGAGGATCAAATTTGCTACTGTGTTCCTTCACTTCTTGTTTTCTTACTTTAGGCCTTTTTGTGTACATAAAAATTCAATTGGGAAATTTTTACCTTCAATACATTGTTTTAAACAATAAAGCATTAAAAAAGCAATGTTCTGAATAGATAAGTTTATTGCATATGAAAAATACATTGTCACCGTATACATATACGGTGACAATGGTCACATCATATATCTTCTAGTGCCTCCAATTCATGTGGGACTGCAACATCTTTACAAATGATCTGATGCTCTCTTCTTCTACTTACCTTTCGACCATCGAGCTTGAAGCAAAATTGATCTAGAGGATTCTGGATAGCTACTTCTAATTCCTTCCTAACATATTCGAGAGTCCAATTCTCTTCCACTTCCAATGTCAATGATGGGTGACCCTGTCGAATCATAACTATATCTATCAAGCAAGAGTGGCTACCATCTCTTGTATCTTGGTCCATGCTTTCCCAGTTGTTGTTGATCCATCACCACCTTCTATAAGTAAATGACATGCACAGATGTTGCCTGGCAATATAGTATCTGATTCCAAAATATCATTAGGATAATTTCTCGAGTATAATCAAATAAGCTTTGTAACTGTTTCACAAAAAGACATTTGAATGTTATAACACTCACCGAAATGCAATGTCGGAGGTGTTCAATCGACATTCAATCAAATCATCTCCCTTTGATGATTTCACTCTCCAACCTTTGTCAAACAAATGATCAAGCCAGGCTTCATCTATATCTTTGCACATAAAAGTTGTTCTAGTTTTTCTCGATTGTTTACAATCAGAAAATAAATCAACAAAGCATGCAATTGGAACAAACAAACTTAAGTGGACATTTCTTACACCAATGCTAGGCTTCATAGCACATTTAATATCATTAAACATTTTGGTCCTGTATGACTCTATAACTTTTGTATCAAGCAATGGCCACTCAGGACTATCAAGTGTGCAGGCAAAGGAATATGTTCCAACTTTCCATGTCGACTCGATTGAGTGGGCAAGGTATAAAATGAGTCATAGAAATATGTTCTACTTCTTGCGAGATCACTTGGTGCACGACCTTCATATTGAAGTTCCCCCACCTCACCATGTACAACATTCAAGAATCCCGTCAAGAATTGTGCAGGC
Organism: Cibotium barometz; assembly: GCF_041138505.1. Classification (NCBI taxonomy): domain Eukaryota; kingdom Viridiplantae; phylum Streptophyta; class Polypodiopsida; order Cyatheales; family Cibotiaceae; genus Cibotium; species Cibotium barometz. The sequence continues at coordinate 24,298,376 of NC_141089.1, forward strand.
TCCTACTCTTGGAGATTAGATGGGTAGAAATCTATGCAAGGTAGAAAAATGTATATCAATCACCTTATTTGCAATATTGGAATACAAAACACAAGCACTTACAATGTGGTTTGTGTCTTGGAAGTCCCTCCAATGGTCCCACGTTGATCTCTTTTTGCATGAATAGATGCTGGATCAACACTTCTTTGATAGTTTTCCCTCCTAGTGCCATCTTGAAGTCAAGGATCCTTCCTTTCTAATGTTTGGCCAAGTCTTCAGATGCCTTTCCCTTCACTCGGTAGTGGCCATGTTTTCCTGGCTGCATAGTGACCCAAGAGTACTTCTTGTATACTTGGGAAATCCATTCTTCATTCTCAATGCAAGAATAGCCTCAACTTTTTGGGGATCCATAGAATTTCCATGCTTGCTAATGAGGTGACCCAACAAAATTCCATAAGTGACCCCAAGCACACACTTTTTTGCATTCAAAGCTATTGATTTTTCACGGCACGTGAAAGACATACCTAAGGGCTGCAACAAGTTTATCATGCATGGTCCCAATCCACAAATCATCCATGAAGATCTTTAAGAAATTGGTCAAATCATCACGAAAGGATTCATGCTTATAGCGTTGATATGAAGCACTCGCGTTGCAAAGCCCAAACAGCATGACATGATATGCATATGTGCCAAATATAGTGGTGAAAGTGGTTTTGAGCTTATCCTCATCAGCAATAGCCATTTGATTGTACCCAAAAAAGCAATCCAAGAAAGCATATATCTCCCTTCCCGCTAAAGAGTCAAGGATTTGGTCAATAAAAGGCAAAGGGTAGTAGTCCTTAATGGTAGCTTTGTTAAGCTTCTTATAATCAACACATATGCGAAGCTGCTTATTCTTTTTAGGGACTACAACAATAGGAGACACCCATTTAGTGTTATCGATAGGAACAATAGGAGACACCCATTCATTGTTATCGATAGGAAAAATCAAACCAGCTTCTAAAAGCTTTTTAATTTTTGTGTAAACCCCCTCTCTATAATGCTCAGGCAATCTGTGCTGACGTTGGCGCACAGGTGTAGTGTCGGGTTTAAGAGGAATGCGGTGCACAACAAGCTCGGGTGGAAAACCTCTCAACTCAGTGTAATCCCATGCAAAGATGTCCTGATACTCCTGACATAAAGCAATAATCTCCTCCCTCAACGGTGGATCTAAAGAAGTTCCCAAAAGCACAACTTTCTCATCCCCCTTTATAGGAACTCTAACAGTGTCCTCCTCTCTGGCCAAAGGTGGAGTCTCCTCATCATCATCAAGGGTAATCTCAAGAGGGTAAATTCAATAGGAACTCGATGTACATGAAGAAGTAGAACTCCGGTCATCATCCCCATCACTCTCAACATTAGTAGTAACCCCAAGACTCACAATAGAAGAAGGGTAAGCAGGAAGAACCGTTCGGGAAGATCTTCTACCAAGAAGCAACCGCCCTCTAGGAATGTCAATAACACAATCAGTCTTCCATTTCCAAGGTCGCCCTAATAGAAGCTAGTACTGGCCAGGTCGTGGACTAAGCCGCAAAACATAACAATCAATCTCCACCATACGCCCAGCGACAGTGCGACTGGCAAACCCTGGATGAAACCCTCAGCTCTCACTGGTTCTTCGATGATCACCCATACGCAAACTAGTAGCAGCAGGAACTCCATTGAAAGATAACCCCAGCTTGGAAAAGGTAGAATAACTCAAAACATTGATGCTTGATCCTCCACCATCAACAATAGCATGTGGAATCACTAGCTGGTGGATCATGCACTCCACTCGAGAACACTCACGCTCAGTAAGAAGGGAATCCACTTTCTGAACAATAGGAAGATTAAGACCCACTCCCTCGAAAGAACTCAAAGCTCTGCAGTACCTCCTCAAAAGGGCTGGGCTAGAAGGAGAAGTGAGAAGGTATTGTGGAAGGGACATGGTGAGCTCTACTCGATTAAGAGCAGAAACAAGGTCAAAAGAAAGAATGGGGGAAAACAACTTACTTAGAGTAGGGGTGGACAAGTGTGGCGAGGTCGAGGTAAAGGGTCGGCAATAGGAACACCGACATGGGTGGGTGGGTGGGTGAGTAGCAACAACAGGTTCGGGATCTCCCTCTTCATCAACAACCTTCTCTTTCCCCTTTCGTGTGATGGCTTGCACGAGTGATGAATCTAACTCAATCATATTAATCGAAGGGTTCTCAGTGGTGGTAGGTGGTGCACTAGACAAAGCAACTGCTCGAGACCTGGGAGACCCCCTCTGAAGAAGTGTCCAACTAGGGCCCGAGGGTTTCTCGGCACCAATATGATGATTAATGGGGCCGAGGGGTGGCAAAGTGGTGCTGCTATTCATCAAATGGCGCATCTTAATGTAACACATATCCTCTATGTGCCCCCTACCCAAACATTTCTCATAAGTGCAAATAACAGTGGGGAAATCTTTGAAAAGATGGCCGGATACATGACAAGCTCGACACACCATGTTGGTGGGATTAGGCTCAGGGCGACGTGCAGACAACAAGTTTTGTTGGTGCTTTAGAAAATTCACATCAAGAGTTACAGCCTTCACATTTTCATTAAGTTGGTTCATGTAATTTGTCATCATGTTTTTCAAATCCCCAATACTAGACGAGGTGCTTTCATACCCATCCCCCCCCCTTGTGATGTGCTGGTGGTGGAGTGGTAGAAGTAGAATTAGGGTAAGTCACATACGGTGATGGAGCATGAGGGGCAGGAACATGATTTTGTGAAGAGGTTAGGGGAGCCATGACGCTAGAAGAAGGTAGGGGTGCTAAAGGCAAAAGAGGTGGTGAGGTCACTTGAAGGTGAGGTGGTACAACGGGTGGGAATTGGAATGGTTGAGTTGGTTGAAGTTGAGGAACATACGATGAGGTTGGCCAAGGTTGTTCCGGGGAGGGGAAAACGGGAGTATGTGGTGCTAGCCATGGATAATACGAGGGAGATAGAGTCATGGCCTATTGTGGCTCGTAAACACATCGATAAGAGCTCTCCATATTAATGGCAAAAGTGATGGCCGTATTCAAGTCATTTGGGGCTTGAGCTCTAACCAAAATTTGGATGCTAGGGTGTATGCCTCGTAGAAACGAGTCCATGATGGTGAGTGGGTTGATGTTGAAAACGGGATTGTAATGATCAACAAAGTTCCTAAACCTCGTGGCCACTTGTTCCACGGTCTCATGCGGGTGATTTTGCTTGAATGAGCGTAATTGCTCAAAAAATGCGAAGAAGTTTGGAGGTTTGCAAAATTCAGCCAAGAATTTTTGCTCAAAATCAGCAAAGTTTGGGATGGAGTTTGGTTGTTGCTTGGCAAACCAATTTGAGGCCTCACCCTTGAGTGTAGTGCTAAAGTAATTCATCACATACCCTTCCTCAACGATGTGTGAGGTCAAAGAAGCAATTTTGAAATTGTTTAGATGAGCGGTGGGATCCTCCAATGGTGTCCCATAGAATGTGGGGAATGGGATGAGGGGTGCATCAGGACGGGCCAAGGTGATTGAATGGCGAATGGAGGAGGAAGTGGTGGTTGAGCCATAATTGGAATTGGTATAGAAATTACGATTCCAGGTGAGGAGGTGAACTTTGTAATGGAAAAGTGCAGGTGGGGCTAGAGTGAAGTAGGTGTTGCTTGGCTTTCTCCCTTTTATGGTATCTCTTAGCTTGGTCACTCTCTCTGAAGCTATCTTGCCAATCTTTGGCACTTTGCATAGGTTTCATACTGCTTCTCATCACTTTTCCCAACCACTAAGGTTTCAAGCTTTTAAAAATTAAAATGGGCCAAGCCCTTACTCCCACACATGCTTTTAAAAATTAAAGTGCAGTGCCTTGATGGAGGTTTGCCTGCTGCAAAAAAATGCTTGTGTGCCAAAACCAAGTGAGGGTACGAAGTGAAGGCATCACTCTTCAATATGCGCATGCTGCCACGCATATGCTCATGCTTCAAAACATAGTGGAGGGGTGGAAAAAAATGCAACATATATAATATGTATGTATAGGGGATCGGGTTTTTCCCTTGTACTCCCCAAGGGTTTTTTCATTCGCAGCTAGAGACATTTGTTTGAGTGGGGGTGTTGGAGCTATATACATCACACCCTAACTTGACCTAGATCTCACCTATATATACAAACTCATAATAAATATGAGCTTATATTTTGGGAGCGTATATGGTGTAACTCTCTTCCTTCTTCTCTTCGTGTTTGTGTATTTCCAACATCTAGAATTGCTAAGCCCGCTGTGATGGGCTTCTCCATGTTCTCCTTCCAACATTTGGGTGTGGCCATGGCATCCTTCATGCCCACACTCAGCATGGAGCCTACCCTAGCCATCGTCGCCTTGGAGTTGTGCCAAGGTAACCAGCTGCTCGTCTTTTTAATGAAGATGTCCAAGAAGATGCACGTTGCTAGACCAAGGGTCTAGTGGCACTGCATTATGGACATTCTGCATGTATTCCTCCCAAACAGTGAACCGTTCTTCCTCCCAAGTGGAAATTTTACAAGAGATACTGGTTATTCCAGAGGCAATATGCAAAAGTAGATATATGAGTGATTGGAAATCAAGGGCCGGGGGTCGAGAGGAGCATTGTTACACCTAGATACAAACCCGCTACTCAATTTAAGCCCACGTGCCACCACAAGGAGGGGGGCAGCCGAGTCAAAGCAAAACTCTGAGTTTCCCATGACCAAGTCGTGTCCACCCAACAGGTTCTAATAAAATAAATAATATCAATACGCCATGTACTTGTCCAAAAGATAGTGTGAATTATTTCTTCCTTCTCTTCAGTAAGTTCTACCTTCTTTTATTCGTGCACGAATCTCTAGACGCTAGGACTAGTGCTCCATAATAAAAACAAATTTTCCCAAAATAGAGACAATTACTTAATTTATTGTGTCTTTGGTTGCCTTTTTTATAACTAAAATATACAATAAATGAATCCTAAAAAAAAGGGTAATGAAAAATCATAGGCAGTTTTTCATAATTCTAGCTAGTCAACATACACTAAGTTGTCATTTTTTTCCAACACTATAATCTAGGACCATGCAAGGTCCACCTCATCCCTGACAATGACACCCACCCACTTAATATTCCGTAATACTTAGGTGTGTTGCATTATAATACAAGCTTATAACTTATTTATAAGGATGGTAACTAGTGGCTTCCAAAGTAGTCATGTTATGTGTGCAAAAACAAAAAAAGACTTAGGTATAATAGTAGCTTGAGTTTATAAGGTTTTTCACCTTCTCGGTGGTGAGGTTTATATTTTGGCACATTACGATGTCACGTGATCATGTGCAGGTCACTAAATGTTTCTTTATCAAGCAACTTTATTTCTTTAGTGAGTGCATATATTGGCTCCTATGATAGAAGTATCTTCTCTATAATTACACCATATTATTATATAAAATATTCATTTTTGGCATGCCTTTGATAAAGAAAGGACTTAGATGGATTCCAAGCTCTTGCTACCAAAAAAGAATCAAAATAAAATGCATTTATAATTGGCAAGGAGGATATATTCTTTTTATTGGTATAACTCACATGGGTTTCTATGGTAGATGGAGACACACCTCATACACACATATCAAGCATGCTGCCATAATGTGTCTAAAAATGATAAATATTCTTTTTTATCAATACAACTTGCATGTCTCTTTGTGGTAGGTGGATACATGGGAAACGCGCACCTCAAACACACATATCTAGTACGTTGCAAACAAAAAGTGCCTAAAAATGCTAAATATTTGGAAGGGATGATGCTCTACATAGGTTAACACACACTTTAAGATTTTTGTTCTTTTTGGGAACAATCACTATCATGCTTGATCTTATACACAAATCCCATGTATAGGAGCTTGTCTAACCTTTTTGAGGTTAATACACACTTTAAGATCTTTGTTCTTTTTGGAAATAATCCCTATCATGCTTGCTAGATCCCATGTTGTGATGAGCTTTTCTAGCTCTTCTTTGACCATTTGTTGTGTCCATACTTTGGGACTCATATGATATGTTTTGTGTTTACATGGTTTGGATACTCTCTATCCGTACTTGGGATATTCATATGATATGCTCTCTATATGGATGGTTTCGCACCTTCATGGGAATGTATGGTGTGTTTCGCCACTTCCAAAGGAATTCCCTTGCTGTTAGTGTGTATGTTAATGTATTTCGAGGCAACAAACACATCCTCGAATTTTTTGAGCATGGCTATCAATTCTCCTTCTTGCTTAGGGGCGAGGTCTTTAGTAATAAATATTGACTTCAGTTCTTCACATGGGCTAGCAAGAATTGCTTTCTTGACCTCAACGGGGCCATCATACGAAGCATGTGTCTCTCTATGTGTGCTTCTTTAAGCCTTCTCATTGTGTACCACTCTATTCTCGATGTTGTAGGATTTAAAATACTCGAGCACTTTCCTTAAATCTTCTCTTGATCCTCAGTGAGCTCCTTGAGTTTTTCTACCTAATCCTTGACTTTATTCAGCTTGCATCTAGTAGCTTGGTAGATCTTGGATTACTAGGAGCTCGTAGGCTCCATGTTACTTTATAGAACACTTTGTTGGTCTGAATGGTGACCTAGTTTAGGGTAGCTTACCACTGTCAAGTGTAGGTTTCATATGAATCTATAGCCTTAGCATAATACTGCAAAGCCAATGAAGATATGTCTCTATCACAAGAGGATAATTCTAGGCTCTATATGTGGTTTTCTCTTTCTAAGTTGGGTTATGGTGGGCAATACAAAAGTTGATTCTTACTCCTCATTGTTTTTCACTAGATGAATCTATAGCTACTCCTAACTTGAAGTTGTTGTTAGCTCTAATAGGGATGTAACATGGAGGTTATTTCCATCCCATAGAATTCTACAAAACTTGTTCCAATCTATTGTAGAAGAGTGTCCATGGTTGCCAAGGTATGGACCCAACCCTTAGGAGTTGTCAGGCTTTAGGAGGGGCTTGTACTCTTGGTTCTCATCTTCACGAACTTATTGTAACATTTACACATGTTAATCAAAGTGGTTTGAATAGTTGTTTGCCAAGGTAGGGACCTAACCCTTAAGAGTTGTCAAGGTCTAGGAGAGGCTTTTACTCTTGGTTATCATCTTCAGTAACTTATTGTAACATTTACTCATGTTAATCAAAGTGGTTTGGATAGTTGTTTCTAACTCATTGGTGAGAATGCCTTGACCTATGGGATGTCTTCGATGTCTTCAAGTTTTTATTTAAGGGGATTGGTTACCTTTGCATATATAAATTTGATTGGTTTCCCAATTATGAAAACCAATCTTTCTTATCTTATGTAGGGCCTTTTGAGGATCGTTATGTATGATCCACTTCTTTGAAAATCCATACCGCCCATGAATCTGTGATGGAAGCTGAGTTCGAACGTCTTGAATTTTGCATATTTCATGATGCTTAAGGGTGTGATTATGTTCCTATCCCCATCCATCAATATTTATCATGTGGCTTGTGCTTATGAGTGATGGAACACCTCGGGCTCCCAACAATCCTTGTGGTGATTATGCGGACACCTACATCACTATCCAAGATTGTGGAGACTATAGAACCCTTGTACATGACAAGTAACACAACATTTAGTTCCTCCTTTGAAATTAGTGCTCTAACTTGTTTATGGGCACATCCTTTGGTTTTTGTTATGGAGGATACTCAATAGTGGGATATGGATTAACCTCGTTCTCTTCAAGTTTGGGCTTAGCGATGTGGGATCTTACGTTTCCATTTGTTTAGTTGGATAAATTTCTCCAAATGTGGGAATTTCCTTGCAAAAGGGAACTTATTAGAGCTCAGACTTCAAAGGATGAGAAGGTTGTGAAGTCTGTTATATCTCATAGGTGATATTCACACTTTCTTGGTTTATACTCACTCTAAGATGGGCTATGACCTACCAAGGTGTAAGGGACTTCACAGTTACAATGTAGTCATTAGTTAAAATTTGGACTAAAATTGGGTCCTTTAAGGATTTCACACCTTCTCTCTCTCTCTACAAAAATGGGGTCATGGGTGACATTTTTGCAAATCAACTCAAAAGTGAGCACATTTTGGACATTTGGAATCTACCCTTTGAGACCTTTCCAATGATACGTGCCATGTCACCAAATTTGGGGACTTCTTGAATATGCAAAATTGCCCATCATGATGTATATCATTGGAAAGGCCTCAAAGAGTAGATTCCAAATGTCTAAACTCCGCTCACTTTTGCATTGATTTACAAAAATTTCACCATGAGCCCATTTTTGTAGAGAGAGAATGTGTGTAATCCTTAAACGGCCCAATTTGACTCCAAATTTCCCCTAATGTAATAGTCGTGAAACCCTTCACATCAAATTATGCACCTCTTGATCCCCCTACTATTATGGAGGCAAGCAATGATGCTAAAAACTTAATAGAGGCTTGGGTATTGGCCATGCTCTCCACCTTGAACAAATTATTCATGGCTATAAGTAATCACTTGGTAATGTACTGGGCTTCATTATGTGTTGATCACTTCAGAGAATCACTTAGCCTGGTGTGATGGGTTTCTCCATGTTCTCCTTCCATCCTTCATGTCTACACTCAACATGGAGCCTACTCTGGCCATTGTAGCCTTGGAGCTATGCCAAGGTAACCAGCTACTCCCCATCTCAATAAATTATGAAGAATATAAACATTGGTAGATCAAGGGTCTAGCGGCAGTGCATTATGGAAATTTTGCATGTATTCCTCCCAACGGTGAACCATTCCTCTATTGTGGAAATGCTCCACTAGAGATACTAGTTATTTCAGAGGTGATATACAATAGTAGAGGAAAAAGATTGGAACATGAGTGAGTGGAAATGAGGGGCCGGGGGACATGATGGCTACTATACTGAGATATGAATGTGCCACTCAATTTAAGCACACACGCCGCACGGAGGCATCCTAAGTCAAGCAAAACTCTAAGCTTCCCACCATGACCAAGTCAACCGTCCACAACATATAGTTTCATAGGTTTAAAAAATAATAACCAATACTCCATATACTTGTCTAAAAGATATTATAAACAATTTCTTCATCCTCTTTAATATTCTTGTTTATTCTGCATGAGGCACCACTTTTTTGTTCATGCACGGATCTCTAGACACACTATGACTAGTGCTCAATAAAAACATTTTTTTCAACCAATCAAAAATCAGGATAGGTCCACCTCGTCCCTAACACGACTCCCACAAAAATAATATTATGTGTAATACTTAGGTGTGTTGCATTATGATATAATATTGTACTTATGACTCACAAGGATGGGTAGTACTGGCTTCCAAATTAGTCATGTGACGTGTGCAAGAAAATACTTAGGTAACAATAGAGTAATACAAATCTGAGATATACTTGCATGTTATAAAGTTTCAAAGTTTCAAAATTCCTTGATTTTGGGAGGTTCTAGTTTTAAATACCTTGATTTTTTTCGGTGGATTTTCCCTACACCTACATACAAGCAGCCATGTGGGATGATCCTCCCTCACCACCTTACACTAACACACGTAATGCCAATTGAATTCATTCAGCACCATGACAATTTGATGTGTAAACCAACTATACTCCATAGTAGTCGTCTAACTACGCTCATGAGTAGTCATCCAAATTATTTAAATTTAATAAAAAATATCTCGATTTTTGAGATAAAGGTTTTTTACTAATCCGATAAGGTTTATATTTTTGCACATTGGGATTACTAAAAAATAATTATCAAGGAACTTTATTTCTTTAGTGATTGCGCATATTGGCTCCTATGTGATAGAAGTCTCTTCTTGAATGAAAAGCATAAGGCAAGAAAATTCAAACCATATCAAAGATTATGCTTGCATATGATTTCAAGCATGTGCTTGCATATGCGAGTAGGAAAGCATATGGTAAGCCTAGGCATATGCATATGGAAAGCCTATGGCAAGCATATGCTTCCCCCACATGCTTATGCATGTGGAAGCCATATGCAATTCATATGCCTAGACAAGCTTATGGCAAGCATACGAAATCTATTTGCAAGGATCTCCATATGTTTTATTTTCTCATACAGCTTGCATATTCTTGCATGGCAAGAATATGCAAGCTTACGAAAGCATATGGGACCATATGCAAGGCTCACCATATGCTTGCCTTGCCTTTTCCATATAGCTTCACTACAAGAGGGGGAGAGCATAGCCGCACAAGGATGAGAGAGAGTAGTGAGATATGGCATGTGCATGGTACACGGCTAAAGGAACACGACTATAGCCATGTACTGTAATTTTAGGTTTACAATTCCCGTGCGCAAATTCCCGTGCGCAGTGCTTCCACAGATCTCATCTTTTCTTTCTAAGGAGGTTGTAGCTTGATTCTCTACAAACCCTAGCCATGGTACCCTACCCCCTTGCCCCTTGCTATGAATCCCTTCTCCTTGCTATGATGCCCTTGTCCTTGCCTTTCCCACAAGCTTTCTTCTTGTGCTCTCCTGTTTTCACAAGCATAAGCCCTCTCCTCCTTTTGCAAGCTAAAAGCCCTCCTCACTAAGCCTCTCCTCTCCTCACAAGGAAAAGGCCTCTCCCTATAAGTCTCATAAGCAAGCCTCTCCTTCCAGGGAAGGTAAGGTTTTCCATTACTCTATGCAAGTTTTTTTAAATATATTGGATTGAATGCATGCATAAAAAAATAAATCACGTAATTATCTTTTTTAGTAACTAAAGTAGGCTATTCACATCAAGTTGTTTTTTGGGAGCATCTTCTTTATTAACTAGAGTATGCTATTCACACTATTATTTCTTCATCCATATGTTGTTTACAAGTGTAAGATCTCTAAGCATGGACACAAAGTTGAAAACTTTGCATCCTCATACAATAGTGTACTCGCTTCCTTCTATAACACATCTTCTGTATCAAAATTTTGAGAGCTCCCTTCCTCACCCTCGCTTTGGAAAAAGTGAGTAATGATCTCCTCCATGACATCGTCCTCCTCTATCTCATGGTATCTTGATAATTCTAGAATTTCTAAATCCGATGCTCCACTTTCCAAATGCTCCTTATGCTACTCTACCCCTAAGGAAAAAATAATGAGGCATATTATATAATACTAACTCATGGAGGTCTGAACCATCATCCTAATGAAAAATATTGGCATAAACAATGATGAGAAACGTTTTATGTGTTAACTTTAAGTGCACCCTTTGTATGAATAGTTCATATACTAAGAAGATTTATCTTGAGGTTTTGTCATGGCTTGTATTGGCTCAAAAAATTCCCATTAGTTTTTCTAATATGATTCAATGTGACTTGATGTTCATGCTTACAAAAAATGTTACATCTTACACATCACTACACCAGACAATAATGAACTTTTGAGTTTTAAAATTCTCTTGAATGACTATGCATGTGGCTAGGGGCATGTTGTTTTATCTACACAAATAGATGCACTACATTCTACTAAAAAATTTGGGAGGGGGAAGGATAGAATGCGAGAAAAAGAAATAGATCAAATATCTTTTCTCTCCCATTCTGTCCCCCCATTAAAAAAAATAAAGCGCCTTTACCTTAAAAAATACATGTTTACAATATATTGAGGGGGGAAAATTGGACGGGATGGAATCTACACCCTAGCCACCTCCCTCACTCACTAAGGGCTACTAGGGGAAGCCCTTCCATAGCAACCAAGGAGACGAGGGCACCACCTAACCAAATGAAGGCAAGATAGGACACAAGGATGTGATTATTTATAAGAACAAGTGAGCAATAAGATGGGACATCAACCGAAAGGACATTAACTCTAAAACATAACTCAAAATCTCCCAAATAAAGAAGAAAGAATGCTAAGAGAAAACATGAGAGTCGTGAAGAGGAGAGGAGTGATCTTATTTTAAAATAAAGAGTCCCCATGTACAAAGGTTATCAATGGGAAAAGAGGATGGGAGGGAGTGAGAGTAAGAGTGCATGGAATGATAAAAAAACATTGGTGCTAGGTGCAAAAAAACTTCCATGGTGTCATTATTCACGTCCTACCAAACCATTTGATGGATTCTCCATGATGTTCAAAGTGCAAAAAAAGAGTAGTGGGTGCTTAGGTGTGCTAGGGATTGTATTGGGTAAGAGGGATGTGAATTGGGGATGTGATGACATGGGGGTGGTTGTGGGAGTGGGATTTGGTGCTTAAGGGCTACTTCATGTGTGCCTATAGGGGGGTTTAGCTTAGATCATGGGACATGGGGGTGGGTGTGTGTCCTTGAGGGAAAAGAGGAGGGGGGATATTTATAGCTCCATGGAGCCATGGGTTAGGGATTGGGTTGAGCTCATAACCATGGTTGGGATGTTGGCGGAGTTATAAAGGGGGCCATAGAAGTGGACTTTAGGATGAGTACAAGTGCTCCCACCCAAAGCCCCCATGATAGAGCTAAAGGGGGGTGACAGAAGCTAGAGAGAAGAAGTGAAATGTTATTTACAAAGGTGATGCCATAGGCATATAATTGGCTAGAAATGAAATTTGTATACGTAGATTTACAAGTCTCTCAAGAGGGGAAAAGTCGATGTGAGGATACCATTTTATCTTCACTGCCAAGAGCTCTCATTTGGAAGAGACCCCTCGGTTATTATTGTGATGCTGCTTCACTTGCTTTTAGTGTGGAGATTATTCATTCATCACTCATGACCTAACCATGCACTAGGGCACAATATCGTTTCATGAATAGGTGGATGGATGCCTCAAATGCATAGAAGTAGTATGCATCATAGCTACTATGGATTCCATGAGAACAATGTTACTCTTAGCATAGTTAACACTTATCTTATGTACATGCTATAGAATTGGTGGGCATGCATACATGGATGCTCATCTTTTTTCCACCATCCCTCAAAAAATACATAATATAGATGATGACTTATATATATATATATATATATATATATGAATTTATCTAAATACATATACATATATATGTGTGTGTGAGAGTGTGCTTCACGGGCGGCCAAGAGGGTGAGAAGGTCTGAATGTAAAAGAGTGCATAGGGGGGAGGGTGTGGAGATGAGAGAGAGAGAGTAAGAATGGTAGACAAGGTAGGGATTGTGTGTGAGTGGGCATGTGTATGTGTGTGTGGGTGGGTGGTTCTGAATTCCGCCAAGAGAGGGGGTGATAGTAGAGAGAGGAGAGGGTAAGGATGGTGAGAGGAGGTTATAGAGGTGAGGACCTCAAAGTGGTGGCGCTCTACTGATGTGCATGCCATTTCTTGGGACTCTATGCATGTGGGATGTAGGCATCCAAGCCACGACCTTCAAACACCCTCCCTCGGGCGGTGGCGAGGATGCACGGTACCTAGAGGCTCTGATGATATGGGGCTCAAAGGCTTCTCGCACTGTCAGTGATGTCAGAGGGTTGGTACCCTTAGGATTTACCCATACAGCCTTATTTTTGGCCCGTAATTACACCCATCATGTCAACAAGCATCTGCTCATACATGTTGTTTCTCATTGTTTTCCCTAGCAGCAAAATGGCAGGACAATATTCTAATGTATCAGACTAGTCAGGTAATGCCATGGGAGATGCGTAGACTCCCATCAAAAATTCAAGATTCAAAATACCAACCCTTACATGGTCATGGGGAACATTTCTGACTCCACTAAACTGAACATGCTCATGCACAGTGTTTCCCAGCTCTTATTCAGCATCAGACCTTTGCATGTCACTCACTCTCTCTCTTACACAACATGTACCAAACACAACACACTCACACATCCTAGAATAACATGTGACACAAAAGAGAAAAGTAAGGTCAAGTGTGTTCTTCATTTCATTTTAGAAGAATTACAGAGTAACACAGAACTGATACCCAGTCTTAGGGGGGTCACTTATAAATATGTAAGCCTATAACGTGGGTTTAACAGAAGGGGTTTTTTAAATCCCGTTTTTACACATTTTTTTTACATACAGAAGGGTACCATTTAAAGGGTGTATTTACAGATTGAATAGGAAAAGGGTGTGTTATTCATGAAAAATTTACAAATAAGGGGTTTTTAAATTAGGCTTTGAACGTATGTGAGATAGAGGGTTTACATATACTGACCCCCCTGAGTACCTAGTATAGATCAACACTTGCAAGATTCAACATGCTACAAGCTTCATGAAATATGAATCAACTAATAATGAGAGCTGATAAAGTTACACTTCATTACACATCACACAGATAGTGAGATGGCACACACTCCTCATAGCACACACTCCTCACAGCACACACTACACTCAGCATCCCTCTACTCTCAACATCGTCCTCTCTGTAGTAGCTGGTCACCTTTTTAAACTGTGCCTTCTTGATCTTGGAAACGGCTCTAAGGTGGTTACAGTCCACCACCTTCACAAGTGTGTAATTGAGGTGATGCTCAAATCATCCATCATGGATTCTGCTCCACATGTTGCCAGTGATCCTTCCACTAACATTGCAGTGTCAGGCACGCGTGGTGTTTGAGCATATGCTGATGAACCGGTTCCCTTGACAAATCTTTGCTTGAAATTTATAAAAATATCTAGGGGGTATGATTCGGGATGTACCTCACCAGTGTAGCTGGCTCTCTTTTGAATCCTCTTCAATTTTTCTGCATGCTCTTCTGAACAGCCTAGGACCCTGTTGCTTGCCTGTGGTGTCTTTTAATAAAAAAGTATCACCATCGGTCTAATTGGCATTTTCCCCAAAATATTTTTCTTTGCCATTGGTATGGGTCTCCATTTGACCTGGGCCAATTCTTCGTATTCTTTCAAATTATTTGATGATGGTGCCCCATTTCCATATATTGGTACTTGCTGGTTCTCCAGTGCCCCATTTCCATATATTGGTACTTGCAGGTGGTTGCATTGCGGGTGGTTGCATTACAGGTGGAAGCATCCTCATTTCCTCTGGTGTCTGTGAAAACAAAAATTGAGAGCATGGATTCTCTAGGGGAAGAGGTTTTCAAACTTGTATGGACTTTATTCTTTCTGCATTTTTAAAATATTGAGCAATTCCATGTTTGCCTTCAGTAATTCAGAAAACATGACATATTAGGCTTCAAAAAATGGGTTGTCCATGCTGGCCCATGGAACAGAAGAAATGTTGACCAATTGGTCTTTTAGGCGTTCATTTTCCTTGAGCAAATCTTGGTTGCCATCTTGCAGCAGTTCTCCTCATTCTTTTCTAGGTACTCTGGGTGAAAACACCTCTAGGTTTTCTGTGGTGGCTGGCTCCGCATCTATTTTTACTTTTGAGAGATCAACTTAGAGTCTGGCAATTTTCTCCTTTGCTTTCCTCAGCTCTAACTTCCATTCCAATTTTGTTTTCTAGGTTTGTTGCACCCTTTCGGCGGCCAATTTTTGTGCTTCTTCTATTTTTATTTATAGAAAAGCCTTGTAATTTTCCCAGTCCCCAGGCCCTTCTTTTCTTAGCTGATTTTCATTTTCTATGCATCATTGCATCTCTAGTCCCAATGCATTTAACTCATTGATGGGATCCACTTCAAACTTTGTGCTTCTTTCAAGTTTTTTCTTCTACTACTCTGCCTGGTGTTTTGTTTTGTCACTCTCGTGGATTGCATCTCTTAATATGCCTACATATTCTTTTGTGGGTGTGGCCTCTTCCAACTGTTGTTGCTGCAACGCTTTGTTCATTTCAGCTAACTTCCTTGCTTCTTTTTCCCAATGCTCTTCTTTCAAGGTAGTGGCCTTTAATGCCTACATCAGACTCTCATCTTCACTTTTTATTTGTTTCTCCTTTTTGGAAGAACTGGTCTTGGAAGATTCATGGCCCACTGGCTGTTACTGTTGCTATTTTGTTGTTACTAGTTAATGATGATGTTGGTTTTGTGTTGTTATTTCTCTCCATCTCCATCATCATTGTTTTCCAAGTCATGGATGACCTCTTGGGGTTTGCAAGATAACTGCTCATGGATTTCTACCAGAGCTTGCAGTGCCTGATCCCATACTTTGCTCAATCTCACCTTTGTTGTATTAATTTACTGCTACTTTGGTATCTCGTAGAAGGCATAGGAATTCCTCTTCTTCCTAGGTTTTTAGGGCTTGTATTTCAAATTGGGTGATTGCCAAAGCTGTTACGCTATCCAGCACTTCATCCTTTAATCCTGTGTGACGGTCTCGTATTCTAGCCATATCTTAATCGTACAACTTACTCTAAGAAAACATTAAACTCACTTAATCCTGCTACTTCTACATAGCAATACAATCAGATCACCCTTCTCAAATAGCAAACAAGCATGTATGTCATATCCTAGATTTTTATCACATAAGCAAAGAATCATGTAATCTCAAACAAACATTTACATGATATAAATCTCTATCAATTACAGCATAGTATCTCAATCAATCACAATGTATGTGTCTATCTCAAGATTCTATCATCATCACCATGCTCGACAACATGGTTAGTCATAATGACCAAAATCTAGCCAATCTAGGGCTTTCTCCGATGCCCGTCCACCCAACCTCCACACTGGGCATTGCGGCTATCCCGGGTATGCCTCTTTCTGAACATCGTCCTCTCTGGGTTCTACCACATGGCTCCCAAAGGGCATAAATCTCATTCTCTGTCTAGCATTTCCTGTCTAAGGACGGCTGGCCCAAATCTCAAAATCTCATGTTGATTCTCATCATACATATGTATATCAATCAGGCATACGCGTGCATATCAATCATTCATCTCAAAACAAAGCAATCATAACTCATACATATCATCTCACAGTCGTCTCTAGTCCATAATCTTTCAAGGCATGCATATTCAAATCAATCACAATCAATTTCAAGTATAAAACACTTTTAATTTAAACAGTCTTTAACTTCTCTTTATCTTTTAAGTCACATGGAAATTCTTATTTTTAACATAATCAATTATCATGTTCTAACGAGAGAGGTCATCTCTAGTCACTATAGCTAAGTCTTAACTATGCTTATGCATTAGTCCACCCGGTCTATATAGATAAGATAATCACTATAGCTAAGTCAGAGGTCATCTCTAGTCACTATAGCTAAGTCTTAACTATGCTTATGCATTAGTCCACCCGGTCTATATAGATAAGATAATCAATCTTGATAGCAATTTCTAAGGCAAAGCCTGATAACTGGTCTCTTTGGGAGAGTAATATCTTTCAATCTATGTAGAATTAGAGAAAGGCCAAAACTATAAAGTTTTAGGACTTCTAATGCTCTATAAAGCATGTCTCAACGATAGTTCTCTAAAAATGAGTTCTAAGGTCTCTTTAAGAGCATTCAAAATAGCCAAAGTGATATTTTCAACATAAAAGTGCCAAAACAGCTCAGTGCCCCACTTTGCACTTGAATAACTTAAAAATAAAAGGGATTTGGCTTTCTATAGTCTCTTAGACTCTTGTAGAGTTTCTTGTCCTCTAAAACTTTCGTGTTTACCTTAAAATCAGATTCTAAATACAGAGACAGATAAACTCTTTGCAAAATAGGTCCTAATGAAGGTTATTCCTAGAATCTAGTCATAAACTATTCAAATATTCTATCTTCTAATTCTTTACCCCACCAAAAGTGTTTATGCTATGAGTCTCATAGACCAAGATCTCTAATTTTATATTCACGTGATCACAAAATTTTTTTTGTTAATAACATGTGTTAACATGTTATTAACATGTTCACATGTTAACATGTTCTCAAAAAAGCCGGGGTGGCAAGCGACCTGGTAACCGGGAAAAATCCCGCCGGGCTTTTTCTATACCCGGCGGGCCCGCTGCGGTAAAGCCAAGCCCGGCGGGTCCCTGCGGGGTCGTCATATAGCCCGGCGGGGTGCAATTTTCTATATATATGGGCCCGGGGGGCCCTTTGGGATTTCATTGCTGACAGCATACACAGGTAATGAAAACTTGTGTGTGTGTGTGTGTGTATGTGGGTGAGTTAATGCGGGCAGCCGCCCACTGTCGCAATGCGCGGCAGGATGTGGGTGGTCCGCCACACGAGGGATGTGTGTGTGGGTGAGTTCGTGCAGGCAGCCGCCCATTGTCGCAATGCGCGGCAGGATTTGGGTGGCCCACCACACGACTGGTGTGTGTGTAAGGCCATTCTTCGGAATGGTGCTTACCCTGGGGCACTTAGTCGGTAACGCGGCTAGTCTGTGTCCTATGGTAAGTATGGCACGCCGTAGCGGTACTAGTCGGTAACGCGGCAAGCATAGTATCGTTATGGCGATGTCACCTTCCCTTCCCTTCCCTTTGTCAAATGCGGACATATGGTCAGTAACGCGGCCAGTGTATATTCGTATCCTATTGGTATTCCCATAGAATCGGGCGGCATTTTGTCGTTAACACGGCAAGTTGGTGTCGTCCGCTAGTGCATAAAATGTTTTTTGCATATTGCGGCATTTGATCGTTAACGCGGTCGAAAAAGTGTCGTAAATTTGCTTGCGTATTTCGACATATGATCGTTAACGCGGTCGAATAAATGTCGTAAATTTGTTTGATTTGACTTGTATTGTTTTTATTGTGTTTGATCCATGCGATACTTGGTTGCTAACGCGGCATGAGTATTTCATGGATCAAAGTTTAAATCATATTGTCTAAACGTTTTATTTTATAATATCGTGATTCGTAACTCGAAAAATATGAATCTCTCTCTTCTTACCCCCCTCTCTCTCTCATGATACACTTCACAACTCTTTCTCTATCTCTCTCATGATTCACTTCACAACATGATAGATGTGTAGATAATGATTTTTTTTTATTTCTCTTAAAATATACATAATTCTTAATAATTTCTTTTTTCTCCCTCTATTTACTTAAAAATTAAAACAATACATTATTTTTCTCTTTAGGAACTCTCAAAAACAATAAAAATGTCATCTAATGTTTCTTCTCTCTATCTGTCACAACTCTCTCTTCCTCTCCTCTCTCTCTCTCTCTCTCATGATACACTTCACAATTCTCTCTCTCTCTCTCGCAATGATACACTTCACAACTCTCTCTCTCTCTCTCATGATACACTTCACATCTCTCTCTCTATCACGATAGGTATGTAGATGAGGAGTGCTCTAGGATTACAAAACATTATTTTTCTCTCTTTAGGAACTTACAAAACTATAAAAAATGTCATTTAATTTTTCCTCTCTCTATCTGTCACACCTCTCTCTCTTCCTCCCCCTCTCTCTCTCTCTCATTCGATAATGTATACACTTCGTAAGTAATAATGTGCTTGTTGCGGTTGTCTCACGTTCGACAATGTATTGCATGATGTTGAGTTCAGTAATATTGTTTGATATATTCTGTTTTTGTTTGATCATTGATAAGTAATGATACACTTGTTGCTGTTCTCTCACGTTTGATGATGTATTGGATGATGTTGAGTTCATTAAAATTATTTGATATTCCGTTTTTGTATGAACATTGACGATATTGATATACTTGTTGCTGTTCTCTCACTTTTGCTTGATGTTTATTTCAGTAATGTTTGATATTCTGTTTTTTTGTGTTTAGTGATATTTGCTAGAATTACGAAGACGATCAACATGCTTTCCCCCGAAGAGCGCAAAATCGTTCTGTGAGCAATTCGCATTGAAGCGGTCATCACAGTGTCACAATGTACTGATGATGTCGTCAAAAAGATCAATGAGTCTGAGATACTCATGCGAGATCTCATAGACCAAATATGGGAAAATACACAGCGTCGGCTTCGAAGCGGAGGCAACGCTGAGTTGCTTGATAGACAGAAGATAGCAGATTTCAACCATCAACACATTACATGAACCATTTTGGGGAGCATGCGTGTAGCATGCAGTGATCTTAGAGATGCTGCCCTGCCTGAAGCCAATATGCAACGTCTACAGTTATGGGACGTTGTATGGAGCGAGCAAAGAGCCAAGAGCAAGCGCATGAAGGCGTTGGATGCAGAGTCCCTCCCCAAAAGAGTGCACATTGCCCAGGACGTCGCTGCAACGTCCAGTCAGGCAGATGCAAGTGGTACAGGTGTCATTAATCGTACCATCTACAATTCTATGTGCACACATCTTATTGGCATCCCGCACGAGGCTCTGTTCGAAGGGCGAACAATAGGCTCCGGTGTATTTGGAACAGTAAAAGAGTATACAATTAAAGGCATATCATTTTTACCGGAGCACATCACTTTTTGCGGAAAGCACTACAAAGGAGAAGGCAGCGCGAAGTTCGAGAGCTTCCAGGCAGAGCAGGGTATGCAAGTGCTACATCCATCGATTGTCCGGTGCATTGCCTTTACAAAAGAGGCTCCTTGGATCACAATTTTCCCGTACTATAATGGCGGCGCTCTTGGTGATACTCTTCTGAAGGTTCCCTTCAGATTCAGTGAGTTCACCAGAGCAATTTTTCGTTTGGATCGAGGATGGAGACAACCCCCGCCTGATAATATCCCTTTAAGTCATCTAGAACTTTCAAAAATAAGACAAATAGTAATAAGCATGCCACATATTATGCATGCCCTGGTGGAAGGCCTAGCGGCAGCACATATGGCAGGTATTGTACATACCGACCTACATCCATTTAATGTAGTGTTGGATTATACAAAAGAGCTAAAGCCACGCATAGGTATTATCGATTGGGGGTTGCTGCTGAGAGCGCCCAAAAAACGGGTGTCTCTCAATTTTGTATTTGAAGCAGACAAGAACCCTGAGAAGGTGGCACAGGCAGTCTCCTACGCAGACAGAGAGCGAAATAAACGGCCGTGGATAGCCCCAGAGCTTTATGATCCATTTTTGGCAGATGCATACACTCCTGCATCTGATGTTTTTGCCTTGGGATATTTATTACAAACTTTATATGACTTTTGGCAGAAAGTGCAAGAGTTGTGGATGGATAATAGTTCCCATGACAAAGTTACCATGGATACTATTATTCATAGAGTCAAAAATTGGATGTTTCTGCCTAATCGCGATGAGCGAAAATCAATTTTGCAAGTAGTTGAATTTTTTAGATCACTAAATACTGACCCTACGAGGGCACAACGTCCTCTTGTAGAGCTATCGGTGGCATTCACCCCAACTTTGTAATGATACAGTATCAAGAGATTAAGTTTCAGGAATGGCATTTTGTTTCTCTCTTCAAAATTTGACGTGTCCAATGTTTCAAAATTTTGTTTCTCTCTTCATTGAGTCTTTGCAATATCTCTCTCCTCTTGTGGTGTTTAAGTTTATGTTTTCTCTTCAAAATTTGATGTGCGAGCATTGTTTGAAGTGTTTTTGGAGTCAAGTGGATATTTCTCATCGAGTCTTTGCAATACATATCTCCTCTCGTGGTGTTTGACTTCAAGATTTTAAGAGTAATGGTCAATTTATCTTACGTTGATCTTTACAGTTCATTAAAATCCTAAAGTCATTTACGTTCATGCAGATATGGAGCAGGCGCAAGCGAACGAGCATCAGGAGTTAGCCAAGAAGGCATACGAGCGAATGAAGGCCCTTGCACATGGCCTGACAGCCCGCGAAGCTACAAGAACAGCATGCAGGCTATCGAAATGGACAAATCCAACTTATGCCCAATGGAAAGACATAAACAAACGCGTAACCACAGAGATGATAAAGGAAATATGGCCATGTCCAGATGGCGAGATTAAGAAGGGAAGATGGAAGATTTCTCGTTGCACTCACAATGATATCAAAACTAATGCCGAGCGCATTTTCTTGGAGGTGTACTGTCGTCCTCTCCATAACGCCGACGCTCCACTCTATTTTGCTAAAATGCTATATGCTCAATTTATCCTAGAAACTCCAGTAGACTTCGCCTCCAGAGAGGCCACTGTCAACACCCATGACATACGTGAAGAGACAGTGACATTCACAAGAGAAGAACTTGCTCTCATGGTGGAGGGCGCTGGACTGGAGCTAAACCAGGTCAAAGAAAGCTTAGGGGCATAGCTAGCAGAGAAGGAGAAAGAAGCTGATCGATTAACTCAAGCGTCAACTCCTCCCCCGGCCAATAGAGGGATTCAAGAGCAGCTAACAAAGATCAGCCAAGATGTGCAGAGCATCTCTTCACGTATTGCTCCTGTGTGCCAAGGAAACCACATCTCTTATTTTTTGATACATCCTGATCTTGTGGGAGTTTTTGCTGAGGCTACAAGTTCCTCCACCCCCCAATGTCCTGTATGTTACAAAGTATTCGATGGGTGGAGCGGCCAGTATATACTACCATGTGGATACTACTACCACTTAATATGTTTAGTGAGACAAATGCAAAATACTTCCACATGTGCATTGTGCAATGTCCCAATAAATCAAGGTATTTATACAGTGTTCGGCATGGCTAGCGAATATAAACCACCAGGACCTTTAGATGCAACTCCTAGTGCAATTCGTAATTTATTTCAAGATGAGAGCTAAGAAAAACAAATCCTACTTTTGTATTGATAATTTCTCCAAATATGATCATTTGTACAAGTACTTTTTATTAAATTAATGAAGTGACTTCTTCCTCTATGTCAGTATCTTGCTCCAAAATTCTTTCACTGTTTACTCTCTCGTCTGCTAAATTAAGCTCATCTAAGTCAATGTCTAAATTGTCTTCTATCTCAAGGGTGGTGCACAATGTACGTCCAACATCAAAGTTCTCGTCTACTACATCATCACAATTGTACATCCATCTGGGCATATCTTCTTCATACTCTTCGCTTTCAATGTCTCGCAAGATCTTTTCATTGCAGTACATGTAAACAAGTTTATCTGCTCGATCTGCAAGAAGTCGATTGCGAATAGTACTATGAATATATTTATACATGCTCCAGTTTCTTTCTGAGCCTGAGTTTGAAGAGCACTGACTTAGAACCTTCATCGCAAGGTTGCGCAATAAATCATAATGCTCACCACCATTCATCATCCACCACTTCCATGCAGGTTGCTCTTTAGCCATTTGTTGAACAAGGGAGTTGGAAAATAAACCCTCTTTCAACTGAAATGAGGTCATCTCCTTTATGCACTGTACACAATCATCATCATTATTATAGAAAGTGTTTACCACTTTATAAAAATCTTGCACCACCTCAACGTTGGACATCAAATCCATATTCCAATATTCAGGATCTAACATGTAAGCAGCACTGTGCAGTGGTGAATGCGCTCCAATCCATCTAGCATGAAAGTACTTCAACATAACTTTTCTTTGTCTACTAGAGAATGGTACACGCCATTGCTTTTCCACCACTGAATGCTCTAATTTCTCAGGACACTCCAAACTCCGCTGGACAGTCCACCATTGCATCCATGCTTTTCCGAGATTAGGCGCTCTTTGATCTAGACTTCGTACAGCATACATAACAGGCATCATTACATGGTATGCATCCATCACACTGTTCCACCAACTTCTTCTCGTAAGCGCTCCCTTCAAGACTTTGATTTTCTCTTTCACTTTTTCAAGTTGAGTGTTCTCCCAGTCATGAAATGCCATGCATGTAAATGTTTCACAAATTGCATCTTTATTTCTAAGAAGAGACTCAAAAGTGTAAAAGTGAGTGCAAAACCTAGTCTCCGCTGGAAGCTTTAACATAACTGACATGCGAGGTCGAAACATATCTAAAACTCTCTGTCTCTTGAGCATGAATTTCACAAGCTGGCGAGCAGTGTCGACGATTGAGGCAAACCATTTGGTATCATCAGATTTATACCAATCTTTTAATACAAGATTCAAACTATGAGTATTACAGCCTACCGGAAAAATATGTGGATATTGTCGCTGTAGGATTCTGGATGCATTTTTACAAATTTTTGCATTGTCCATGACGACTTGGACTACATTTTTGGCACCCACTTCCTCTATCACAGAGCTAATGACTTGAGCAATGTAAGCCCCAGTTTTGATTGAACCAGCTAAATCCACGGCACGGATGAAAGTCTCACCTCTAGGTGAAATAACCATTACATTAATTGATGGTTTTCTTTGCACATTAGACCATCCATCACTTACTATACTACATCCAGAAAGCTCTATATTGCTAAGAATTATTCTTTGTACACGTTCTTTTACCTGCGCATAACATTAATTAATTAATGGTTTTCTTTGCACATTAGACCATCCATCACTTACTATACTACATCCAGAAAGCTCTATATTGCTAAGAATTATTCTTTGTACACGTTCTTTTACCTGCGCATAACATTTCTCTAATAGATCATTTCGCATAGCATGGTACGTAGGCGGTGAAAACCCTGGTCCAAACTCACCAATTTTCTTCCATGCTCTCTTCCAATGCTCACTGTCCACCATCATCATAGCACTCCCAGAAAAGTAAATCGCTTCAGCAAGGACGAGTTGTGCATCATCGAGTCGACCTTGACGTAGGCTTTCTTGCAATGAAGTTTGACGCATGGGTATATTTCCTACGTCAAAGTTTCGCTTGCAAGAAGATGCACTGGGTAGATTACTTTCTGGTTGCACATTGCCGTTCGGGGTACAAGTAGGCGATGTAGCGGGAGTTTGATGATTAGAACAACAGTGTTCTTGCTGCCTTGATACATTAACGGTAGGAGTGTCATGTTTTCTTGAATCTTTCTTTTGAATTTCTTCTCTTATGCATTTGGCCACTATAGGTGCAGAGGGGTGGGTACATGACTTTTTCTTCGGTCCGCCTAAAAAATGTTCTCTTAGTCGAGGCGCCCCACCTGATTTTACTGCATGGCATAGCTTACACTCCCAATCTATGAATCGATCACCAACGTTAATTGCATATTGCCACTCTATCTCAGGTGCCTTTTTTTTCCTGCTATTTGAAATTTGGACTCTATTGGAGGTATCACTGGATCCAACATTGTCCTCCATCTCAACAAATAACCTATTCAACCAAGCATATAACAATGAATACACAAATGAAAAAACAACATATCACTCACGTATAACAAAACATACATCTGCAGACAAAGTACTTCGAAACTATCTTGACAAATACAAAAGATCATCACATAACACAAAACTACTTCAAACTATCTTGCAAGGTCTTACTACAAAACTACTTCGAAACTATCATGCACATTGCACCCCCAATGAAGGATGCCTTTTGTACCCAATTAAGGATACTTTACACAATCAAAGATCTATGCTTGCCCAATACTCTAGTATAGGACAATAGACCTTCTCTAACATTCACAAAAAAAAATCAAAGATCTATGCTTGCCCAATACTCTAGTATAGGACAATAGACCCTTGTCTACTCTAAACTATATCAAGTATCAAGAACCAATACAAGTCCCTAAGCAGGACTCTTGGCTCCATCAAACCATTCATAAAGCAGAATGAGGTAGATTACGTACGTGGCTCAAATGCAAAGCTGAATGACTCCAAATTTGTCCCTAAATCTCTGCAAGTATTAGCTACGAACCACACCCTGCCCCCAGTTCAAAGAACTAAGGACGAGTGGCTCAATAGCCTTAGGAGTGCCTACAAGGAAAGACGACAGCCCCTAAAATAAGGACGTTCTTCCCAAGAGGACACTTCTAGCAACTCCAGAGCTCTACAAGTACTTTGAGAAGAGATATCACGCCCCCAAAACAAGGACTATCTTCCCAAAAGTTGTACGATGGGTGTCGCGCAGTGTTTATATACAGAATAATACCCCGCCGGTCCTTCCTCCTTTTCCCGGCGGGCCCGCCGGGCTTTTACCTTTCCCGGCGGGCCCACCGGGAAAATTATATATCCCGGCAGGCCCGCCGAGAAAGGTAGAAGCCCGGAGGTGTTACTGGACTAGTGGGTTCCGGCAGGTCATTTCTCAGGTCATGTGAATATACATTGTGATCACAAGTTTTAATATGTTAACACTAGGTTTTGTTAACGTGATCACGAAATTGTGAAGACGTTAATGAAATCCCTGACCAAGATGACAATGTATAATAAAGAAAGTTAAGAATTACTCATCGTTAAGTATGCCCTATATTTGACTCAGATTCTCTCGTGTACACTTATCAATTTATTTATTTCATATCATAAGAATTTAAAGCAAAATAATAAAAAGAGTGTTTGTGTACTTTCCCGATATATTTTCTCATGTTTTGATTGATTGGGAATCCATGTCTACTCTCTAGAAGTTGTGAAAGAGTTGTTTGTAGATTTGGCAAGCCTCTCAGATCTGTCAGGGCTGTAACTTGCAACAGGTATAACTTTGTGCACAATTATCAGAAACTAGTCATGTGCGAGCGGAGTCACCAAAATCAACTGTATGTGAAAGGCGACTCAAAAAATAGGCCACGTTTTACTTTTTTTATCAAATTTCAATTTGCATGTCCATCTACACACTTAAAGGCTTCCTTTAAGTATACTAACTAATTGAAAATGCAATCTTGAATTTTTCACTTAATTTTAACACTTAGAATCTTTACTACTAAAAACGTGCTGGAATTCATTACTGAAATTTGTAGCATCCAAAACTTAGGATTATCTTTAATCATAACTTGGTTAATCTCAGAAGTATGTTACATTCTTTCCCCGTTAAGAAGTCATCGTCCTCAATGATAAAAGACATCTTATCCTCAATCATTAGACCTTGAGAAATAGTTTTTCTTATTCAACTATTATACTTGATGTAGTACTTGAGAAGTCGTATACTAATAGGCTTTCAAGAAAACTATAAATATCCATATGTCTTCATCTTAAGATTTCTTCAAGTAACCTTGGAAAGAATGACTTGACGACTTGCTTGTCTAAGATCTTAACTTGATATAATAAACTATTAGCTTGATTCTTTATTTCTTACCTATCTCTTGGATAAAATCAACATACTCCGTAATCACTGTATGTATTAGAATCTCAATACTATAGCATTCTTTTCTCTCAGTATGGTGCTCTCTTCCATTCGTATCTCTAATAGATCTTATCACTACTACATGATAGCCTAATACCGGTGCTTATACCGACGTCATTAAATGGGGTCTAAAAAATCCCTGTCATCGGTATAAACGCCGGTATCTGTGCCGGAACCACGACGTCGGTATAAGCATCGGGGATTAATACCGGCGCTTATACCGGTGCCTATATCGACGGTATACCGGCGAATATACCGGCGAGCATACTGGCAGATATACCGGTTGATATACTGGCGACAATACCGTGAGATATACCGGCAGTTTTACCGATGAATATATTGGCACATATACCAGTACCTATACCTGGGAATATACCGACGCTACAGCAGATTTTTTTTAAAGACAGAATGGTGTTGCTTGGCTATTGCCTGGCTACCTGTAGTGAACAGGACTTAATAGCAGTAAACAGACAGCACCATTCTGTCTAAAATAGAGCACAGAAGACAACCGTGCTCGTTTTTTTATTTTTCAGATAAACAAGAAATTAAACATTAATACTCAAGAATATTTTGATCATATACCAATAGTTTGAAGGTCTTACATTATGGTAATGCCTCCCAATTGATGGTCTCTCCTTCTTCTTCAAGCATCTCAAATAAGGCCACAAGGCCATGTTTGTGAGCGTACTTCTCTTCTCGCTTACTTGGTGAGCGATTCATGGCCAACTCCTACATAAACGATTAACAATTACAACTTTTACAAATAAACATTTAGCCCACATACATACATTTAGATAAACAAAATTGCTACAAATACTTACGAATTCATGGCGCATGGTTTCGTAACCACCACTCCCAAGATGAGAAGCCCCTACTGTTTGGAGTCTTGTCCTTGCTGCCTCTCTTTGTTGTTGAAACCTCTCTAGTGTCTCTGTGAGCTCCTGAGCTATGGCTTTCCACTCCCTATCATCTAGCCAAACAGGTTTCTCTTTCCCCTCTCTAAATGCATCCCTCGCCTCTGACCTACGATGCCCCATCAAAATGCGAGCTGTATATTGTATCCACTCATTAGAGACGACATTCATAGGGTCAGATGGCTGAAACTCTTGCTTTATCTTTGTATTTATGTAATTTTTCTTCTCCTTATCTTGCTTATCCCATTTAGTCATAACAGAGTTGTGAAATTGTATAGTGCACAGTTGTCGAATTTGTGTCTTCATTGCCTTCGGTGCACTATTCATTATAGGTGCTCCATCCCTAATTGTGTATATCTTGCTGTTGTCATGGTCATGTGCACCCCAGGGAGTGGAAGGTGAACCTATGGATGTGCTATCAACAGATGAGAGCGAAGGACGACGCTCACATGGTGGTAGTGTCACAGCTTCTATGGCACTATCACCACAACAACCTCCCCCTGACGACCTACTACGTGAGTGACGTCTATGTGAAGAGGTGGTAGATCGAGCTGTAAGAGGAGTGGAAGGCTGTGTGCTATGAGGTGTGGAAGCTGCTGTCGTACCTACGAGTGTGGGAACTGCCGTTCGTGAAGCTAGATGGTGAGGCAGATATCCCTACTCCAGAACCCCAATAAGTCTGAGCCATGGCTCTCTGCTATGGAGTCATGGACGAGAAAAAACCATATAACTGCTGGGGACTCATGCCCTATGGTGTAGGGTTAAATGAGAAATCAGGACTGTAGTCGAGCGGCGGTGAGTCATCACCCATGGCCTGTTGGACAAAAAACCATATGACAAACTTGTGCGAAATGAAAATTACATGGTAAACAATGAAAGAACCATATGACAAACATTAACAATGATAAACAACAATGGTAAACCATATCAATTTGCACCTGTACTAGTGATTATGACGGTAAACATTAACAATGGTAAACAATGAAAGGACCATATGACAAACATTAACTTCCCTAAACAACAATGGTAAACCATATCACTTTGCACCTTCAATGTCATAAAATCATTACAAATATGTCATAACTATTTGCATAATCATTAAGATACATCATTTTAAAAATCATTATCTATTCTATCATCCTCATTAAGATCATTAGCCCCAAAGAGATCTATGTCTATGTACATTTTAGCATCCTCATCATTAAAAGTCTCTTGATGAAGGATGTCCTCATCATCTATGTCTTCTTCCTCAACAGGTTTTCTAGCTTCATTGGTTTGCACCTCTTCATTTGGATCTTGCTCTAGTTGCTCCTCTTCATTTGCTTTGCTCCTCTTCATTGTTGATATCGGCTTGTTCTTGCTGCTCCCCACCACCCTCTTCTCTGTATTTGTTAGAGCCACAATGGGGACATTCTTGCAAATGCTCATATTCATGGCGGAAGAGGCAACAATCATTGCGACAAGCATGAATATTATTGTAATCCATGCCTATGGATTTCAATAACTTCTTGGCATCAGCACGAGATGGAGGCATCTCGTTGCCGGGGGGCAATATCTGGTCTTTCAAAAGCCTGCAAGTATGGCAATATCTGATCGTTACTATTAAGATTTAGTCAAATACAAGTTGAAAATTTATCATTTCAACATTAGGTGTAATCTCCAAAAATCCCTTACTTGAAGAGTTCAGTGACACTTGTATTAGACCATCCAAAAATTGACTGTAAATTTAGCATCGTAAGGGATGCACGCAATACAGAAATCTTGGCACCATTGTACACTGGAAGGCGTGCAAGTTTATGCATGGCCTCTTCCTCTGGTTCATAATTTGACCGTTGAGAATGTCATGGTTAATGATCTTCATGTTCATGCTCCTCGAAGAGAACTTCTTGTTGCTCGATAAAGGCATCCAACATTTCCTCCATTGGACCTTCTTCCATTCCCTCGGGTGCTGTTAATTGAGCTCCATCTGTCACTCCCTCCTTCGATATTCTCATCCTTTGTTGGGGACGAGAATTCATAGGCGCAATGTTATCAAGATGTGATTGCACACTTGCTTGGTTGTACAATTGAAACCGTAAATTTTGTAAGTGCTCCATTGGAAATATGCCAGCATCATGAATATGTTGGTTGCAAATCCTTTGTTTTTGAAAGATTTGGTACTTACATCGCATGCATGGACACGCTATTCTCTCTTCAAGATTGAGAGGCTCCATCTAGCAGGATAACATATATATGTAGCTCATTAAATGCAAATCATTATGCATTACACAAAGCATTATGTAAACCATAAAACAGGGCTTCTTTTCCCCAGCCGCCATGAGGGAGATTTTAAAAATAACATTTAAAGTGTCAAACGGTCTTCTTTCCCCAAGCCATTGAGGGAGATTTTAAAAATATCAAAAAAAGCGTCAAACGGGCTTCTTTTCCCCAGCCGCTGAGGGAGATTTTAAAAATAATTCTTAAAGCGTCAAACGAGCTTCTTTTCCCCAGCCATTGAGGGAGATCAAGTATACATTAGTGATGTTTAGGCATATACATTAGCTTATGGATATGTGCTTTAGGCAATTACATTAGAGTATATGCATATAGACATAGCATTCGTATGCATGTCTTAGACATTAGATTTCAAGTCGAAAAAGAGACCGAAACGCCTTGGGTATGCGCCAAAAAGAAAATCTCTCTCTCTCTCTCTCTCTCTTGCAAAGTGTGTGTGTGTGTGTATATAAAGACAAATAAGCACATACATTAATTTCGTATACACTCACATATATGCTAATATTAGCATATATGTGCATAAAACAACAAGCTTGCATACTCAATTTCAATTAAAAATTACAAATTGAGAACAAATTAAAAACAACAAGATTGCATACTCAATTTCTATCAAAAATTACAAATTGAGAACAAAAAGAGAAGTAATATTAATAAAACAACATAAAAAACAACAAGCTTGCATACTCAATTTCTATTAAAAATTACAAATTGAGAACAAAAAGAGAAGTAATATGCTTACCTCTCAAATGTGGATTGGATAGTGCGTGTTCAAAGCAGATCTGCAAGGTAGGACACACGTGGAAGAAACAAACCTACACACACATTGCATACATTAGTAATAGATTCACATACACAAGCTCTCTCACTCTCTACATCTCTCACAACACACACATACAAATCTTCTCTCCATACATAATTAAGAAGGTAAGAAGAAGGATGGAGAGAGGGGAATGAGATATACACACACATCACACATTTAACCTAATCTTCATTTACCCTAATCTCTCCACACACACACACACACACATAAGAAGATGAGGAAAGAAGGAGAGGCAAAACGCCATATAAAGATGAGGAGATGGGGAGAGGCAAACTGTCCAAGGAGAGAGAGAGAGGGAGATCTACACACACATTTCACTAAGTCTCTCCACACACACACACACACAACAACAACAACAACAACAAGTATGGAAAAAGGTGAAAGCTTGAGGGAGATGGACGGACGCATACCTTCTATGGATGCAGTTCCACGCCGTGCAAAATAGAGAACAATAGGTTCTCGGCTGTAAAAAACTTACGGGCATCGGTATATTCGTCGGTATATCCATCGGTATATGCGTCAGTATATCCATCGGTATATCTGTCGGTATATACGTCGGTATACGAACTTTTAAAAATTACCCACCCGACTTTTTGCCTCCAAGTTTAGGACGGGCATACCGACGTTAGACATTTGCATCGGTATTCGAACGTCGGTATGCCCTAAACCTCTAGTAGTGTATCTTAGATAAATGATTTTATATGTTAAGCTAGTCATGTATACGCTAGAGTTTAGTTGGTCTCCTAAACTCATCTTGATTCCATAAAATTTAACTCTAAATAAGAAACTAGATAGATCTTGAGGCATTACGCAAAGTATCTTAATCTTGTAAATGATTCACTATCCATGTCATAAACAAGTCTTCTTGGAATCACAAATTA
The DNA here is from genome assembly GCF_041138505.1 of Cibotium barometz. Classification (NCBI taxonomy): domain Eukaryota; kingdom Viridiplantae; phylum Streptophyta; class Polypodiopsida; order Cyatheales; family Cibotiaceae; genus Cibotium; species Cibotium barometz. The sequence continues at coordinate 24,330,006 of NC_141089.1, forward strand.
ATAAATAATAATAATTTGATGAGAAACATTATCATCATATTGTCTTAAACTTCAAGGTAATCAAATAATTTACAAACTCTTATTTTCACTGTGCTTGTAGCTTTAGACAGTCAATTTTTTTCCTCAAGAACGCGATCCTCTATTCTTTCTATTAATGGACTTACAACCTCCATAATAGATATAGATTTTTCAACCTACACTTATTAACTTCACAATGATAACTTACCATTCATAAGCAAATAGTATACTACATGAAATACTTTTCTTGCTCTACTGTAAAGCAGACATCATTCTAAATTCTACATCACATCTTTGACCCTATAAGTAATAATCTTTACTATCATCTCCAATCATGCAAACTCGCTTCTATATCTTGGCCTTTCCAGGCACTAACCAATCTATCCCTAATATGGCATCATATCTTCCCAAAGCCAGCACATGGAAACTCAGCTTTTGACTTGAGGTTGCCTATGAATGAAAAGTATATTCTTGATATACTCATTACACAAGTCTATTGCTTTCTCAAAGCAAGCTCGACCATAAGATTCTTTTGGTGAAATTCTATTATTCTTAACTATTTTACCACGTGGGGTGATTGAAAACTATGCGTGCTTCTTGAGTTAATCAACACTTGAAATACATTATCCACAATCTTGATAGGAATATTAATAATTAAATATTAGTTTTTGACCTTACCTGTATAAATAGCAGCATGAACATGTGCATATTCTTCAATCTCCTCGGCCATAGTTACAATAGCTTTTTCTCTTGCTCCACGAACATTGTCATTACTTAAAAATCCACGTACATTCTCTTACACATTTTGCCTTGTTTTTTGATCTCTTGTAGAGTTAATCTCTCGCACAGCTCACGTGATGCTGGCTTGTTTTTGTACTCATTAGTTTTATGACCCTTTTCTAAACAGCAAAAACATAAGCCTTCATGCCATGCCTTTTCTATCATCTTTGGGAACAAATATGTGACCTATCTGCATTCTCTTATTCTACATAAGATTTGTCTTCTCATCATAAAATGGATTTGTGAGCCATCTTGTGACTATGCAAAAATTTTACAAAAGCTTTTTCAAAGAAAATATACTTCTGGTTGTATCACAAAAATAGAAAATAATATGTATCACCCATGACCTGCAACATCTGCAATTAAGTGCAGACTGCCCAAACCTATGCTCTGATACCAACTGTGATGGTCTCGTATTCTAGCCATATCTTAATCGTACAACTTAATCTAAGAAAACATTAATTTCACTTAATCTTGCTATTTTTACATAGCAATACAATCGAATCACCCTTATCAAATAACAAATTAAACAAGCATGCATGTCATATCCTAGATTTTTATCACATAAGCAAAGAATCTTGTAATCTCCAATAAACATTTACATGATATAAATCTCTATTAGTCATCATTGCATCTCAATCAATCACACTTTTTGTGTCTATCTCAAGATTCTATCATCATCACCATGCTCGATAACATGGTTAGTCATAATGACCAAAATCTAGCCACAATCTAGGGCTTTCTCCGATGCTCGTCCCAACCTCCACATTGGACATCGCGGCTATCCCAAGTATGCCTCTTTCCAAATCTCGTCCTCTCTGGGTTCTACCACATGGCTCCCAAAGGGCATAAATCTCATTCTCTATCCAGCGTTCCCTATCTAAGGACGGCCAGTCTGAATCTCAAAATCTCATGTCGAGTCTCATCATTCTCTATCCAGCATTCCCTATCTAAGGACGGCCAGCCTGAATCTCAAAATCTCATGTCGAGTCTCATCATACACATGCATATCAATCACTCATACGCATGCATATCAATCATTCATCTCAAAACAAAGCAATCATAACTCATACATATCATCTCACACTCGTCTCTAGTCCATAATCTTTCAAGGCATGCATATTCAAATCAATCACAATCAATCACAATCAATCACAATCAATCACAATCAATTTCAAGTATAAAACAAGCTTTTAATTTAAACAGTCAACACCATATTAGCTAATTTGGAAAAAATCCCATTCCCATTTGAAAAATGGGATCAAGGTGAACCTATCCAAGATTTTGTTAAAATCCCCTCATGTGACATGTCGTTGGGAAAGATATTTAAAAATAGAATCTAAATCTACAATCTCCGAAAAATTTGGAGTTAATATGATCAACATATGGCCAAAACTATATTGAAAAGTGGATTCCCAAAGTGTGAGATTTTTCCCAAATTATCTAATATTGTCTTAGTCTTTAACTTCTCTTTATGTTTCAAGGCATGCATATTCAAATCAATCACAATCTTTCAAGGCATGCATATTCAAGTCAATCACAATCAATTTCAAGTATAAAATAAGCTTTTAATTTAAACAGTCTTTAACTTCTCTTTATCTTTTAAGTCACATGGGAATCCTTATTTTTAACATAATCAATTATTATGTTCTAACGAGAGAGGTCATCTCTAGTCACTATAGCTAAGCCTTAACTATGCTTATGCATTATTCCATCCACTCTATATAGATAAGATAGTCAATCTTGATAACAATTTCTAAGGCAAAGCCTAATAACTGGTGTCTTTGTGGGGAGAGTAATAACTGTACATTTGGCAAGCCTCTCTGATCTGCTGTCAGGTCTGCAACCTGCAAAGGTATAACTTTGCGTACAGTTATCAAAAACTAGGCATGTGGATACTTAAATTTACCAGAACATGTGCGGTCTACAACGCTACGGCGGGTGGAATCGCCAAAATTTGATGTATGTGAAGTCGACTTCAAAAATAGGTCACATTTTACTTTTTTTTAATCAAATTTCGATTTGCATGTCCATCTACACTCTTAAAGGCTTTCTTCAAGTATACTAACTAATTGAAAATACAATCTTGAACTTTCACTTAATTTTAACACTTAGAATCTTTACTGCTGCTGAAAAACCACTGAAAACCTGCTGGAATTCATTACTGCAATCTGTAGCATCCAAAACTTAGGATTATCTTTAATCATAACTTGGTTAATCTCGAAGTTATGTTACAAATCCTTGGATTTTGTTGGCTCAGACTTTTGTTGGCTTCCTTGCCTCTTCCAATTTTTCTCACAGCCTTTCTATCTCACCTTGGAGCAATTGCCTCGCTAATGAGAGTTCTGATTTTTTCCTCACTTAGCTCTTTTTGGTCTACTAGGGCCCTTTCATCCATGGTCATATTCTTCTGCAACTCCTTGTTTTGTTGCACCATTGATTGTGATTTGCAACTCCAACTCCCTGGTTTTTACTATGGCACTCATTAACATTCCATATTGTTTATGATTTAGTGCACTCAATTGATTAAATGTACTCCGGGCCTTTGTTCCATATTCCTCCATTATTGAAGAGAGAGTGTTAGAGAGAATCTTATGGGCCATAGTCATTAGTGCTTTGTCCATGTGCAGCTGCTGGCTACGAAGTTTCGCTTCCAAATTTTTAGGTAATTTGTCCCTATGACTTGGGCCTTCTTGTGCCTTTTGTGCCATTGCTGCCACCCACGTTGCAATTCCGCTGGGACGATCAGCTCTATTCTTGCGGGCATCTTCCCCTTTTAGGCTGCTTCTTCTTTCTTTTTTTGTTGTTCCCCTTCTCTCATCTTCTTCTTTTCTTCCTCCTTCCTTCTCTTTTCTTCTTCCTCACTTTTCTTTTCCACTTCTTCAGATTTCTTTTTTCTCTCAGTTTTCACAATGGCTTCCTGTTTCTTTTCCTCTTCCAGTTCCCTTTTCCTTTCTTCTTTTCTCTTCTTTTTCTTGGCCTCTTCCGGGCATCATTTCTTCATCCACCCTGTTCCGGGCATCATTTCTTCATGCATTATCTTTAATGAGTATCCATAGCTTTTTGTGCATGAGGAGGTACTTCATTTGTGTTGCCCCAGTATGGAGCCCTTCCCCATCGAATCTTTCAAGATTACTTATTATGTTTATTGCCATTTAAGAGGGTCTTAGCAATGAGTACTACTCACTTGCCATATAAGGTTGGTTGCATAAGATTTTCAAGCGGAAAATAAAAAAATGAAGTGATGTAAATGTAATTAAGTGTTTGCAAGTGTCAAATCTATCCCAACGTATGATTTACAACCTCAGTTTATGTTCATAATAGATAATTGATAATTACTATGATTAACA